>NC_133337.1:41072134-41388800 GCF_030506205.2 Paramisgurnus dabryanus | reverse complement strand
TATGGAAGTTGTCTCCGATGACATGTTTGTCCGGTGGCGGCTACTGTAGCTTCTCTATGTGATTAAAAAACAAGGGGTAAGCAGTGGACTGAGCCATTGGTTGCAATTCACCAACACCTCACCACTAGATGCGGCTAAAATTTACACACTGCACCTTTAAATAAGAAATCATAAAAATGCTGGCACTGACTGGCAACTTAAAAAAAATACTGGCGGGGAAAGGGTTAATGACAATTGTAAATGACCACAATTGATTCAGCCTGTTTACAGGGATCAATGTTTGGACTCCCTGTTCACATTATAATGATAACGTTAACGATAACTATATTAACGTACACATCATAACGATAAGTTTATGCTAATTCGCTCTCACGCGCGGGACTCACGCAAAGCACTTGCCTTTAATGTCATTAAGTAATATTGGATATAAAGCATTACGTAGTGAATTTCACAGCAACTGCATCAACGTTGGACACCTATGGTAATTTTATAGACCTTAGCAATGAGTTTCTCCACTGTCATTTTACATTATGTTCAAATAGATTTGATTGGCTGTCAATGGTTTATCATTTATCAGGTGGGAAAAAATCGCTCAAAAAGTGATCCCGAAGATATTGTATATTTATCGGTGTAGTTGTGATCTGAACTCGATATTCTCTTTAATATAAAACAATTTTCAAAACTATATTTTTATAGTTATTATAATGTAACCGGCTCTTTAGCTTCCTACTGTGGAAGTCGATGGGTACCGTGAACTGTGTGCTACGATCATTGACCAAAATATCTTCTTTTGTGTTCAACAGAATAAAGAAACTCATACAGGTTTAAAACAACATGAGGACGAGAAAATGATGACAAGATTTTTTGGGGGGGGTGACCTTAACCCAGTCCCACAACTAACATTGACCCTAAACCTATTCATACAGTCTGATATAAAGATTGATCCAGGAATATATCCTACTTCCTGAAATTATGCTAATCATACAGCCATTAAATACTGTATATATTTATAAAGAGATAGCATTGCTATTGAAACTAATATTTTTTCCAGGTATATTAAAAGTCTTTGGTTATTTAAGCAACAAATCAACCCAAACAATAAGACTCACTCATAAGTCTCGTGTATCACTAAACATCCTTGAGTTATTTCTCAGGACAACAAACACAGTTATTGCATTCAGATTTAGTTTATTTTTGGGATGGGCCGTTATGGATTGGAAGTAATTTGCGTTGCTTTGTTGTTGCGGTTTTATTGACGGTCATTATGGCATTGTTATCAACTCTGTTGTCTGTTATTATTAATATTTTAATTGTTCATTTCTTCATACGCCGCGCATGTTTGTATTTTCTCAGGCGAGCCGCTCGACACACCAGCCCACCTCTGAGGCGGCGTTCTCCTAATGAAATCATTAAAAGTAATAAACAAAATTGCTTATCAGGAGAAAATCTTATTTTCTCAAGGTAAACAGGTCCGCAATAATAAACCTTTATAATAAACCAATGAGAACCTCCTCAAAGGTGACATCCAGGTTCATTCGGCCGAGAGTAATGTAATTGGCAAAAATACAATAAAACATATTGCATCGGATTATTACGCAATAATGCCCGAATCATTGCGGCCTAATTTTAAAAACAGAAGTGCGCTATAAAACTAAACCCTTAAATATCAAATAATATATTACATTACAGCACGATTTCACCTTCCAGCTATAACAAAGCAGTTTGTCGATTATCACCGCAGTTTAAAAGGAAAGAAACGCGCAGGATTGTGTATTTTCAGCGTAATGTGTGACAATTAATGGGACAAATTAAGTTTATAATGACGATGGGGGTTATTAGTATGTGTTATTGTATTAGTTTTATTATTGTTGTTTCTATTAGAAGCAGTAATAAAGGACGTTGCGGCAGTAGATGTGTCATTATCAGAAAAGCTTTGAAAGAGGGAAATTGTGAATCATTCACACCCACCCGCTTTGGCCCAGACGTCCCCCTGTTCCCCCCCGATCATCCATCACTCCGTTCTTGCCTAAGCACTTCACCCGACAGCAGACCAGAAGAGGAGCGATGCTCGAGTCGAACGGCATTAATGAAGGGTGAGAACATTGCCTGGGATTCTTCTCATGTCATGTCGGCCATTGACGTTTGTTGTGCCACACAGAACATATTTGGGTAATTGCTAATGCTGTCCGTTTTCATGGCACTATCAAATATTTCCTATAGTTGATCAAATATTTATTTATTTATTATTTATAAGGTTATGTTCTATGTATAAGTGAACTTGGACTCAATTTTAATAATTTTACTACAGTTCTTTTGGTTTGTGTCCACAGGTGCTGTATGTGACCCGGTGGGTGAAAACCAAGCAAAAGTAAGTTTAGTTCACTGTTAAATCATCCTACATAATGTAAAGAGCATTCTGTGAAAATATTACCTAGATATCTATAATATTAACTGAAAAAGGTCATGTCAACGATTAAAATTAATGTTCGCCAACTTTAGCTATTGTTGTGCTCCCCGTGTCATAATTATATTAGAAGACTTTAGCCTGGATTTCACAATCAGGCTCACATTAAAGGGTTAGTTCATCCAAAAATTAAATTTTTTTATCATAAATCACTTACTCGTGTGTCGTTCCAAACCACCAAGTCATTCGATTGCCTTCAGAATACCTTTTTAGATATTTTGGATGAAAACCGGGAGGCTTGTGACTGTCCCATAGACTGCAGTTTAAAGGAAAACACCACAGTTTTTTCAATATTTTAATGTTCTTACCTCAACTTAGACAAATTAATATACCCCTACTGTATCTGTTTTTCAATGCGTGCACTTAATCTTTGTACAACGTGTCATGAATGTGTTAGCATTTACTGTAGCCTAGCCCCATTCATTCCTTATTGTGGGTTCACATCAGCCGCGTTTGAGGCGTCAAATTCGCTTCTACCGCATCTAGTTTGACGCCTGAACATTTTGAGGTTGCTCGCTTCATTCACGCGTGAAATTCTAGTCATCGAGACATTCACGTGGAAATTCGTTTCATGGGAGGGGCTTCTGCGACTCCACTCGCTTTCTATAATCACGTCACTACTAGAGCAAGCTCCTTATTGATTAACGCGGCGCGTTTTTCCGCCAAAGTTCACATTTTTCAACTCGCTTGAACTAGACGCACTTAAACGGCTCATTCGTGCCGCGAGACTCCAGTCGCGCGTCAATGCGTCTTCACATTGACTTAAAATTGAAATCACTCGTCACTCGTCGTGCATTAAATTGTTTGTTTTATTTTCTTTGCGCACAAAAGTGTTTTCGTCACTTCATAATATTAATTTTGAAGTACTGATGGGCACATGGACCTTTTTGGCGTTTTATTGTTTTCTGGGAAAATAATTGTGAAAATCAAACTGTAGTCGATGGGACACACAAAAATCTCAAGGTTTTTATTAAAATTTTTAAAAATGTAATGGTGGACTTTGTGGTTTAGAACGACACAGGGGTACGTGATTTATGATCAAATTGTACATTTGGGTGAACTAACCCTTTTACAAAAGAAAAGCTTGTTATTTATTAAGAAATATTCAGGGTTAGGTTACAATTTGGTTTGTTTTTCTCCAATTGAAATGTTTTATAAATTGTGTATGTTTCCTTTATATGAACTGTACACGCCTCTAGGAAACGCTTTACAGTCGAGTTTCAACACGCATTTGTTCTCTGATCTGCATTATCACGCTGACTTTTTATTTATCAAATTGTTTCCCGGTGTTAATGAAAGTCTTTCTAAGTTTTGTAACATTAAACCTCAAGTTTTGTAAAGCGATAATGGAAAGCATTAAAATCCTCTATCAAGCAGAAAACATGCCCCATATAGGCCCATTACAACTCAATTATAAGAAAATAAAAATATCCAAAAGGCCCCTGGGCCCCGAGCCTTTGATAATATTTTGTCGGGATGCACGTTTCTCTCTAGCAGCAATGCCACAGATATTCTAATACCTTTTAACAATGCATCCAGTCCTCTTATTAATTGCTGCAAAAATAAAACCTTACAGCCAATTAGACGAAGACTTTCTTATGCAGATTTGTGGAATGCATTCCCTCCCAAAAACACAACAAAACAACCAAACAAACAAACAAATAAAAACTGATTGCAAAGAGTTTAATAAACATGCTGTGGAGTTAAAGTGTGCATGTTAACCAAGCTTTGTTATAATTGTCTTTAGTTTAGGACTGTATACGTTTCTTCAACTGAGATTTGTTGTCTAGACACATTATTATTTCTGCATTCAAATCCAAACATTCTCAGACTTCAACTATCTATCGTCTGTCTATATTTAAGTAATTTATATGTATATAACACATGATATATTGTATATAAAAATTTTGGTTAATGCATAGAAATACACATCATTCAGTACTTTTCTGCATATACAGTGTATTAACGTACTTTATGTTGGGCTTTATACCTACATACAGTACGCACAAAGCAAAAGTCAGTTCTTGTCTGGTGTGTACCAGACCATTTGCACATGAATTCAGCCCGCAGGCCATTAGAGTCCGTCTGCGGGCCCTGCCTGTCCATTGCCACGGTGCAGTGGCTCTCAAAGATATCTAATTATTTACCAGAGGTCAGGGAGCAAGTGCCCTCAACAAATCCAAGAATAGGACCCTCTCCTATTAATCTCCATTCTGCAGATGATAGATACGAGAAAGGGAAAGAGTCACTCATGCTCGGCCCTGATTTACAGAGGAGCATCAATCTTGTCATCCGTTCAGCAAACAATAACTGTCAGAGGCGAGGAGGCGAGGGGGGGAGAAAGAGAGAGGGGTCTCAGGCTGAGTACTGTATATGTGAACTCATCTGTAATGTTGCCTTTCCTCATTTCTTCATGATAGAATTGTTGGGGACACATCGCTTTTCCCATAATCCATTTGTCGGGTGGGTTTGGAGCGCGGCGGTTGACAGAAATAGGTTGAAGGTGGAGAAAAGTGAACCAAATTGCCCGCGTTTAGCCGCAGTCAACTTCCAGTCACCGGACGAGTTGGGGAAAGTGATATCGTAACGAAATATTTCACTGAGAGTGTTGAATGCGGCAAATAAGTCGCTGGATATTTGATACGTTTGTCTTTTCTGCCGCCCGAGTTAAGCGCTAGCTGTCCTCGAGATCATTTGCTTGGGATGCGTTGTGTTATGAGCTAGATGAATCTATCCAAACAATGTTTTTCATACGCTCAAACAAGAGGCCACGTAACCTCTGTACATGGCGCAGGATATACAAATGTCTTTCCTTCCTCCGTATGTTGAAAGAGAAGGAGATGAATTGTCTTTGTGTACTTGGAACATTTATTTGCGGCCACTGTAAGCCATAAAATAGTCCAATCCGGTCTTTATGTTGTGGAAGGACCTGCTTTGAAGAGTACTGACAGGCATTTCCACGTTTCTATTAAATCTGTGCCGCATTTCTTTAGCGCATTGAATATTGGGCGTTTGGCGCAGCGCACCGACTGCAAGGAACTTTGTGACCTCAGAAAACCAATTCATCATTTGATTCTATTGTTTTGAGGCTGACTTAGTTGGAAAATATGAAGCGAGTGAACAGATTTGTTTGGTTGCGCCAACAACATTGTATATCTCTGTCCCTCTAAGTATACCCGAGACATTTGCGAGGACTGAATTATTGGACGTAGTCATTGCATTTTACCGAGTTATTTTAACACGATTTCGTGATTTTCTAATCTCAGGTGGGATTCCGCTCAGTTTTCGGGGACAAATTCTCCTCCTGAAACTCTCCGGCACAACATTCGCTCTATGCCGGGCGTCTCTCTGAGGAGACATGGGCTCTCCGTACAGTGAGTTTGTATGACATGATCTGTATAAACTTGTCGACAATAAGCTCGCAGTAATCAATCTCTTGTTTCGATAAGGACGTTACAGAAGCTTGATGTGAACTACAGTAACTCCAGCTTGAATTGCTGGCAGATCATTTGCACAGAATTATGGGATTGTAAATTGACATTTATGATACTCCGTCCTTTCTTTCTTGTCAGGTTTCCACAGAAGCAAAAGTTTTGGGTACTGTACAGTATAAGGCTTGTGTACCAATTGGGCGACTCAATTTTGATTCATTATTTCATTCATTTCAATATCAGTTATCAATATTTCATTAAAAATTTAATAAATCATCATTAACTCATTGACTCAAGTAATATCACACACCTGTGCCTAAATCGTCCTGGTTTAGTAAACAACCACTCATAATGACCTATGACCCACCAAGCAACTCCTATAGATATCTAGTTTACTCGTGTTATTTTGGCAGAACAAGTGGTTATTAAATTTAATTTTAAATAATCACAGCCCAATCGATGTGATGCCTAATGACTGTCTAAGCGGGTTACAACGCTCTCATCTACATCACTAAGAGAGGATCAACGACTCCCAATCTTGTTTTCTATATAAATGAAGAGTCGGATCGGGCACAAACATCTCTGTTTTCCAAGATATTGATGGTGGGTTGAATTAATGTGTCGTCTAAGACACACAGAAAATCCCCGCAAAGCCTGCCACAGTCCAGCCTCTCAAACCCTTGACATTTGTTTTTCATCATAAACTTAAAGGTCACTAGCTGTCGGAGTGCCTGCCATCCTGTTTTGCTTTGCATTTGCATGAATTTTATTACCGTCACACTCGCTTGGAAACAGCAATTGTTTGACTTTATTATTAATCTGATGTTGCACATTTCCAAACAAACAGGATATTCAAAAATAGAAGGCGAAAACTTTTTCGAAAACAGCTGAATAATTGCACACTGTAGGTATGGAAATGGTTGTTTAAATGTTGTTAAAATGGTTGATTTTAGGTTCATATGCTATATATGCAGACACTTCCCTTTTTTCACATATATAACCCCATTTACACAGCACTTTGATCCCAAAAAAATCTGTAAAAATGGCAGAGAGGCTTCTGCTTGAACACAAACACATCTCGTAAATGTTCAGGGATCGCTTTGGTAAAGGGGGCCTAGTAACATTGCCGTAACATTTACGGAAAGAATTGTATGTGAACAAAGCCATAATGAGTGGGCGTGTGCATCCTCTTATCATCAACAAAATGCATGCATGTGTTTTTTTTTGGAGAATTCAGACTCAGATCCCTTTCTCAATTTTATAGCAGCATTTGTGTAGATTTTGAAACATTAGTTAATGCATCAGCTAACCTTAATATTTACATAAGTTATTAATCTTTGTTAATGTTAACACCGATGTTAACCTGTTTGTTTTTTGTTCCTGTTTATTGTGCATTTACTAATGTTGACAGACACAAATTCTGCTTTAAAAAATATTAGATGATGTTGAAATTAGCATTGACTAAGATTTATAAATGCTGTAGATAATGGTTACTTATAGTTTCCTAATGCTAACAGTGCAACCTTATGATAAATTATTAACTATAAAAAAATATTTATATATTTTATAAAAAATTATATAAAATATAAATGTATAAAAATATATAATAAAAATACTTTTGTAAAGAAGATCAAAAACACAATTTGCACCTCAGGATATAATAGTATGTAGCCTTCTTTATTTAGTTTATTTTTATATATTAATATAAATATATTTTATATAACAGGATTTTTCATATGTTTTTGTCAGCTGAACCACCTTGACCTAAACTTGAAGTACCCCCTGAGATTTTAAGTTAATATTTCAATAATTTAATAGCACATTTGCATTTTTTACTCCAAAAACATTTATTTTGTCAATCGTTTAAAAGCTTTTATCAGTAGTATTTTACATTGTTATTGCTATTATTCCTTGTTATTGGAATTCTCAATTATCTAAAATTGTGTAGTGTTGTGTAATGGTCACATGACATTTAGATTAAACAAATAAATAGATATTTTGTTTTATTTAGATTTTTTTTATTTTAAAATGATTTATTTACATTTTATGTAATTAATTGTCTTTAATCAACTCACAAACCCCCTGCAATTCCCTTACAAACCCCAGTTTGGGAAACCCTGTTATACAACAAGCATTTTTGACTTTATAACTTTACAAATACTGCCATGTTGCAACATCTTCCCTGTGTGACAAATAGCCCCAGTCTCTCCTATAATGAATAAAAATACAAGCATCGGTTTACAAGCATCTCCACATAATAATTTGGTGTATAGATAAGTTTATTTATTTAAAATGTACTTCCTCTTAAATTTGCATTTAAGAAAACTGCCATTTGCAAGTGGCTTCATCATTCGGGGATACATTTCAGCTACTGTGCCTAATCATTGTAATCCTAGCCTTTAAACACAAACTGGGTGCGAAACATGTTTGACAGTCATGATTCTGAGCGAACGTTAATGGTCGGTGAGTCTGGAATAATGGCCTGCGAAGAGGATGCACAAACGAAATGACCACCTGCATTGATTTTCTCTCAGCGGAGGCGACGTGGCATAAATAATTCAGCTCTGATACTGTAAATGATGGCAGGTGGTGCCTCGGAGGTCAGCAGGTACTATAGAAATGAGCCGGGCCGATTCGGAGGACTCGAGCTGTCAGTTTATCCACCCCCGCCGTGATTTTGTTATTAATTCCCACTTGTGGCCATTCATGGCGCTGTGGCCTCCGAACACACAAACTATTTATACAGGTTAAAGAGATCAATTATATACTCGCCCTCCAACGGTGCCCTGCCATCCAAGAAGTCCAAAGCGGAGTGACCTGATCGTAGGCACAAGTGCAGGAGATTCACATTTTTTAGAGAAAAAAGCATTTGGTAGTGTATATTTACAGGCTATATTATTATGGCCCAAAGGAAGCCCAGCTGTGAGGGTCAATAAGTCAAATGGAGTGAAGTCATCACAAAGTTTCATCAGTCACTGTGAAGGAAACGGTTGAGTTTTAATATCTCGCCAACTTTCTGTAAACCGTAGAGACATCAGCTGATGTTTTAAGTTTAGGTGTCAATATCCAGAACTTCGAGCATGACGTATAATCTCACACTTTTGATGGTTTTAGGTTATGGTATGTTAGACCATCTGTTATAAAGTAGTCGAGTCCAGCAGTGAATCATGCAGGTCTGCTGGGATATAAACTCTTGATAGTTTTTCATGTTTTACGTTCCTTGAGCGTTCTTGGCCAATCAGACGTTACTTTACGAGAATTTAATTTGACAAATCTAGATTATGATTGATACACGTAATGAGATCGAATATGTTGCTGTAATTTAACCTAATATTTCACAAGCATGATGTCAGCTGTAGTTCTCCTCACATTTCTGCAGAACTGAACTTTTCACTTTTTGCATGTTGTATTGAATCCTTGAAGTAAACTCTGCCTTTTGTCTTTTTGTTCTGCTGAAACTGTAGTTGACGAGGCTTTGTGTAACTGAAACTATAATACACCAAAATCCTTTGCTATGGAAATGTTTGCAGTCCTATATGTGACCCTGGACCACAAAACCAATCTTTAGTCACATTGGTAGAACCAACAATACATTGTATGGGTCAAAAGTTTATGCCAAAAATCATTAGGATTTTATGTAAAGATCATGTTCTGTGAAGATATTTTGTAAATATCCTACCCTAAATATATCAAAACTTTATTTTTGTGAGTGCATGCTGTTGCTAAGGACTTTATTTGGACAACTTTAAAGTCAATTTTCTCAATGTTTGGATTATTTTTGCACCACCAGATTCCAGGTATCTCTGCCAAATGTCCTATCCTAACAAACCATACATCACTGGAAAACGTATTTATTAAAGGTGCCAAAGAATGCATTAAAATAATGTGTTAAATTGTTTTTTGATATTTACGTAGACGGTTTGTGGCTTTATGAAGTGCAAAAATTATCCAGAAACAGTTTTACATGTCTATTTACAACCCTAGGGTTTACCTTTTCAATGAAATGGTCTATTATTACCTTATTTGAAAGGGTCATGAATAATAATGTTGAGCTCTGCTCTCATTGGCTAATTCTCAGAGCAGTTCAGTTCAGTAGCTCTGTGTGTGTGTGTAAAGAGACCTTATGTTTAAGCCTATATCAGACAAAGATACAGATTTTGTGGAATAATCAATAGTTTGGAGATTGTTATTGAACTTTTCTAAATGGCAAGTTTGGGTTTTTTCGGTATGGACTTTTACAAAACGTTACTGTAACGTCAATAGTACAACTTTAGCCTAAATGTTAGCATATAGCATTAACTCATTCCCCGCAAGCCATTTTTTTATAAGTTGCCCAACAGCATTTTTTTCACGAAAGTTTCACAAAATGCTGTCCAGGAAAATTTTCTTCTTAAAATATATAAACATACAAATATATCAAATGAAAGAACAGACCCTCTGCTTTCAAACAAACAAGAAACAAACAAACAAAACAGAAGTTTTTTTCATCCTATCTATATTTTTTTTTCTGCTTATAAACTCTTAAATATGGTTATTTTGCTTTAAAAATATTTTTTTAGCAAAAAGCTGAAATAATTTCATTTTTGTGAAGGAATTTTGTTCGAGATCAGATTCAGAACGATTATCAAAACATACACAGAGTTTAAAATTAGTAAATAACGTTTTGGCTTCAAATTTTGTCCCATAAGTTGGTTAATCGCGGTATTGCAGATTAACAGAAAAAATTCACCAGGAACACTTTTTTTAATGAAAATTAATTTTCTCTTAATTGACGGGATAACTTGTCAATAGCGGGGAAAGAGTTAGCTTTTAGCGCTAACTCAGCAGTCACAACTTAGTTTTTAGCATTGTAACTACATTGTACTTAATTTAATGTGTAATTTAGTGTTGCGTACATCTCAACTGTAACGTCACAGTTGGTGTAATGTTAAGATTGGCCTGTTTTCTTTTGCATGCACAAGGTTTACATAAGAAGGAAGAAACAATCGCATTTGAGGCTCACGATATGTTATTACCAGAACTCTTATTATTCATCTATGCTTAGATAAATACAGTTTTACATTCAACGGCACCTTTAAAGGTGACATAGAATGATTGAACGGGGTATTTATCCTTGTTCTCTGATGTGACATGTAGACAAAAAATGTTTTGTTTGGGTCTGTAATGCCTTAGAAGCTTCCTAAAAACCTCTCTCAGATAGCTCTATTAAGGTGGGGGATTTTAAACAAGTGGTTTTGCACCTATTTGGCTCCCCCTACGGGCTTAACTTGCAATCTCATTACTGATTGGCTGACTTTGCTGCCACTCAAAAAATGTAGCCAATTATTTTAAAGTGGAGGGGCAGGGAGATGCCTGTGATGTCATAAGCATCAGTTTTTCAGATTGGGCCGTTTTCTGGCTGACATTTCTAAAAGAGGAATTTCTATGAGACTGAGATGTGTAGCATGTCTAGCACTTTTTGTATGTTTGTGAATGCGGGTAGACTACCATTATTAGACTACCATTAGGTCACTTTACAAATTCATCTGCTAAATGAATAAATGGTAATAGATGCAACAAAGAGCACTTATAGTATTTGACATTTTTAATAATTTATCATATTCATAATAAATCTCCACCGTTTAACTCATCTGAAATCAGTGTACTTTGTATAATACTGATGGAAACGGTTCCCATTTCATTACTATAAACAATAGCTGTTTACGAGCCACATGTTGTCGAATAGAAGTTGACAGGGCTAATTTAATCTGAACTTCCTGCAGTGGTATTTGCTTTCCTAGCAGAGACACCGTCTGTACTCATCGTCTCCGGCACTGATCTCCATACTAACTAGCAGAAGACATTTCAGCACTCATAAATCAGCTCTTCCAACAGCTCTTTAGTACAAGCACATTCCCACTCAGAGAGAAAGAGAGAGAAATGTACCGACTCTGGCAAGCGACATCATGTCATTGACGGGCAGAGGAAGCTCTTCGCCACACTCGCTCGAAGATCTTTTTAAACTCCGTACGGGTTCTCGTGCCATCTGGACAGACTGTGAGTGGCCCAGATCGGGGAGGTTGCCAGCAGGCCTCCGTACTGCAATATGGCCCTTCCTTTAATGAACTGCTAACCGTCCTCTCTTTAAATCGAATTGACATTTTACCCTTTTTATCACTGGCACTTTCGAAGGCCTGCACACCGTTTCCACATCTTCATTCCTTTACCTGGAGGCATCCATTGTCATGTGGTTAAAATGGTTTTAGTGTTAGTGTACTGAGGTCCTAATATGTACCATTTTGGTAAAGATATGTACCTTTGAGGTACCAATATGCACCTTTTAGATGTACAAAGTGTACTGTTTGAAAAGGTACAGCCCCAGTGACAACTTTTGTAGAAACAAGCTTATGATGACATGAAGGAGAAGCTGAAAACAGAACTGCAAAATAACATCTACATAATAAAAGTGAACAGACAAACAGATATATTACAGAAACGGCTCAGGTTTCAATTCCCACGTGTCATTTTTGACATTTCTGGTGATGATATGGCCATATGGACTCCATTACTTGCAAACCACCCACAACCAAGTCTAAGAGGAAGATTAATGTCACATCGTGGTCCAACTTTTGCACCTATTTTACTAGTTAGTTAATTTGTATGAATCTGTACGAAGTAAGTTGTATCAAAGGTACGATTATTTGAAAAAAGCAATAATCATACCCCGCCCCTAAACCCAAAGAGGAAGATTAGTCAAATTGCAGTCTAACTTTTGCACCTATTTTACGAGTTGGTTAATTGATATGAATCCATACAAAGTGAGTCGTACCAATATGTATGATTATTAAAAAAAACGAATGATACCCCGCCCCTAAACACAAAGGGAAAGATTATTGTCACATTGCAGTCTAACTTTTGTACCTATTTTACAGGTATGTTAATTCGTATGAAACAGTACGAAGTGAGATACCAAAACTTACGATTATTTTAAAAAATCATTAATGATACCCCGCCCCTAAACCCAAAGAGGAAGATTAATGTCACATCACAGTCCAACTTTTGTACATATTTTAAGAGTTGGTTAATTCGTATGAAACCATACGAAGTGATTCGTACCAAAACTTACAATTATTTTACAGAAAGCAATAATGATACCTCGCCCCTAAACCCAAAGAAGACGATTAATGTCACATCACAGTCTAATTTTTGTATCTATTTTACGAGTTGGATACTTGATATGAATCCGTACGAAGTGAGTCGTACCAAAACGTACAGTTATTTGAAGAGAAAGCAATATGATACCCCGCCCCTAAACCCAAAGAGGAAGATTAATGTCACATCACAGTCCAACTTTTGTACATATTTTAAGAGTTGGTTAATTCATATGAAACCGTACGAAGTGATTCATACCAAAACTTACAATTATTTTACAGAAAGCAATAATGATACCTCGCCCCTAAACCCAAAGAAGATTAATTTCACATCACAGTCTAATTTTTGTACCTATTTTACGAGTTGGATACTTGATATGAATCCGTACGAAGTGAGTCGTACCAAAACGTACAATTATTTGAAAAAAAATAATAATAATGATATCCCGCCCCTAAACCCAAAGAGGAAGATTAATGTCACATCACAGTCCAACTTTTGTACATATTTTAAGAGTTGGTTAATTCGTATGAAACCATACGAAGTGATTCGTACCAAAACGTACAGTTATGTGAAAAAAAATCAATAATGATACCCCGCCCCTAAACCCAAAGAGGAAGATTAATGTCACATCACAGTCCAACTTTTGTACATATTTTAAGAGTTGGTTAAATCGTATGAAACCGTACGAAGTGATTCATACCAAAACTTACAATTATTTTACAGAAAGCAATAATGATACCTCGCCCCTAAACCCAAAGAAGATTAATTTCACATCACAGTCAAATTTTTGTACCTATTTTACGAGTTGGTTACTTGATATGAATCCGTACGAAGTGAGTCGTACCAAAACGTACAATTATTTGAAAAAAAAAATTAATAATGATACCCCGCCCCTAAACCCAAAGAGGAAGATTAATGTCACATCACAGTCCAACTTTTGGAAATATTTTAAGAGTTGGTTAATTCATATGAAACCATACGAAGTGATTCGTACCAAAACGTACAGTTATGTGAAAAAAAAATCAATAATGATACCCCGCCCCTAAACCCAAAGAGGAAGATTAATGTCACATCACAGTCCAACTTTTGGAAATATTTTAAGAGTTGGTTAATTCATATGAAACCATACGAAGTGATTCGTACCAAAACGTACAGTTATGTGAAAAAAAAATCAATAATGATACCCCGCCCCTAAACCCAAAGAGGAAGATTAATGTCACATCACAGTCCAACTTTTGTACATATTTTAAGAGTTGGTTAAATCGTATGAAACCGTACGAAGTGATTCATACCAAAACTTACAATTATTTTACAGAAAGCAATAATGATACCCCGCCCCTAAACCCAAAGAAGACGATTAATGTCACATCACAGTCTAATTTTTGTACCTATTTTACGAGTTGGATACTTGATATGAATCCGTACGAAGTGAGTCGTACCAAAACGTACAATTATTTGAAAAAAAAAGCAATATGATACCTCGCCCCTAAACCCAAAGAGGAAGATTAATGTCACATCACAGTCCAACTTTTGTACATATTTTAAGAGTTGGTTAAATCGTATGAAACCGTACGAAGTGATTCATACCAAAACGTACAATTATTTTACAGAAAGCAATAATGATACCCCGCCCCTAAACCCAAAGAAGAAGATTAATTTCACATCACAGTCTAATTTTTGTACCTATTTTACGAGTTGGATACTTGATATGAATCCGTACGAAGTGAGTCGTACCAAAACGTACAATTATTTGAAAAAAAAAGCAATATGATACCTCGCCCCTAAACCCAAAGAGGAAGATTAATGTCACATCACAGTCCAACTTTTGTACATATTTTAAGAGTTGGTTAATTCGTATGAAACCGTACGAAGTGATTCGTACCAAAACGTACAATTATTTGAAAAAATCAATAATGATACCCCGCCCCTAAACCCAAAGAGGAAGATTAATGTCACATCGTAGTCCAACTTTTGGTCCCATATTTTACAATTTGGTTAATTCATATGAAACTGTACGAAGTGATTCGTACCAAAACGTACAATTATTTGAAAAAAGCAATATGATACCTCGCCCCTAAACCCAAAGAGGAATATTAATTTCACATCACAGTCTAATTTTTGTACCTAATTTACGAGTTGGTTACTTGATATGAATCCGTACGAAGTGAGTCGTACCAAAACGTACAATTATTTGAAAAAAAGCAATATGATACCCAGCCCCTAAACCCAAAAAGGAAGATTAATTTCACATCACAGTCTAATTTTTGTACCTATTTTATGAGTTGGTTACTTGATATGAATCAGTACGAAGTGAGTCGTACCAAAACGTACAATTATTTTACAGAAAGCAATAATGAAACCTCACCTGTAAACCCAAAGAAGATTAATTTCACATCAAAGTCAAATTTTTGTACCTATTTTACGAGTTGGTTACTTGATATGAATCCGTACGAAGTGAGTCGTACCAAAACGTAAAATTATTTGAAAAAATAATAATAATGATACCCCGCCCCTAAACCCAAAGAGGAAGATTAATGTCACATCGTAGTCCAACTTTTGGTCCCATATTTTACAATTTGGTTAATTCGTATGAAACTGTACGAAGTGATTCGTACCAAAACGTACAATTATTTGAAAAAAGCAATATGATACCCCGCCCCTAAACCCAAAGAAGAAGATTAATTTCACATCACAGTCTAATTTTTGTACCTATTTTACGAGTTGGATACTTGATATGAATCCGTACGAAGTGAGTCGTACCAAAACGTACAATTATTTGAAAAAAAAAGCAATATGATACCTCGCCCCTAAACCCAAAGAGGAAGATTAATGTCACATCACAGTCCAACTTTTGTACATATTTTAAGAGTTGGTTAATTCGTATGAAACCGTACGAAGTGATTCGTACCAAAACGTACAATTATTTGAAAAAATCAATAATGATACCCCGCCCCTAAACCCAAAGAGGAAGATTAATTTCACATCACAGTCCAACTTTTGGTCCCATATTTTACAATTTGGTTAATTCGTATGAAACTGTACGAAGTGATTCGTACCAAAACGTACAATTATTTGAAAAAAGCAATATGATACCTCGCCCCTAAACCCAAAGAGGAATATTAATTTCACATCACAGTCTAATTTTTGTACCTAATTTACGAGTTGGTTACTTGATATGAATCCGTACGAAGTGAGTCGTACCAAAACGTACAATTATTTGAAAAAAAGCAATATGATACCCAGCCCCTAAACCCAAAAAGGAAGATTAATTTCACATCACAGTCTAATTTTTGTACCTATTTTATGAGTTGGTTACTTGATATGAATCAGTACGAAGTGAGTCGTACCAAAACGTACAATTATTTTACAGAAAGCAATAATGAAACCTCACCTGTAAACCCAAAGAAGATTAATTTCACATCAAAGTCAAATTTTTGTACCTATTTTACGAGTTGGTTACTTGATATGAATCCGTACGAAGTGAGTCGTACCAAAACGTAAAATTATTTGAAAAAATAATAATAATGATACCCCGCCCCTAAACCCAAAGAGGAAGATTAATGTCACATCGTAGTCCAACTTTTGGTCCCATATTTTACAATTTGGTTAATTCGTATGAAACTGTACGAAGTGATTCGTACCAAAACGTACAATTATTTGAAAAAAGCAATATGATACCCCGCCCCTAAACCCAAAGAGGAAGATTAATTTCACATCACAGTCTAATTTTTGTACCTAATTTACGAGTTGGTTACTTGATATGAATCCGTACGAAGTGAGTCGTACCAAAACGTACAATTATTTGAAAAAAAAGCAATATGATACCCCGCCCCTAAACCCAAAGAGGAAGATTAATTTCACGTCACAGTCCAACTTTTGTACATATTTTAAGAGTTGGTTAAATCGTATGAAACCATACAAAGTGATTTGCACCAAAACGTGCAATTATTTAAAAAAAGCAATAATGATACCCCGCCCCTAAACCCAAAGAGGAAGATTATTGTCACATCACAGTCCAACTTTTGTACATATTTGAAAAGTTGGTTAATTCGTATGAAACCATATGAAGTGATTCATACCAAAACGTACAATTATTTTACAAAAAGCAAAAAGTAGGGATCGACCGATATGGATTTTTCCGTGCCGATACCGATTTTTGTTTCATCAGCCTTAGCCGATGACCGATACAGGCTTCCGATTTTCTTGAGTCGGTATTTGGAGCCGATACTGCTTTTGTTCACTCAATTTACATCATAAAAATGACACAATGATGCCAAATGTTACAAGTCTCAATTTAAAAAAAGTAACATGTATAGAACTTTAAAAAAACTATATTTAACAAATAGTAAAAACAGGTGAGGGTGCTATGGAACAATCTTTTGATATTGTCATGGAAAGGATGGTTGTTTTTAGTCACATGACCTGCAATCGCTTGCAGCTTCTAGCACTCTGTCTGTAAATAATGCTGGAAAAAAATCGGCGAACACGGCAGCCACATATCGGCTGATGCCGATACACATAAAACTCGCAAATATCGGCCCGATATATCGGCCGGCCGACATATCGGTCTATCACTAGCAAAAAGCAGTCTACTTTTTTTACCTATTTTATGAGTTGGTTACTTGATATTAATCCATACGAAGTGAGTCGTAACCAAAACGTACAATTATTTGAAAAAAATCAATAATGATACCCCGCCCCTTACCACAACATCACAGAGGCGAAAGCATATCGTATAATAATGTATGAATTCGGTCATATGAATTCATCCGTATTAGCCCCCACATATGAATTGGCATAAGATCGTCTTGTTGTGTGTCTAAATTAATTCACTGTTTAAAAATCTGAATGTACAGATTTGTGTTTCAAAGTATAATAGTTTCCGATCACATTGACTAGATTTAAAACGGTTTAATATTACACAAATATTCTTTTTTATTTCACAAAATGTAAATACTAAAGCAATACACAAAAACAAATATGGATGCTCTTTATTTTTTGTATTCAGTCATTGTGTGTGTATAAGCATGCAAGTACTTCACTCAGTTTATCTTGGACACATGTAGCCATTTTAATATTTGTTTACACATTTAATTCACACAGAGAAAATGAAACAAATAATACAGGTGTATTGTATTTAATCCCTAGCATAATATTTGCATGTTTTGTCCAGTCTTTTGTCTCAAGAGGACAATTGAACATCCCACTGTGATGTTTTATATCTCATAAGACGTCCCTCCGTGACAACTCACCCTTGGGCTACTGTACTATTTACAGACCGGGGTAAAGAGGGATTATATAAATATCATTAAAGCATACCATAATAAACCCAGATCTGATTTATTAATGCCAATAGCATGAAAACGTACCAAATTCATATTCTTTGATGGGAACAAAAGCTATTTGACTAAACGGCTGAACACAAGGGTTTTCCTTTCTGTTATACTAAAGCATTTTTTATGATGTGATATTGAATACGACAAGACCTCCATCTGGAGCGGCTCTGAAAGCTAAAATATGGAGAGGAAGAAATAGTGATGCCGTTGTAATTGGTGATAGCATTTTTTTTTTTGCATTATACTTCAACATAGTGTGTACATGTGTTTGTGCAGTTCTCAGTGTCTATTAGAGGGTGTAAGACGAAACTGATATCCCTGTTGAATTGACAAGCCGTTGCGAGAGGATTTGGTGGTTTAGCACTTCGGAGGATCAGATCGGAGTCAGAATCTTCCGTTGGGGACGGATGCAGACTTCCACAGGCTGAGAATCTCCCTTCATTAATCACAGTCATTATTATTGATTTAGAGCGACGAGCCCCCTCTACTGGGGTAATAAGCACACACATCCACCTCTCCTGCAGTCATAAAGCCAAGATTGAGATTTTCGTAATACAGAGAAGGGTTTATTTATGGATCTGCGTGAAGTTTTCCGACTCGCTGTCCCTCGCAGCTCTTCCCATGATGTCGTGTGTCTGACAGGCTGCAAGCATCTAAAACAACAGGAAACGTCCTTACGGACTCCGAGGTGTAAAATTAGTGGTGTTCTTGGACTTCATACGCAAAGCCTCCAGAATCTATTGTGTTTTATGCTCAATGGACGATTCGATCTTATTGTGAATTCTTCCGTTTATTGTGCGAGGTATTTTATTGTGTGTGCCGTGGCCTTCTGTCTGTTTGTAAGATGGGCCGGTCTGTTATTCACGTTGGGTTTTCCTCCTGTGTGTTTGGTAAAACTGCTGACAGACTTACCGAGCTTGACTTCCTCCACGGCTCCAGATGTTAAGGTTGGCCTCCTGTGATCCGACCTCGCAGGGTTTCAATGAGACCGCACTTAAAATCCGGGATTCAAATTTAAAACTGGAGATTTTAAGAATGGTGAAAATGACAAAACAAGGAAAAGATGTGACGTAAATTAAATGATTAAAAACAAAGAAAGATCGCATTGTCCTGTGAGACCGACCAACCAACATTTCTATACTGTTTCCATATTTTCATGTCATGAAGAATTGTATATAAAAGGACTTAAGCATTGCTTTACTATATTTTAGATTGTTGTTAATTCTGAAGGGAGTTGAAGGGAAAACATTGGGCTGCTCTTTTCATCTGTGTTTTTGACTGGTACATTATTGTGTCCATGACATGTGACTACACACTACGAGACACAGTTTATCCCTCCGACGGCCGCAAAACAAATGTAATATCCTGCAATTTGAGTGAATGAGAGACAGAGAGAGTGTGTGTGTGTGTGTGTGTGTGTGTGTGTGTGTGTGTGTGTGTGTGTGTGTGTGAGAATAAATAAACACGATGTGATATGGGAAAGGAGATATGAGATTTCTGACAGGAATATTACTGCAGGACTAGGCGAAACTCCCCGACATGCCAGCCGTAATTTGTGTCGATCAAATTACATTTACCGTCGCTGCGTTCCTGGAGTCACCATAATTTCTCATATTCTTTCATTCCTCTCGCTTCAGATGCACAAAATCCATCATATCTGTGAAAATGGATAAGTGCGGTGTAACAGTCATATTGCCTGCCCTCTCCATTACGCCGCATTGTCATCTGATCTGTAGGTGGAAAAGTTTGAAAAATAATGTCAGCATCACTTTATGGAGTCTTTGTGGGCTTTTGATACGACAAGACAATGGATTGCTGCTGTTTTGTTGTTTGTTGGAAGATTGTCGTCCACTTTTTCTATTATTTCAAATAGATCTACTATTATTTTACAGTGAAATCTTTTGCTTCTTTCTTTCTTACATTTACATTTATACAATTGGCAGACACTTTTATTCAAAGTGACTTGCAGTGCATTCGAGCTACTGTGTTTTTTATTTATAATTTGTGTTACTGGGATTGAACCCATGAACTTTGTGTTACTTGCACAATTTTCCACCAGTTAAGCTTCAGGGTCACTTCTATCTAACCATACATCCAGGATTTATTTCTTTCTTTTTTCTTTCTTTCTTTCTTAACCCCTTCCTCACCTAAACTTTTTCACTTTATAGTCATTTAAACATCCCTTCTTTCTTTCTTTCCTTCTTATATCATCAAAAGAACTAAAAATTAACCCATTCCTCACCTAAACTTTCTTTGTCACTTTATAGTCATTTTATCATCCCTTACTTTTCTTTCTCTCTTTATCTCTTTCTTTTCTTTTTTTCTTTCTTATATCATCAAAATAACTAAAAATTAACCCATTCCTCGCCTAAACTGTCTTTGCCACTTTATAGTCATTTTATCATCCCTTACTTTTCTTTCTCTCTTTCTCTTCTTTTTTTTTCTTTCTTTCCTTTTTCTTTCTTATATCATCAAAAGAACTAAAAATTAACCCATTCCTCACCTAAACGTTCTTTGTCACTTTATAGTCATTTTATCATCCCTTACTTTCTTTCTTTCTTTCTTTCTCTCTTTCTTTCTTTCTTTCTTTCTTTCTTTCTTTCTTTCTTTCTTATATCATCAAAAGAACTAAAAATTAACCCATTCCTCACCTAAACTTTCTTTGTCACTTTATAGTCGTTTTATCATCCCTTACTTTTCTTTCTCTCTTTATCTCTTTCTTTTCTTTTTTTTCCTTTCTTTCTTATATCATCAAAAGAACTAAAAATTAACCCATTCCTCGCCTAAACTGTCTTTGCCACTTTATAGTCATTTTATCATCCCTTAGTTTTCTTTCTTTCTTTCTTACTTTATCTCTTTCTTTTCTTTTTTCTTTCTTTTCTTTTTTTTCTTATGCCATCAGAAGAACTAAAAATTAACCCATTACTCACCTAAACTTTCTTTGTCACGTTATAGTCATTTTATCATCCCTTCTTTCTTTCTTTCTTTCTTTCTTTCTTTCTTTTCTTTTTTCTTTCTTTTCTTTTTTTTCTTATGCCATCAAAAGAACTAAAAATTAACCCATTCCTCACCTAAACTTTCCTTGTCACTCTGAAGTCATTTCATCATCCTTACCTTTTTTTACTTCTTTATCTCTTCCTTTTCTTGTTTTCTTTCTTTCTTTCTTTCTTTCTTTCTTTCTTTTATCATCAAAAGAATAAAAAATTAACCCATTCCTCACCTAAACTTTCTTTGTCACTCTGTAGTCATTTCATCATCCCTTACCTTTTTTTCCTTCTTTATCTCTTCCTTTTCTTTCTTTCTCTTTCTTTCTTTCTTTCTTTCTTTCTTTCTTTTTTCTTTATTATATCATCAAAATAACTACAAATTAACCCATTCCTCACCTAAACTTTCTTTGTCACTCTGTAGTCATTTTATCATCCCTTGCTTCTCTTTTTTTATCTCTTTCTTTTCTTTCTTTCTTTCTTTCTTTCTTTCTTTCTTTCTTTCTTTCTTTCTTTCTCTCTTTCTCTCTCTCTTTCTTTCTCTCTTTCTTTCGTTCTTTCTTTCTTTCTTTCTCTCTTTCTCTCTCTCTTTCTTTCTCTCTTTCTTTCGTTCTTTCTTTCTTTCTTTCTTTCTTTCTTTCTTTCTTTCTTTCTTTCTTTCTTAACCATTTCATCACTTAAACTTTTTCACTTTATAGTCATTTTAACATCTCTTACATCTTTCTTTCTTTCTTTTTTATATCATCAAACTAAATTTAACCCCTTCCTCACCTAAACTTTCTTTGTCACTCTATAGTCATTTCATCCTCCCTTTCTTTTCTTTCGTTCTTCATTCATTCATTTCTTTCTTTCTTTCTTTTTTCTTATATCATCAAAATAACAAAAAATTAACCCCTTCCTCACCTAAACTTTCTTTGTCACTTTATAGACTGTTTCAGAATTAACAACATAAACAAGCGGCTGTCGTGGTCCGCACGTAACTTCCGGTAAACTCCGCTAAGAATAAATAACAACAAAGTTCTTTAAATGTAGTTTATTTATATAACAAGCAAAAAAACAGCACATAGATTACCTAGAAAACCAAAACATTTGTTATTTTCAACGAGGTATTTGTTCAAGAGATTAGTTTAGCAACTAGTCAGACCATAAAAAAAATGAAACCAGAAGTAAAGTTCGGATCCAGATGTGTATCGCGTCTAATGAAACCGTCTATAGTAATTTTATCTTCCCGTACTTTTCTTTGTTTCTTTCCTTTTTTCTTTCTTTCTTATATCATCAAAATAACTTAAAATTAACCCCTCCCTCCCCTACTTTCTTTGTCACTTTATAGTAATTTAACATCCCTTACATCTCTCTTTCTTTTTATATCTTATAGTATATCAAGATAAGCCTTGAATCATGAGCTTTAACTAGCCATTCATATTCATGTTCCCAAAGCATCTGATTGGTTACAACCTCATCAGTCCCCTGTTTGCATGTTAGATTTCTTCTTCTACCGTCTCTCAGTCCCTGAGATCCGGCCCTTTGATACGCCTTTTTATTTGCTGCCTTTTTTCATGTTGACTCAATTTGTCCCTGGCGTCTGAGAGCAGAGGCAAATTAAGAGGCGTGAACTATGACAGTCCGTGACACCCCCTCTGTCCGCATAATGATTACATTACAATCCTGTGATATTATTGGAAACGACCGCTGATAAATGAATGATAAACTCAGGGGTTAGTGCTCCTTTATTACCGAGCTTGATAAGCTAGCTAATCAGTGGCCAGGCAAATGTCATTACATAAATTATGAGTCCGACTTTGATATATATTTCCCGGGTGTTCTCCACAGATGCCTGTCATCGCGGTGGCCGTCTCTCTGCGCGCCGCTTGCACGGGTGCCTAAGAAGAAAGAGAAAATATTTACTCAGTCTCATTACTCTTTTGCATCAGCCGGGGTCCGTAATTGAGCACGTGAATGCAAAGGGCATGTGGCAACCGATATATTAATGTCCCTCGGAGTGACTGAAATATTAGTTTTTCAACAACTGCATCAATTTGTGGGAATATTTAAAATTCAGTGACTGGGGATTTAATAAACATTGACAGAAGCGGTGTAGACGGTTTACAGCGTTTGTTCGGGGTTGATTAAAAAGGCTTTAAATTTTGCTGACTCAACGCACGGCCCATTACCACCATACAGACTATAATTATTCTATTACAACCCTACGTCTCATGTGTAGCTTGAGTGATTTGGTGTTGGCCTCTATTTGTCTTCTTTATAACTATATTAAAATCAACATTTTTGATCAAAATTGAACCTACATATGAAGAGTTTGGTTACAAAACTCAATAAATCCATTTTGAATAATTTGAGTAAAAAAGTGTTTTCTATACCAAGAAAGTGACAAGATGAAAAACACTATTTTCTGTTACAAACTTTCACATCGCATCTTTACGTTGTAATAAAATTAAAAATTCAAATCCATAATTTGGTTTATTATAAAAACTGATTTTATTTCCACAAAATGCCATAAATCTATTGAATCAATATATAAATGTGCATTCATCTTTACCATGTTATATTCATTTATTTGACTAGTGATATACACTGATTAAACATTAATGGCATTAATCAAACACTTTCTCATATTAAAAACACTGGCATTGCTGCTGTCATCCTTGGGACTTCATCGCTGAACTTTTTGGACGCGATCATCTGTAAAATGTTTTGGTCCGGCTCGATTTTCATTGACTTTGAGTAAAATCATGTAAAGTTGTTAATGAGATCCCCTGGCCCAATGTGTTAGCATGACAGAAGCTTGATGCATTTTTCCTTCGCCCGAGTGCCACTGACCAGATCAGTCAATGAAAATCGAGCCGGACCAAAACCAACACTGATTTTGGGGGTAACTCTTTTTTTTAATGGCGTTTATCGCGTTTTGGAACCAAACTGTCCGTATGTTCTTAATACATTTACTGTGCCTATATTTACTTACTTTTCCAAAGAAAAAACGTTTGCTTCATAATGTTTTGGTAAAATGGAAACATTTGCTCCACCTGCAAAATTACTTAATTATTATTTTACATTACCCCCATCAGAAAAATTATTAATTAAAGGTTCCCAAAAGGTTATTTGCCAGTTGTTTGGTTCATTTAGAACCTTTAACATCCACAAACAACTTTCTAATGAACAAAAGTTTCTTTGCAGTGAAAAAAGTTTTTTTCAGATTAGGTAAGAAAAAAATGGTTCTTTGAGGAACCAAAAATGATTCTTCTATGTCATCTCTGTGAATCGTCTAAGCACCGTTATTTGTAAAGTGATAATTTATTGATAAAGTGATAATAATCAAAAAGCTGATCAGAAGCACCATTGACTTCCATAGTAAAAGAATACTATGTAAGTGAATGGTGCTTCTGATCGGTTTGGTTACAAACATTCCTCAACATATCTTCTTTTTTGTGGTCATGACAACAAAGACATTTATACAAGTTTGTAACAACATGAAAGTGAGTAAATGATGATTTTTGGGTGAACTATCTCTTTAAGAGTGCTTAAAATACTATTATTGGTTCACACCAGAACCTTTTCGTCAATGATTCTTTAAAGAACCATTTATTTATCTTTTAAACTTTTGTTTAGATGTTAAAGGTTCTCTATGGAACCAGATTGCCAAAAATGGTTCTTCAGTGGATTTCTGTAGCACCTTTATTTATGTATAGAGTGTTTGGGGCTCTTCCTGGTGTTTCTAGCGCACACTGATGGCATCACATGGTGTGACATCACTTTGCTGCAACTGTACCACACAACTTCTCTATAGCAAATCTGTATGTGTGTGCATGTGTGTATATGTGTGTGTTTCTGGCCCCGGGCGGACCTGAGGGCACTAAGAGTGACAGCATTTGATGGCATTACAGCATGTGAAACTTACACACTCCATGATGTATTTTGCATTATATACCTTAACATATTCTTATCTTCCCCTCATTTATTAAAAAAAAAATATTTTTTGCAGTAATTCCAACTGAAATTGTAAATGTTGTGTAAAACTTTTCTGTGCAATTGTTATGTTTACAAGCATCCTTTACGCATACATTTCACGCTCTCTTCAGCATCATCTCATTATGTAAGACCATCAGATCACCGTTCTCTCCTCTCACTACAAACAAACCCAGTGCCCTAGGCGTGGCTGGGATTCATGGCCCCTCGGGCTGGACTGAAACACGGCCCCCGGGGCCCCTCTGAAGGACCTGAGCAGCAGGGGTTCATATCCCCCCTGGCTTTCTTTGGGTGGTGACAGAAGCTCAGCGGCTTTCATTGCAAATATAAAAAAACACGAGTGTGATGCATTTAGCATTCTCACAAATGCATTCACAGGGATTTAAATGCATGTCAGGAGAAATCTGCATCATGAAATCCAAACTGACCCGTTTTCAAAAATGCGTGGCTGATTATATTGTGCACGTTTTATTATTTATCAAAATGCTGTGTCTCTGAAAATACTTTTCTGACCAAAACAAAACCATGTAAGGTTCCGTGCTACAACTAACGGTACTGGTGATTACCAAAATCAATCATATTCTATTCATAAACTACTATCCTGTCCAATCCTAATGGATAAAATCCTTCTCTATATATTTTCTAAACATATCCATTTCCTGATACATTTTAAACATTATTCAGGCATATACAGTATGCACTGTGCATTAACATTATTACATCATAAGTATGCATTTACGGTTGATTTCTTCCTCATGCATGCTCAGTGATGTCAGGTGATCAATGCAAAAAGAATTAGTTTCCAATTCACGCTTCTGGATAAAAATCAGCCGGCCAGAGTCTCTCTCACAACACTGCTGCATTTCTCCATTCATTGTTTTCCAACAAGACTTCTTGTGTGGGTTAAGTGGAAACCGTGATGAGGTGGAAGCGAGTGAGAAATAAAGAGTGAGAGAGAGAGACTCGCCTTCCTTCAATTTTTCTTCATTCATCAAGGAGGGAATCAATATAGGGGAGTTTTCGACTGCATTTCAATTGGGGAGAAGTTTTGTCAGTCAAAGGGTTAGTATGATTCAAACTTGCCTAAGAGACACGCAATCGATTCACCTGAAAAGCTGCACGGGGACTTTCGGTCAATAACAGCCTGTCTGTGTATTTCTGCTTCTAGCATTTAATAATGCCGCCCAAATACAGAGGATTAGGTCAATTAGACTATTTAAACATTCAGAAATGATTAAGTTATTCCTGGAGATGAGAGGCTGGTTGAAAACATTATTTGTGTGTGCTATATGGTGCTTGCTAAGGCAATCATACTGGTTAAACTGGGCTTATCAGGGCTCTGCGCCTAAGTTTTAAAATGTAGGAGTTTATGTGATCATGCACACACATGCACAAGCGAGCAGGTGTTCTCGTAGCTCATTTGGCAAAGCAATGAGTTAACAATGCAAAGATCATAGGTTCGATCGTATAATAAAACGTGAAAATATATTGGGCTTGTGTTAACCTGAGGTCTTATCTAAGGTGTTTAACCAAAACCTTTAAAAAAAAAAATCCAGACTATTTTTTTTACTAGGAGCACTGTAGCCCCTGACTGAAATTTTTAGGAGCGCATGCACATTATTAGGGGCACATCTTAAAGATTTACTCCACTTTCATAAAAAAATTTGATAATTTACTCGTGTCATCCAAGATTAAATCGAGAAGAAATTAAGTTTTTTGAGGAAAACATTCTAGGATTTTTCTTCATATTGTGGACCTTTAGCCTCAAAGGGCTTTGAGCGATCCCAGCAGCGTAACGAGCCAACACCGGGCCCCTAAGCAGGATTATCAAGGCGGGCCCTTTACTACAGCACTTGATGACGCAATGTCCACAAGCAGACTACAATAAATAGGACAGGACAGGATCATAGAGACATTAGATGACTGACAAAATCAGAAACTTCAGACAAAACACAGCTCAATCATTACATACGCAGGATCGATCCATATACCGTTTAAAATCATGTGTTTACTTACTGCTGCACTTTGTGCTTTGCTTTAGGTGTCTGGTGTAGTGTTTGGGTATTTGTGCTAAGAAACCAAAAGATACGAACCAGCCGATTTCAAACGTGCACAGAAACTCTGGGCTGTGATTGGGGTTGGGCTCTATCGCTAGCGGTGATTTCATTGGGCGATGGCTTGTTCGACTTCATGCGCCGCAAGAATTGACAGCCGGGTGACGTCAAACTACCGCGAGAGTGATTCGCGAAACCATACGGAGGAGTTTGCTTTTAAATCGCTATCGCGGAACTTTGACTTCATCCGGCTGCTGGTTCTTGTGGCACCGCATGAAGTCGAACAAGCCTATTGAAAACCCATGAGAAAGCCTGGGAACAGCGGATAGTAACGAATATGTGATAGGGCCCGCCGACTGTCAATCAAATTCTTCCAGTCGGGCAAGCCCCTGATTGGTCCGGGCCCGTAAGCAACGCTTACCCTGCTTACCGATAGTTACGCCCTTGAACGATCCCAACCCAGGCATAAAGATCTCATCTAGCAAAACGATAAACGAAAAAAATAAGTACTTTTAAACCACAACTTTTGTCTTGCAATAGCCATGTGACGCGGCAGCGCAAGCTTACGTATTATGTAATCACGTTGAAAGGTCACGAGTGATGAATGCGAAACTACCGCTCCAGTGTTTACAAGTGTGGAGAAAGAGGAACGTTCAGACGTTGTTGTATCTGGAACCAATTTAGGTCTTTGTGTTGGTTTATTGTTTAAAATGGTCCGGAAGTGTGCGTTTCACATATGTAACAGGCGCCTTTTTTGACATGATTACATAATACGTAAGGTCGCGCTGGCGCCTCACACGGGTAGTGCAAGATGAGAAATTGTGTTTAAAATATATATATATATATTTTGGGCAACGACTGATAAACAAAACACAAGTATCATAGCAATCAAAGTGCTTAGTTGAAGAAACGCATTTAAACTCTTTGGTGTATATGCCCCCTAAGGGGTGATTCACATATCGCGTCTTTTGCCCGCTCAAGTTTGTTATTTCAAATGTAGGTGCGCGGTATGCGTGCTCATAATGGAAGTGACGCAGTCGCGATGCACACGCGGTGCAACGCGCTCGTTTTTTTTCAGCCGCGTCCGCACCGCATTCAGTTAAACATTTAAACTTTTCAGAATGCCGCAAGCGCAGGTCATGTGACAAGAACCTTCGCGCCTAGAGTTTTTTCATGCATTTTTAGGTGCGACATGTAAACATCCCCTAAATCCGCTACTGCACATTGGTGTGCTCGCGATCTATTCATCTTTCAACATTAAATAGCAACTAGAAGAAAGACCAAATGTGCAGGTTGCACAAGCACGATTACTTGTAAATGCTAGGGCTTTCTCCAAACAGGATTAACTTCGGAATGATGGAACTGGACGGGCTAAAATGCTAAAACTTACTTCCGGGTTTTGCCCTTCAAAAATATGTGAATCCCTGTGGCACTCTATTAAAGAGCAACCGCTGAGAACAAATATTTTCCTCTGGGAAGCTTTGACTAACAGTCAAAAAAGAGACCCAGGCCATTAACTAAAATATCAGAGAGATTTGGCAGTGGACTTATAAACAACCACCTAGCAGAAAATAAAAACACCCTAGGAAGGCCCTAACATCCACCCAGGCCACACTAGCATGCATCTATCAACACTCTATCTGCCAAACGCACTCACGCGCTCACACTGACATTTAGAAAACGAGAAAAAAGGCAAAAGAGAAGCATTTCACCGCTCCATCGTCTTAACTCCTCAACATCCATCCGGATGGCACATGAGAGACGAATGCAGCAGGACTGTGACAGGAAACACGGGGAGCTGTTGTTCTCTCACGAACACACGACCCCACCGCTGAGCCCCGAACGCTCGCGATACACATGAAAGCGCGTGGCAGGACGTCCCGCAGCACAGGCAGAGAGCGTAAAGAGCAGAGCCTGTGAAATCACACACCCATCAAGCATCAAAGACAGGCGATATGTAAAATATTTGCCACGGTTGTTGTCCTGAAGAGAAGGTATCGGGTAGACCGCAGGTGGAGAGAAGAGTTGATGATATACTGCAAGGTTACACTGCGGAGAGCCTTTTGTGCCAAAACGGCTTTTGGTTTTAGTTTTATTTATGTCAGCGCTGCAACAAGCAAAATACAAAACTGACTTTACAAATGGAAACGTGTTTATTGTGTCTGTGTGGAGGCAGACCAATGAGATCTTTAAAAACTGAATACATTCTTCTGATTGGTCTACTGTTCTGAAAACAAAGATTTGTTTCCTTTAGCTCAACTGTGGAGAACTGCAAAAGTACTTTTGATACTTTATAGCGTGAATGCAATGCAAGTAGGGTTGGGCATCGTTTCAAACGTATTGATTCTGATTCCAAATTCCATTCCGCTTATCGGATCCAATTCCTAACGATTCTTGGTTTCGATTCCAAAGGGGTGAAATGCAATAAAATTCAAGCCTTTAGAGATCAAAAATACTTATTTTGTGCCATTACTTACAGCTGAACACACACAAGGAGGCTACATAAAAACGTTTTAAGGAGCTGCAAAACTTTCGAAACGAGGGAGAATGCGATCTCACATGTAGCATGTGCCGGCTACGATTCGATTCCCAAACCTAAATGTAAGTCACTGAAAAAAGCATCTGCCAAATGCATAACTGTAAATGATTTGTAAAATGTAAATCACTTCTAGTCAAAATGAATGATTGAATCTTTTCTTTAAACTCTACATTCAAATATTACATTGAATGCAAAAAAAACAGGTTTTGTGTAAGCAGGCCCTTATGTGGTAGTGTCTGTTTGAAACACTCACTACATGGCCAGCAGTAATCTAACCATTGACCCTATTTTGAATAATACAATATTTGAACTAAGGTGTAAGAATAGTCCTTTCATGTTCCGCTTTTATATGTTATATGACATAAATGGATTAATACCACACGTCATTTCCCCATGCCATGCCATGTGTGTATGTGTCCTGTTGCAAAAGGCGGCAAAAACTCCCACACGATGTTAATAGCATATAGAAGTAGAAATACTCCACATGTCTTAATTCAATTTGTGTATACTTCAATTATGACTAATCAAACTCAAAAATCTCTGTTTGCATGATAATTTGCAGAGTATTTTCTTTATGAGGTTAATATCGAATTATAGTTGTTCATGTAGATGTACTGACTGTTTGACTGCTAACAAGAAGTTGTGATTTATCGTGCAGCCCTACATCAATAAGTTTGGTTTTCAGCAACTTCACCACAATGAAACTCTAACTTCTAAACACCGGCAGACCTCATAATAATAAATGAATGTGTGAAAATCTGTCAAACTGTGTGCTGCCTGTCACTCCACAAACTCTCGGAAGGATTGAAATATTAGAAACAAACAGCCAGAAGAAAATCTTATTGTTCTGATGTTGCTCTTTCATACAGTAGCTCAGGAGATTCAAGAGACTTTTCACTTGTGTTTCATTTATGTATCATCCTCATCTCAGATGTTTCTCCTAAAATTGCTTAGAGGAGAAATTAAAATAGACACAACTGAGATTATAAAGCTTTAAAATAAACGCAGCTTAAATTGTCTTGTTTTTTGATAAATATGATGAAAATGTTTTAATTAGGGATGCACCGATAGGATTTTTTTGGGCCGATACCGATTTAAACAGACAACTTCTGGCCGATACAGATACCGATATTAAACACTTGTATACAATACTATACAGTTGGTCTATTAGCTAGTTTATTTCTGCATCAAATTATTTTTACTGAACATGGATTGGATCTAATTAACATTCAACTGATCAACATAATGAGAGAGGCACAAATTAAGCTAAAACAAATATAATAAGACAGCATGACAACCTTCAAAGGTGGTTTTTGAAATTCAGCATTTATTTTATTAACAACATTAACAAATTTTTTACATATAATAGATTTCTTTATGGGGTTAATTAATAAACAATTGGTATAGGCCTTTCTTGTGCTATTGCCAATATGCCGATGGTTTCAAATTCATCAAAAATCGGCCGATTAATATTGGCGGCCGATACATCTGTGCATCACTAGTTTTAAGGTTTATTAATTGTTAACAAATACATCCTTATTGTAAAGTGTTACCGGCACATCAACATAACTTCTAAACGTTACTTTAAATTACTTTTGCGTTACTTTAACTAATTAAATTAAAGGAATATTCCCCTTTCATAAAAAATAAATCCAGATGTCATCCAAAATGTTGATGTGAATGAGTTTTGCATGAGTCGTGACACCAAGTGATGCACTAGCGCGACCTTACATATCGCGTAAGCACGTTGAAAGGTCACACATGACGCATGCAAAACTACGCCCCAGTGTTTACAAGTCAGATGTTGTTGTATGTGAAATGATACTAATTCATGTATTTGTGTTGCCTTATCCGCAATCGTGCGTAACACGTGACCTTTCGACATGCTTGTGCAAATACGTAAGGTCGCGCTGGCACGTCACATCGCTAGTGCAAGACGAGAAGTTATGGTTTAAAAGTGTTTATTTTGTATTTTTCTTGTCGAAAATGACGATTGTGTCGCTAGATAAGACCCTTATGCCTCAATTGGGATCGTTTAGAGCCCTTTGAAGCTGCGTTAAAACTGCGATTTTAAACTGCATTGAAACTGTAAACTGTTGGGGTCCAATAAAGTCTAAAAAATGAAAAAAATCCTGCAATGTTTTCCTCAAAAAAATGTATATCTTCTCGACTAAACAAAGAAACCCATAAACAACTTGGATGACATGGAGGTGAGTAAATTATTGGGATTTTATTTTTATGAAAGTGAAAAAGGTCCTTCAAGTTCAATTTTGTATGTTTTTATAAGTTAAAGCAACAAATCACTAGTCAAAAGTTAAAACGGTACGTTGAAATGACTTGATTAAACTTAATGTAAGGAAGCAATATTACAAGGATGTGTTTATGAAAATTTTTTATGTCATTATTATTTTTGCAATACTGTTTGTTGAGGCCAGTGGCCTAGAAACACAGCATTTAAACAACAAACCAACAAAGACAAGAAAAATGCAAAGTTTCATCGCAATATTTGAGGTCAATCGCCAATTACTGCGCCAACCTGCACGAAAAGAAACAATTAAAACCCTATCTCCTGCCAAAACGCAGTAATGTCAGGTTATTGATGATATATGAACATTAATAATGGAGGCCCCTGACAGGTTAGAGGAAAATAAGAATAACTCTTGAGTTTGTAGATGATTGTTGGGTCCTCATGGGCGTTCGCGAGGTGGATAATGTTTTTTCATTGCCAGCGTGGGCTGAAATGGAAACTGCCAAACATCCAACTTCATGAAGCAGATTTCCAAAATGAGAATGCTCCTCTCCGCTCGTAATTTCGCCCTCTGAGACGGCGTTTCGCATCCGGAATGTTCTGCACGCTAATGACTGACAGGTGTACATCTCCGGTTTCATTATATGTAATAACTACAAAACGGCACTTGATATTATGAATATATTGTATGGAAATGTGCAATCAAATTCAGCCGCAGCTCGGAGCAACCTGGGAATTCCTGATGATAAAATTTATTTTATGTGACAATTTGGAGTAAACACTCTGAATTTGATCAAAAGGAGACTGAGAAGTGTGCCCTTACGAAACATCTCACTCGACTTTCGAGTCATTTATTCACAGCGTTGCTTTTGATCAGTTTCGTTTATTCCACGTATAATCAAGACAGTAAGTCACGTCTGACAGCTACAGTTTGGCAGAACGCCACCGCAGATAAATCGCATTTGCGCGCCTCCCCGATATGTAGTTTAATATCTCACATTTAGGGTCTTGAAGCAATTTTTGGGCTAATATCCGAGCTGTCAGATTTTCCGAGTCGACTACGCGAGCACATGCAGATGGAGCGTGTTTGTAATGATGAACTGTGCGGAGGTTGACACTTTGTTCAGCCACAAATTACCTCAGTTGTAGACATCATTACCCTTCGCCAACCGCCTGGATGTGTTTATACGTCCTTGCTCTCTCTCTGTTAGCGAGCGGTGCGTAACCCTCCGATCTGCGAATCCAAAAACATCAATTCAAAGCAAATATGTGTCTTTGTGTTGCGTGTGCGGTTTGACATAATGAGCAAGGTGGGGGAAAATGATTTTGCGCATTACGCGGGCCCTGCTTTGGCAGAAAAACGCTCTATGCCTTTAAGCAACTCATGAAAAATGAAAGAGATTTGTCTGTCATCAGCATGCGCGGATTCTGACCTTGACTCCAGACGGGACTAACGGGGGTTTTGAATTTTTTACGGGAGAAGGTGGAACTCCGTGAGGTATTGAGGGAAAACAACACTCATGTCGGAAGGAACGGAGAAATTGCTGAAAAACTGCTGTAATTAATTTGGAGTTACACGGCCTCCTCACAGGCGTTGGGAAGCTCGCACAGCTACGCTCATGTTTTTTTTCTTTCTTTTCACTGCAGCGACTTTTTTTTCTCTTGTACTTTCATCCGTTTGTTGTTTGTATTGTTGGAATTGCTAATGTTGTGAAACACAAAGCCTGTGAGGAAGATTCGAGCAGAAAAAAATAAGAAAGAAAAAACAAAGTCGCAAGATCACAAATGCTGAAATTCTGACTATGGGGACACAAGGGAAACAAAATCAGGTCAGCAATCGGCACTAATGGGGACAGGGCCTTCTGTTGGGCGGCACGGGGTCATTTAGGCAGAAGTGGGCGTAAATGCCTGAGCGAGATCTGCGCTACAACCGAGGAAAGCCGGACGCCGGGAGACCCCGCAGGGGTTTTGTAAGAAGCGGGGGGCCTGAAGTGGCGAGGTAGGGGCCCGTTCTGCCTCTCTTTCTTTCTCTAACCCCCCTCTGACGAGGTCACCCAGAAAGAAGGGGCGAGTAATTCAATCCCCGGGCTTTTTCAGTGCAAGGCCAGTGCTCTTACTTATAACACCCTGAAATTAGAAGCAAACCAGACCGCCGGAGTCTATGAGAGTACTGGGCTTGAAACGCAGCGTTTAGGCTGGCTGTCCCTCAAAAAACATCATCACGCAAGCATCACGATGATAAGCAACCGCGCAGTGATCTCACATCCTGCGAATCTAGATGACAAGAACCTGATGTGTTAGATGTTATGATAATTCTTGCCATGTGTGAAGAAATGTGTAAGAAAGCGCATTACTCATGTAATCAGCCTCATTCATCCACCAAGAAAAATACATGCGAAATGTCAACATTATAACATTTACATAACAATTAAACACCAAATTATCGTTACTGTAAAGTGTAAACACAATAGTTTTTGTAATCTCAAATATAAGACCTTGTACTGTATAAATATGATGATAAGCACACAGCTGGTGAAAACCACTGACTTCAATAGTAGGATAAACAAATACTATGGAAGTATTGTGATAAACGATGATGAAGAGTCGTTCCCGTAAGATGGTTCCCATTAAATTCCATGGGATTTGTTTTTCCTACTATATAAGTCAATGGTTCTTTACAGTTGTGTGCTTATCATCATTTATCAATATTTCTTCTTTAGTGTTCATCAGAAAAATCTAATTCCTCAAAAAAGAACGACCTCATATGTCGTTTGTGTATGCACCTTATTACGACGTAAAGTGACGTATTAGGGGGTTTGGTTTCCTGTAGCAGCAGTAGCTTATATAACTTGGCTTTTGCCTTATACATCAGTTTAGACACATTTCATTTTATGAATTTGTAAATGTAGAAACGGTTTCATAAACATTTATGGTTTAAAAAATATTTTGGAGCATCTAACCCCACCCTCACCCTTACCCTAAACCCAACCACTTCTCAAACATATAAAACACAACACGCAAGTAAAAGTAACGTCACATGTATTTAAGTGGCGGTTCACATTTCCCGCCTAAAACTGCGCAGAAAACGCGACCGTCGGTTGGTTCTTATCACATGACTTGCGGTTGCGCTTGTGGGATTATGAAAAGTTTAAAAGTTTTAACTCGATGCGGTGTGGACACGGCTGAAAAAACGGGCGCATCGCGACCACGTCGCTTCCATTATGAGCGCGCATACCACACGCCAACATCTGAAATAACAAACTTGAGCGTGCAAAAGACACGAAATGTAAATCTCCTCTAAAACAGTATAATGCAACATACACACCAAACGCATAAAATCGCGATGCTCGCTCTAGATTACTCGCGGGATTTAACTTTGTGTCATGCAAATTTTTTGCTTGAGTTAAATATTTTGCGCGAAGGGGCGTTTGAGGCGAATAGCGTGTGTTTTCGCGGCAATCACGCTGCCCAATTCACGTCATTTGCATCACCCCGCATGAGGACGCGTCTGATCGCGTCTTTGCATTGACTTTCTATGTAATCTACTCGCGCAAGCCTTTGAACTTGCGTTTGGTGTGTATGCCCCATAAAAGTTTTTATAAAACCATTCGCGTTGCAAACCTTGTGAACTGAAGCCATACGATTACTTTATATGAAGAACTCTGTGATTAAACGCATGGTCAGATCTCATTCAAACATAAACCAGCTTGATGTAGTCAGTCACAAGAGCCAACAGCGCTTCACATTCTTAACCAACGTAATGAAGCAATCGATCGTGAGACACACGAGAGCCAGTGCCTTTTCACAATCATAGATGAAGTATCATCACTTCTTATGGCGGCAGTTTTTAAATCAGTAAACACTGGATTTGATATTTTTCAGCGGATTGTCGTCACTTTTGCATCTTTTCTTCAAATAAATTGATTGTTTGACCTCAGTACACTTGAAATATTTTAAGTACATTTTAAAAAGTTGTGACTGTTTTGTTTGCTGTATTTATATCATATAATAAAAAAATGGGTACGTTATTTGCCCTAAATGCCTGAATAGTGTAATGTGTAATAAAATACAATTCATCCTGGTGGTTTAAATTGAAACTCTCATCCCAATACATGTCATCATAGCAAAATTAAACCCCAAAATATAATCTATACCCTAATATATTAAGTTTCACCTGCTGCTGGTAGAGGCGCTAATTTAGTAAATGCATCTATTGGTCTTATTTGATGAACTGGACAAACAACCAAAGCAATCGTATGGGTTGGAGAATAGGTTGGTTTTTGGCAGACGCTTTTATCTAAAGTATCTTTTATTTAAAAGACCAGCTAAAAAGGATTAAAAACGTATTATTACAGCCACATTGTTAAATATAGAGTTAATGTATCGTAGTCCAGTTATAATGAACTACAAATATGTTTCTCGCTCTTTCATCAACACTACAGTTGTCAAACCTCACAAGGATGGGTCTGTGTGAACACTGTTTCCATATTTACATCTATAAAGCTTTTATATAGCAGAGGTAACTCCACCATTGGCAGTTATCACTCCACATAACTCACTTTTTGTGAGGGGCTCTCAGACAATATGCTCTAATGGTTAATATATCATTAATATGATGTTGTATGTTCAGTGTTTGACTGTCTACACAAACCTCAACCTCCTAGTTTATAGCATGCAATACAGCAGGTCGCTCATTTTCTAAAAGCCGAAAGATAAATATCACCCGGCGTAAATTAACATCGTGGAAAGATGATTAAGCCACTGTTTTCATAAGGTTTCGTACATTTGAATGTGATCGGAATTGAATTTTACGAACAGGAGATTACGTCGGAACGTCGTACGTCTTGCTCAAATTAATGCTATCCCGTCTTGTAATCACTGGCTGGGAAATCATGTTAAATGAAGAGTAAAATTAAACCTTATTAGATGAATTGTAAATCGAGTCGAGTATTATTTTTGGTGTCACATCATATTAGTCGAGACTCCGGGAAGCGCTGTAATAAATAAGCACATCTAGACGCTCAGCCATTTGGACTTTATTTGCATGTAAATGCCAGCGAGCGCTTCACGTCGGTCTGCATAGCTGCTGGCTGTGGCTGAGGTTTGGTATTCGTACGGATTTGAATGAATTGCTCGATTCAGACTGGAAACAAGTATGTTTCACACAATGAGCTTGACTGACTGAGCAAAAGATGGTGGTCCTGTTCCCCCTCCCCACAGTTCACATGCATTACCATCTTAATAAGGAGGCTGATTTTGCCCCCAGGCTGAGGAAAAGAGGGGCAGGAAGGCGGTAGGGCAGGTGTGCTTATGTCAGTAAAGCAGAATTGACCCTGTGCTATTAAAGAACATATATAAAGGCCTTGAATACTGTATGTATGTGTGCTTTTTACCAACTCTGTGTTAACATCCAATAGTCTCCAGTCCTAGATGACATCATTGAAAAACTTGGGGCTGGATTCGAGCTTTGTGACATGGAAGTAGACATCAGAGGATGGGTACATGGAGGTCATAAAGGGATGGACATGGTCAGAAACAATGCTCAGGTAGGCCGTGGCATTTAAACGATGCCCAATTGGCACTAAGGGGCCTAAAGTGTGCAAAGAAAACATCCCCCACACCATTACACTACCAGCCTGCACAGTGGTAACAAGGCATGATGGATCCATGTTCTCATTCTGTTTAAATTCTGACTCTATCATCTGAATGTCTCAACAGAAATCGATACTCATCAGACCAGGCAACATTTTTCCAGTCTTCAACTGTGCAATTTTGGTGAGCTCGTGCGAATTGTAGCCTATTTTTCCTATTTGTAGTGGAGATGAGTGGTACCCGGTGGGGTCTTCTGCTGTTGTAGTCCATCCGCCTCAAGGTTGTGCGTGTTGTGGCTTCACAAATGCTTTGCTGCATACCTCGGTTGTAACAAGTGGTTATTTCAGTTAAAGTTGCTCTTCTATCAGCTTGAATCAGTCGGCCAATTCTCCTTTGACCTTTAGCATCAACAAGGCATTTTTGCCCACAGGACTGCCGCATACTGGATGTTTTTTCCTTTTCACACCATTCTTTGTAAACCCTAGAAATGGTTGTGCGTGAAAATCCCAGTAACTGAGCACATTGTGAAATACTCAGACTGGAAAATTGCTTAAATCATCTTACCATTCTGGTAATCAGTTTGGAGTTCAGGAGATTGTCTTGACCAGTGCTTTTTCCAAATGGACATACTTTTGTTTTCACAGCGGTGGCGCAATTGTCATCATAAATGGGTGATAATATTGCCTTGGTTCCTCTCCTAATGTAATAAAAGCCCAGAGTTAGTTTTGCATTAACATCTTAATATATATTTCAACTAAAAGATGGCATGTGATTTTTTATAAATTAAATAATTTACCACAGTTTTGCTATTTGACCTCCTCTGGGTCCATTTGAGAACCACTGCATTTTAAGACCTGGATTGTACGTTAAGTAATTAGAAAGGGTCAAATGTGATTTCACCTTTAAAAACACTGCAAAGCGAACTTCCATAATGATATTTAAATTTCATTTCAGTCCGACTCGTTGTCAGCACAACCTTCCAACACCGCCGCGGGGTCTGGCTCACCACAGAGACAGGGAGACAGCTAATTTCCCACCCGCTCTAAAACAGATCCAGGACCTGAGAAGGGCGCATTGTCATTCCACTCTTAAGTGAATAATAGCCCTCCTCTCCTGGCGTTAGAAATTTGGGGAGTGATCATCTAATCGCTCTGTACTGCCGGTTGATGGATCAAGCGCCCTGAGCTAAGAGCTTGTCAATAGGAGCTCGGTAATTAACAGAGTGGCATGGAGCAGCAGGGAGATCAGACAGTCGGATTAGTTCTGCCAGGTTCTCCTCAGCAGTCAATACACATAGAGACAGAAACCCAAGTGCCCCGGGATTCATTACCATACCTACACCAGATAGCACCTTCAAATTAGCACCACTATCTCTCTCTCTCTCTCTTTATTTAGTATTGCAGTGACTGATCACAGTTTTGGGATTGTACATGTAGGATCCTATGAGATCAATACAAATGCACTTCTTTGAATTTTTCCACAGTTTATGTTTGTTAGGGCAAGCACCCCTATTACTATTGCTTATACTTAGGCCTGGGTATAATTCACTATCATACAGTGCACTGGATTTTTGCAACCGTGCATACTTTGTAACACATGCGCATTTATTTTCTTGCAGAAATAAGTTGGGGTGGGGCGTCGATTTACAAAAACTGCATATACAAAATGGACCGGACTATGTGTAAGCACATCGACATTGGAGGCTATATGTGAGAGATCATGCAAAGAGGTCAGGAAGTACCCTCATTTATACACCTGAAAGAGTACAAAGATGAGTTTTAACTCACGGCTTCTCCCTTTTGATCTACTTAGAGGACAAGTTCGGTGTTTTAGACTTAAAGCCCTGTTTCAGATACCGAACTTGTCCTTTAACTGCTCCTTACGAACCCCTGTAGGCCAGGAGAGGTATTGCATGCGTATAATTCCTATGTACACGTTCCAGTCAAATGAAGTATGCTTTGCGAGGCTGTGCTCCCAGCGTACGCGTAAAAATAAACTATACATACAGCTTTAGAGTTGGGCATTTGAACAAATAACACACTACAAATACTGCATATCAGCATGTAACTCGTCTTTCACTGTTGCTGTAAATTACCTGCTATTTTTGCCTGATAGACCATAAAACATTTACAATACTTAAATACAGTGAAGGATGGATCATCAGAGCCATATGCATGGTCTGGAATATCGACAGGACCTAGGAATGGGAATGCCATTGACGTTTTTTTTTTTTTTGGCCTGTAAGCAGTCGAACCAGAACAACCTGGCACTTTGATGAGTTTTCCATAGAGAAGCACTACTCCATTTTTCTGCAAAGATATATACTGTATATTGTTAGTTGGTTTTGCTGGTGGTACAGAAAAGAGGTTTTTAACCTCACTGTTTATTTTTGGTAAATTTCTGCATCTATTTAAACACACGGACAATACATGTGGCAATATTTGGTGACTGGCAAAGGCATTAAGGGAATAGTCCACCCAAAAATAAAAATTATGTCATCATTTAACTACTCTCACATTGTTACAAACCTATGTAAATTTCTTTGTTTTTATCATAGACTGTAAAAAATATGGACAGAGTGTTTGTGACCTCACCCATAGGTTGGTGAAAAGCATTTTTGCCCAAAAGTAAGGAGCCTGCCGTTGCCATCTTAGCAGGGCCACTCCTGCCCTGCGTTCCAGTTCGTTTTTTTATGAACTTCCGTCGCTAACTTCCCTCAGTCTTGTTCACTCGGATGTACGTCATTGCTTACGTTGTACGAGTGCCCACTACTGCTGAAACACTTGAAGTAAGTTCAAATGGATTGCCCTTAGCCCTTGATCACATGGAAAGTGGAGACCACCCCCTCCATGTGCAAAGCGCGAGTTGCTGAAGTGACGTCACAATCGTGATGCATTGTGGGATATGGAGCTGCCTGAAGTGTACATATGAAGGTCAAAATTGAGGAATGTTTGTAACCAACCCAGCTTACACAAATACGATGACCAATACGATATGATGACCAAACTTGCGTCGTGGCAACCGGAAAAATGAAAGTTCTGGATCGACGCCTTGACGTAACGTTGCAACATAATCTGCCTGTCGTGGGCACGTCGTGACCGCGTAATGGATTAAACGTTTTGTGTTGGTAAGTTTTGGGTTTTGTTCAGAGAAACGACCGGTCCTGTCAGACGCCATGCACGTGTGGTGACGCACTCTGATTGAGTTCAGTTGTTGGTGGGAGGCGCGTGCTGTTTTTTTTTTTTTCATTTTTGATAAATAATACAGTTACGTTGCCAGGAAGTTATGAAATGACCAAAATAGTACGAATGTATTACGTAACTGGAACATACTTGGTTATCTCGCGACGTTAGGAGACCGTACTGGTGACTAGTAATTTGGTATGTAATGGTAATGAAATAACCTCCCTAGGATGTAACAGTTATGTTGCCAGCTGGTAAGTCATAAAATTACAAAAAAATAACCAATAAATTACGTAACTAGGACGTCATCGTGTGTTAGCTGGGAAACCGAGCAGAGTCCCATGACTTCCATTGTATAAAAAAGAAGACTATGGAAGTCAAGGGGCCTCTAATAGTTTTGTTTGAAAACATTGCTAAAAATATCTTCCTTTGTGTTCATTAGAAATGTATACCGTTTTGTAAAGACATGAAAGTGATTAAATGATAACTTTTCATTAATAGGTGAACTATCTTTTTAAATGCAGGAGTGTATACACTAAAGTTGCAATGATTCACATAGTGATAGTTATACTGTTGCAAAATTTAGACATCTCGCGGCGGTCGAAGGATGGATGTCAAAAGTTTGTCATTTGCTGTTTGCTCGACATCCCTAAACAAAATAATGACATTTTCGCAACACCTATCACATTATACACTAGCACATTTCTATCGTTTAACTGTAACGTCAATATATCGGTTTTACTCATTCATTATACAACCTCCGGTGCAGGAAATTACATCATACATGCACTCTTTAAAACAAGACAGGAAAGAGCAGTCAGTTTGGGTTCTGTATATCGTATTTCTCGCGCACTTTCATTTAGGTGACCAAATAAAAACCGCACAGTACCAGAACAGAATCTAATGGAACTACCCTAATATCCGTTCGGCTCAAGTATCGCGTTTGTTGCCAAATGATCAAACGTCAGGGTGGAATTTTGACAGCTGGGCTCGAGACTTACATAAATACGAGAGAATTAGAGTGAAGCGGTGCTGGCCCTGGATGACTTCTTGACAGTCGGCTCATTAGAGCAGAACCCAGCGCTGGGCGCTCTGAAACAGCCATTCACCATTCAGACCGCCGCCGCTCTTACGGCTAACAGCTCGAACCCAGCAGGCGTCTGCGCTTTTACAACATCGCCATTATGAAGTGAAACAGGTCGGCGCGAGAACGGGTGGAAGCCACTTCTCTGCGGCTGCTGTATATTACATGCTTAACCTATCATACACAATTACTGTTTAGAAAAGGGCCTGCTTGACCTTTAACAGAAGAATGAGAGCTTACACGCTCACGCCGGCCTGCCGTGACAACTTTAGCAGAGCGCTGGGCCGGATGCCGTATAAAGCGTTCGCGGTCAGGTTCAGCAGAAAACCTGGCAGAGTGAATCATTGCAAGTATGATTTTAATAACAGGGCTTTCCTGTATTTGATTGTACCGTACCATGTATGAGGAAGTCTGCACAGACGGTTACCATTATGCTTATATGACTGTAAGGGACGTATTGCAACAATAAAAAAATTATATTTGAGAGGAAATTTTGATATATTTAGAGCTGAAACAGCACTTTAATAGCAAGAAATAACATTCTTATCATCATGTGTCTTAGTGTTCATGTGATCATCATTAAAATTAGTTCGCCACATTAATTAATACACAGTCAGAAAAATTGTCAAAAAAATAATCCCCAATAAAAAAAGGTCCAATAGGTCCATATATATATATATATATATATATATATATATATATATACTTTGAAAATAAACAAATGAATGAAAAAATAATTGCATAACGATAAACTGCTCGATTTATTTATTGGTTTGTGTTTCTACCTCTTGCTTTCAGATTATTGTATATAATAATATGTACCTCTGATGACCTCTAGGGATGCTAGTCCACATGCATACAGCATACATCAATGTAATTGATGACATATATTTAAATACTGTCCTCATCAAGTCATTTTATAAGGTCTTTCAGGACTATCTAAATGTGTGAAACATTGAATAAAAGGGTTGAAATAATTCGATAACACCTGTGAAGTGAGAAATTGAATTATTTTAATTTGGTCTAAACCTCATTAACTGATAATGAACGCACAGAGAATGGCTTACAGTTGTCTGAACTTCAGAATAAACGCATTATTGCCTTTTTTACTTTAATGATACACGCATGTACGTTAGATTGATTTGACCTCACAAAAACGGGGAACAAATTCATGCGGAGTTTTGATTGCCTCAATTGAAACAATAAGAGAAGGCGCAAACATTCACTGGAGCTAAACGTTTAGTCTGCATGTTTAACAGTCTGGGACGATTTTGTAATTGGCTCATTTTAGATATCAGACCCCATGTAATAAGAGGTCCTGAGATTCATGGATGAATAGTAACATTTGTCCTGAGGGCAGTCGGTTTTAATTCCCATTTGGGAATGCCGGTGGCCCACAATAACTTTGCATACATATGTAAACATGCTTAAAACACAATGAATAGCAATAGTATCAACAATGTAATGTTGACCAAGTGTTGTTTTTATCTTAATTTAAATGTAATAATTTAATCTTTATTTTATTTTATTTTTATTAAAAGTAAATATATATTTTTTTAAATTAATAAATGCATGATGATAAACTGCTTAATTTATTTATTGTTTTGTGTTTCTACCTCTTGCTTTCAGATCATTGTAGTTTGTATGTAAAATAAACTGTTAAATTACCTGCAGTTGTTAAACTCCCAGATCTGAAGTCATTGGCAATAAGCACAAAATTGATTATTTTCTTCCAATTATGTCAAGTTTTGTAGCATTAGTTGGCTTGTCTCACATTTAAATGTTTGTCAGTTTAAACTGATAATACTGTTCCTAAATAGTGTTGGCTTGCTGTTGCAGAAGATTTAAAGGTGCAGTGTGTACATTTTAGTGGCATCTAGTGGTGAGGTTGCGAAATTGCAACCAACAGCTCAGTCCACTGCTCACCCCTCGCTTTTGAAATGCATAGAGAAATTTTGGTAGCCACTACCGGAAAAACATGTCATCAACGGAGACAATTTAGTAAAAAAAGTTTGTCCGTTAAGGGCTTCTGTAGAAACATGGCGGCACAAAATGGCGACTTCCACGTTAAGGGACCCTCTGTGTATGTAGATAAAAACGTCTCAAAGGTCTTTATACACCCCTGATACTATAGTTTTGTATATTATTTTGCATTTCTGTCAAGAGATCCTTTCAAAAATTAAACATTGCACCTTTAATTTCGAAATAATTCACAGAATTAGTTTTAGACATCAATATTGTGACGCGTTTTTCAGCGGCATCACACGGCGTTCATATCAAAAACAACAGGATGCTTTCTTAACTAGTCCCTTTCAACTAGTATCTGTGTTATAATGTTATGTTTGCTAATGTTTTGACGCGTTTTCAGCGGCATCACACGGCTTTCATACCAAAAACAACAGAATGCTTTTTAACTAGTCCCAGTAACACTTTATTTTACGGTGTCTTTGTTACACATGTTACATGTAATTATTATAGTACAGTTAATTATGCATAATTATATGCAACTAATCCTAAACCAAACCCTAATCCTAACCCCAACCCTACAGTAAGTACATGTTGTTGATGATTATTACTTAGTACTTAAATATATAATTGCAATGTAACAGTGACGCCTTAAAATAAAGTGTAACCCTAGTCCCGTTCAACTAGTATTTGTGTTATAATGTTATGTTTGTTAGTTTAAACTGATAATATTCGCTGAAAATGTTCCTTAATAGTGCTGGCTTGCTGTTGCAGAAGATTTAATTCGAAATAAGTGACAGAAGTGGTTTTAGACATCAATATTTTAACACGTTTTTCAGCGGCATCAGACGGCGTTCATACCAAAAACAACAGGATGCTTTTTTTAACTAGTCCCTTTCAACTAGTATCTGTGTTATAATGTTATGTTTGCTAATGGACCTTGAGTCTGATAATAAAGCTGAACTGATTAGGAGAAGTTATACTGCAGTCTTGCTCCAACCAAATGAATTGGGCGTGTGTCAGTGATTGCAGAAGCGATAAATGCAATGTCTCCAGTTTATTGGATTTTTTTATTGTTTTCAAAGCTGATTTTGGTGATTTGATGTTTTGCATATGCAGCAAGTTATTAAAAAAGAAACAAATTGGTAGTCATTTATAGAAGACATTTTTGATTTGCGACTTCATTGAAACTGCAGGTACAAGTATTTTTCATTAAGGAAAAGTGCATTGCCATCTTTCTCCGACCAAATTAACTTCCTAACTAGTAAATACAAACTTCCCAGAAGCACGTGAACGCACCAGTAGATAAAATGATTTCCATCTGTAAGTTGTCCCATGTGCTTGCTGCCTGTTGTACTGTAGTAACAAATGTTGCACTGAAGTGATACAGACAGAACAGGTGTTCATTCAAACATGTTTTTATGGTATTTATTTACAAGATGCATCGTTTTAAATGTGTTACATAACAGGAATACCCCCCCTAATGCCTCGCTAGGCCAAGCAAAGCCATTATCGTTTTCCGACATACAATATTCAGGAATACGTCATATCTGTCACGAGCCAATGATAATATTATTATTGCTCTAAAAACATTACTTCACAGTGAATTTGCTGCATTATTAGTTCGACTGAGCCGAAAATGCAGAATCGTCCTCGTTTCAGCAGATAGCTGGGATGGTTTCACCCAATCTGAATGAATAAATGATGTGTCTCTCCTAATGGACATGCCTACTTAAACACGGCATTCATTATTAATCCAACAGAATCTCTGACAGATGAGCAACAATAATGTCGCTGCCGTCTTGTTTCCAGTTATCGACTACAGTACGCAGATAAATGGGCTTTACCTATTCAAATATTTCTTCGAAACGTCCCCCATCCGGCCTTCGCGAGCAAACTGCGGGCTTTTATACGAGGGCACGGTTAAGCCTGATTTAATGGTCGTTTTTTTGAGGCAAGAACCGCTGACCAGAAACGTTCAATATTCCAGTATATACTCACCTTACACGGAGCCCAGCTGAAATGTGGCTTTAATTAGCCAGAAAAAAAGTCCTATCAAAGCTACTTTGGCATTAAATATTCAGCGTTCTTTTCCGAGTAGATCAAGAGGGCTTAAACAGAAGATATTCTTGACTTTAAATAGACTTAAAAAAATACGTGTGAGATCTGTGGGGATAAAATTGCACCTTGTTAGGTTATAACCTAACTCTCTATTTGCCTTAGCCGAGGTTTTAATCGGCCCATCCATAGCGAAGGAGGGCTTCCGCACACAGATACGCTATTAGCCTTGTCATTCGTTTAATAATGACGGTTTATGAGCCATCTCCTTTACATATTTACTGTCCTTACCCACACAGACTAGCATATGGCCATTTAAAATGTCCTGCATTGCTCCGCCGGGGATTCCTGGACGCGGCTCCATTTGGTTATATACAAAACTCCCCCCTCCGGGGACGGCATTAGGCGCGACCTTTCACCCCTCCAAATACCCTGTGGTTTATGCGCTCTAATAACATGTGGCAAATATTTACCAGCGTGCATTTTGATATATTAGAGCACCACTGTGAATATTAGAAGATATTTTCTGCTCAATCGGGTTCCGATGTCAAGGTAGAGGCGCACCCTGGAGAAAATACAGTGCGGTGCACAATGCGCTCTCTGTTGTCTCTCTCTCTCTCTCTTTTGAAAGCCACTGAGCCGGGCTGGTTTACATAATCAGAGTGAATAGAGGCAGATTAGTGAGCACATACATTTGAAAGTTAGGTGTCCCACACCGCTTGTATGTTTTCGTGGGTTACTCACCAGAGGCTGCGGTTCTTTTGGAGAGTCTTGAAAACTGCAAGCAATAGTTTTATGGCTGTAAAGAGATAATTTCTTAGATAAACGCCTAATTCACGCCGCGAGATCTATGCGCCTTTACATTGACTTAACATTGAAATCACTCGCGCTTGACGCCTCTAACGTGGCTGGTTTGAACGCAGCATAACAGCAGACACGGTCTACAGCAGGGGTGCCCAAACTTTTTACTACCAAGGGTCAAAGATCAAACCTGACTGAGGGCCGTGGGCCGAACGTAAATGTTGCTGTGTTATATAAAAATTAAAGTTGCCCTGATTCTCCTCATTAATAATTTTATAATATTTAAAAAATAAATAAGCAAACATTACTCTGTTTATGCATAACTTATGCAGTTTTATTTTCAAAGGTTACTGTTGTAAAAAAAAGAAATAATTTTGCCAATCATTTTTAAATTTCCTTTTGTCACTTTTGCCAGTGTGCCACTGCCTCGACCTCTCCATTATTAGCCTATAGTTAATTGAGTTTCGTGATGCATGCTATACACCTTCAAGTATGCATGCATGTATCAAAATTAATTTAATTCCTTGGATTTAATTTCAATTTACATTTTTATAATGTACAAAAAATAAAAAAAATTAAAAAGGTTTTTTAAATTAGAAAAAGGTTAAATTGCATCAAGACATTCATCATGACGGGCCAAATTAAAAATCATTGTGGGCCAACTTCGGCCCTAGTTTGGGCACCTTTGGTCTACAGCAACTGGTGGGTTATGACCCAAAAAATAGGTCTTGGGTGTTCTGATAGGGTCTTCATGGGTCATGACACATATGCACATTGTTGTGCCTTTGCAATAACTGTATTAAATACCAATGTATTTTTTTGTATGATAGACAATTTTGTCTACATTGTGTCATTCATGTTCATTTTTAAATCTAAATTATGGTGAGAAACCACTGATTAAGAAATCAAGTGCTTTGCTTAACTATATTTTGTGTTGTTCAAATGTCAACTATATCATTTAAAATATATATATACGTTCATGTACTGTAGATTATTTGTCTTTTAGACGTTGGGCGAATGTTTTATTCTTTCTTATTGTTACTTAACATAACAAATATCTCTCTTGATCAATAGAGCTCTGATGTAAAGTGTTTGAAGATGAAGAACTACGATGAGTTTAATGTCAGTCATTACAAAGACTAAAGCAGAATTACATTTCATATGCAGACTCTCAAAAACCTTTAAATTAGACCTTCACGGGAAAGTATTGTACATTATAACTGTTAATTATGCCACTGATAAATTATAAAAACGCCAGCATATGCCATATGTAAGACTAACTGCACCCGCCAAGTATATTCCGACTTTCACACTTCTAATTGCCTGCTTCCTTCAAATCTTGTTCAGACAGAAGCATGAGCCTTTTAAAAATGATTAAAAGACTTTCCTGTATATTTTACATGGGAAATATTCATTTTTTTGATAATTAAGTAGAGTAGGCCTAACTGAGTAGAGTGTAAATGCAAAAAGTAACTCCACTTTTATGTGTTAGTTCTTTATGCAGAAAGGAGAGATTCTGAAGACCCTCCTAATGTTTCTTTTCATACAGAAACGGAGAGTTGCCGGTCGCATGTATACGCATGTAAGCCGTTTACAACTTTGAGGTCATTCTACCGTAAGGGTCTTTCAATTACACTTTATATTCTGTTACCCTCAGCCTTCTAATTTTGTGGTAACAAAATAAATATATACATACTACAGTATCACAAGTGAATTATTGTCCATACAGTGTGTTATTCCTAAAAACCTGTTCGAAGGCAGTTTAAAACCCCTTTACTGCCATACTTACTGTAAATTCGCTCTTGCATAGATTTGCATGTCTGCATGCTCGTTCCAATGGGAAAGCCAGATAAGTAAATGTTCTCCATGCGTTTGTCACACGATTAACCTACATGCGAAGCTAACAATGGCATGATGTGGCTTTCCGTTCATCTGCATGTCCTCCCCACTCACTGCCTACTTAACTTGCAAATTCCTCTGAACTGTAACCTACTGTCTCATGGCCGTTGATTCTACATGTCCCTGTAGATGGGCTGTCACCGGAGAAGTGTATGTGCGTGTGAAGCAACTGTACGTAGAATTGGGAGAGAGTTCTTCCTCTGACTGATGATGCGTTTCCTGTCCTCCCACGTTCTCATTTTTCACCACATAAAGAAGCAAGTTTGCGTGAACGTGTGCGTTATCCGGCCACGGAGATTCGCTGGGGCGATTTTGATGAACACTTTATAAACATGCGTTTTTGAATGCTAGCCATATAAAGAGACAGTCAACCCAAAAATGAAAACTATGTCATCATTTACTTATTTTCATATCATTTTAAACCTGTATGACTTTCTCTCTTCTGCACAACTCAAGATTTTAAATGTTGGTAACCACCATTAACTTCCATTTTATTAATACAAAACCCCCAAGATATTTCTTAAAATATCTTCTTTGTGCTCTAGTCTATTTTTTTTTTTTTTTTTGGATCAAGCATGCATCTTTTTTGTATATGAAACATTTTAAAGGGTCGTATCATGAAAATATGACTTTTTCCATGTTTAAGTGCTATAATTGGGTCCCCAAACTAGAAAATGTGAAAAAGATCAACCCGTCAACTCAGTTTTGATAAACCCTTCTCTGCAATCATGTGGAAAAAATAGGTAATTTAAAATTTGGCTCCCCCTGTGATGTCAGAAGGGGATAATACTGCCCATTAATCTGCACGGCACTGCCATTTATTGCAGAGATCAACTCATTTGCATTTACAAGGACACACACAAAATGGCACATATTTGCTCACACCTACAAAGTTGCAATTTTAACATGCTATAAAAATGATCTATATAATATTTTGAGCTAGAACTTTACAAATGGACTCAGGGGACACCAAAGATTTATTTGACATTTTAAAAAAGTCTTGTGAAATGTCCCCTTTAAATGCTACTTCATACATTTGTTTAAAGGGGACATTTCCCAATATTTTTTGTAAGATGTAAAGAGTACACATGTGAAGTTTTAGCTCAAAATATTATATAGATAATTTATTATAGCATGATAAAATTGCCACTTTGTAGGTGTGAGAAAAAATTTGCCATTTTTGGGTGTGTCCCTTTAAATGCAGATTAAGAGGCAGTATTATTTTATTATATTACGATCCCCTTCTGACATCACAAGGGGAGCCAAATTTCAATTACTTATTTTTTTACACATGTTTGCAGAGACTGGTTTACCAAAACTAAGTTACTGGGTTGTTCTTTATGTTTTCTAGGTTGATAGAAGCACTGAGGACCCAATTATAGCATTTAAACATAGAAAACTCTGGTTTTGATTTGTCCCCTTTAATAGAGATGTTTGCATATGTCTTCCAGATTATAATGTAGTGACTGCAAGTTTATATTGCTGTACATTCCCTGGCAAGACAAACTATTAAATACATCTTTAAAGATGGCAAATAGAGAATATCACATAGAAGTGCTGGTTAATCATGTTTAATAAGGCTACTGAATTCTGACAGGCCTGTCTTTTTTTTAACACACCCAGCGTTCACACTAAGTGCCGGCGTAAAAGAGTTTCAACTATTTTCAAATATAATTGCAATTAAAGGGTGTTCACAGCAGAAGCCTGCAGTGTTTAACCTCGAAAAGACTTTCTCCACAATAATCAGCTTTTTAAACAGCTAATGACTCCGACGTACATTCACACTGTGCAGGCAGGGCTGTGAACACTCGTGTTCATTAGAGATGTTAACCACTTGGGTTCCATCTATAAGGACTTAATAAGACCAGCTCTCAGGTTAGAGACTTTTAGGTGACAGATTAAGTGTAGTTCTTGTTATCACGTTTGATCTACATGCAAACCTGTCACTATTAGTTATGTCTGTGATCACAATTTTACCACTTTCAGCATGGAACAATAAATGACCGTATTGACTTTTCTAAAACACATAGGGCACTTTAGTTTAAAGGAACGGAACTAAGCGACTTTCTATTTGTCACTATAGTTAGTCTACACCTCTATATGTAAGGAATGATTGACAGGGTTCCCACGGGTCCTTGAAATCCTAAAAATTTGTGAATCTGGGGAAAAAATTCAAGGCCCTGGGAAGTTTTTGAAAATATACATACATAGATACAGGTCATTGAAAGTGCTTGAATCTATTTTATGGAAAAAAAATCCATATTATTCCCTGTGTAGTGTAGGACAATATAAAATTCTTGACTGTTTAAGCACACGTGCAAAACTGTTTGCTTTAAATGCTTAAATATTCTTTATGCAAATGTTGATTCATACCAAAATGCTTTTTTGCATAGTTGTTAAGGGTTACGTATGTAACTGTTGTTCCCTGAGAAGGGAACGAGACGCTGCGTCTCACTTGCCATATTTCCTGCGTCCCTGTAACGCTGTCTTTGGCAATATTTCAGATATACTTCCTGGCTCCCGCATCACCCTGTCTGTGTCGTTAAGCCTCACCATTGGTTGAATTTGATTTAAACATTCAGACGCACTTACCACTGGAGGCGTCCCCAAAGTGTCACCACAGTGACGCAGCGCGAGTTCCCTGTAAAGGAAATTGTAACAATGTATCTTAAAAGGTAACAAGATGTATCCTTGCTCTCACTTGAAATGTTTCCCCACATTTAGGGTATTGGACATGGAAAGTCCTTGAAAGGTCCTTGAATTTGAAGTTAACTAAGGTGTGGGAACCCTGGATTAACGACTGGCTGTTGAATTATTAAAAATAATGCACACCCACGGTGGTTTCTCAACCAATCAGAATAAAGCATTCAACAACCCAGTGGTATAAGGTGGTCATATACTGCAGTCCTTCCCAATCCTGGTCCTCGAGGACCCCCTACCAAAAAGTCTCCTTATTTAACAAACCTGATTTAACTCATCAGCTTGTTAGGTAGACATGTTTAGCATTTTGTAAGGAGGCTGATAAGTGGAATCAGGTGTTTTAAATAAGAAGACATCTAAAAAAAATCCTCGAGGACCAGGATTGGGAAGCACTGCTGTAGCGAAACTAGTGCTGCATGATATTAAAAATAATGCGATATACTTGCTGAATAATGCAATACATACGATATAATAATAATTTAGGGTGTAAAATCAATTTAAATATAAATAAAATATATTAAAAACAAAAAATTATATAACCAACAAATATGTTTTACATTCTTTATGGAAAAATAAAGCATCACTTTCTTTGTTTCTGCATCATCCATTTGACCGCACATAACATTTTGAAAACCATTGCGATATGCATATTGCAATATCAACATTTTCAATATTGCAGGAATATTAATATTTTTACTTTCTTTGCTATGTCTTGCTGTCAATATACAGACATTTCTTAATCCATATTTTGATTACCGATTCATTCAATGAAGTGCAGCTCTACATTTTGTCCTGTTTCACTTTTGATGGTTTAAACACAGTTTTCGATCCTGCTTGACTGTGTTGTATGCAACGGAGTTCATACAGACTGAACAATAGCTCTCATTATTCAAATCACAGAAAGGACGCTCCTTATATCAACATGATGCACAGATTTACACATGCATATAAAAGGAATTCACATCAATACGAGTTAAGATGTGCATAGCAGCAATTATGAGCTAATTGTTCCTCCTAATTGCCTTTGGAGGACTTCAGAATTCCACAGAACGTTCCAGACACAATGTTATGACAGCTCGGAAACGTACAAGCCGAGAGTTAAGAGCGTTCTCGTGTGCTGCCTTTTAATCTGAGCCCGGCAGATGAGAGCCACAGTAATTGCTATATATTGCTCTTTGTTTCAAGGACCTTTGATGATCCCAAAGCCATGCCTTTATCAGAAGACAAAGTAATTAGAAGGGAAAATGAAGGGAGGAGAGTTAGGGGGGGTGGACGGGGGTCTTCTGATTAGCAGACACCTCACCCTCCGCATCCGCTGTGATTATTTTTATAGACTCTTCGGCTGTCTGTGTTGTTGACGGTGAAAATGAAGATTCAAATGTGCAGTCAGCATGTTGTTGTGTTGGAGTCGGTTAATAACGATAATAAAACAAGGTGATAATGGGCACGGTTTGATGGGCAAAACCACTTGTTTCATTCTGGCAGTTCAGCCATGCAGAAATAGACTGTGTTTAAAGAGGAACTGCTCAATACAGCGTCAGTCAAAGGTTTGGACACCTTTTTTTATTTAGTAATTATTATTTTATCACCAAGACTGTAACACAACACAAGGAGTGAGGAATTCATATTGACCAGAAATGTGGGTCATTTGCTTTTATTTCAGGCTTCTGTGACATTGCAATGTGTAGATGTGTGCAACGTGTGCATTAAATCCACACCCAATTCAATAAAAAAAATGGATTTTGATTAATTACATGACACCACAGCTTTGCTAACCCATAGTTTTACTTGCATTAATGTATTTATATAGGAACTACAAACACTTGGCCTTAGGTGTCCGTTTGGTTGCAAATGGTCGAAAAGTTTCTGGTAAATTTCTGGAAACTTGAACTTCATCTGGGGAATATTGGAAATATTCCAAATTGGAAACTTAAAGGAAATTTACAGGTATTTATGGGAATTATTTAGAAATTTAGGGACATTTATATAAACTATATTATATAAACATTTTGTTTGGTCATAAGCAGACATGCATGTAATACAAATTAAAAAATTGACGTCTTGACTGATTTAATTGTATATAGGTAGAACTTTAATTGATTCTTTCATTAAGTAACACAGTAGCATGATAAACATTATTATAGTTATAATAGTGCTAGTCTACATTTAGATATCTATATTAACTGGCTTCATAAATACATGCAAAGATGGACATTTGCCATTATCTTGTGTGAGAAAATCCAACTGTGCATGTTATGGAAGAATGCAAGTACATGGAGGGGGTGTGGCCTCAATGGCCCTTCAGTAAGCAGTGTGCATGTGACCGAGCAATGTGCTTTTTCAAATTCCCAGTTTATTCCCAATAATTTCTGTTAATTCCCATATATTCAGTATATTCATGGAAAGTTTCCAGCCTTGAAAATTCACAGAATTTGCAACCAGGTGTCCCACATTAGGCAGTGTCACTCCTGTAAAAACAAAAACTGTAAAGTTGCTGTTTTTGCTGCATTTCATTTTTTCAACCAAATTCATGAGGTTCATTCTGTGATACTTTAAAACAGTATTACAGTAAATAGTGATAGACACCTGTCACTTACTCTTTGGTCCAAGTCATTAATTATTAATTAATATTTTGCACAGTTTAATTAATAAACAGTCACAATTTCTGAGCTACTTTAAAATCTTTAGGTGAAGTCATTTATATTACCTTGTTTTTTAAGATATGAAGAAACATGCATTTAGCAATTTGTGTCCAAAGCTTTGTACTGTATATAAAGCATTTCAACCAGTTTTATATGATAAGATCAGATAATACTTTGAAATTTGTCGGAGAAATCTGGGTGTCACAAAAGCAAAAGTCAAGTGAAGAAAAATTGAGATAGCAGAGAGATAAATAAACATGCACTGTATAAAAATCTTTGCTGCCTTATTTTTTTGTTAAATCAACTCAATTTACAAGTTATTTCAACGTACTATTATTTATCATGACTAGAGATGATTTGCTGCAATTTATAAAATAAAGTTGACTTTTATAACTGTTATAAGTTATAACAACTCATTTGTAGTTATACAGTAACAACTCATCTGTAGTCAAGTTAGTAAGTTAAAATTTAAGGCAGCAAATAATTTTTACAGCGTGGATATAAATTAAAAATGCAAGTGCATACATTTATAAATATATAAACATAAAAGCAAAAATAAAATCTATACAGTATACACTATGCATACTGTGAACAATATAAACAACATTGCATAATCCCCGTATAGCATGTATATTGCAGGTGTACAATAAACACAATACAATATTCACATCAGCTACAGGTATGCAATACAACCAACACAAATACAAACAATACATGCAAAACAATACACTACGGTGCCCACATATACTGTACAGCATATGTCTTGGCACATATTTTAAATTGTTATATTACAATATTTTTTTAATAAAACATGCAGACCAGCAGATTACCAAAACTATTTATTGTGCATTTGTAATAAAAGCATTTATAATATATACATTTTTGTATACATTTAAATAAAGTACAATTATTATTTTTTCTTGATTTTCATTAGCAAAATATTTATCAATGTATTTATCAAAGCCCATATTTAATGTAGTCTGGGTCATCTTTTGTGTAGTTTTGATCAGGTTTTTAAGGATAAGGGTTTATCACACAACTCATTCATGCATACATCTAATTTGCTTAACTAAAACAGTTTCATTCAATGCATGTACTGTGATATCAAAACCTAAGCAAATCTTTTCTTTTTTTAAGTTATTCCGCTTGTCTAACTGCTCTCAATTATATGGTTAGTTGAAATTCATTTGCATTTGACATTTCGGAGAGGATCTGCAAACTATTTTTGGTCACAACAAACCAGTTTCTTATGCTGAGTGCAGGATCTGAACACACACTGTGGGAGAGTTAAGTATTAAGTTCAGATGACGATGAACCTGATCCAGGATATTCCAGCCAAAAGGATGTTTCTCATTTTCCAGGGAATTTCCTCCTGCATGGAGTGCAAAGTAAGAGAGGGATTTGATATTGTGTATGGTTAACTCTGCTGAGCCAGAGCTTTATCACACTTTTTGCAGAATTCTTGGTTTTAAAGTTCCTTAAATTTGTGATTATTAGGTATTATTAAAAATATATTTTAACGAAATGTCACTATTATTTGAAGGAGAAAAAGTAAATCTAGTCTAAAACATCAACTTTACAAATCATTATAAGAAATTAATTTCAAGTTGAAAAATATTTTTCTCAGCATATCAAAAGACTTTACAGTTTTTCTAGATGTTATTTTCTATATATATTTGTTTTAAATTAGTTTTATGATTTTATTCATTTCTATTTATTCAGGCCTGAACATCTGATTTTCATGATGATCGCAGTCCATGAATCTTGTGGTACAGCAATGCTGAGGACATAGTTTTAACAACATTTCCAGGAAATGGACATGGCAGGATTAGTAGCTATAGGTCACGTTTGAGTGAATAAATCTCTCTGTGTGACCCAAACATTAGTAAGTAAAACTGTATCACACATTCAGACTGTACTTCAGCCCAATGACAAATTTGTTTATGGATCTATATGCTAAGTCCTATTTGTGTGTTATTGTACCACATCCACTAGGGAACACTGACCTTTTCTTGTACGCGTAATGGATTGAAGTATTGAGTTTATGGCTTTGGTAATTAATTTGTTATTTTATGTACTTATTTATTTAGAAGGTGAAACAAAACATCAGGCACAAGTAAAGTGTTTTTTGTTCTGATGAACACGAAGGAAGATATTTTGAGTTGGTTTGTCACCAAACAGATCTGAGGCCCCATTGACTTCCATTGTAGGAAAAAGACGACTATGGAAGTCAATGGGGCCTCTGATCAAACATTGATATTAACTGACATACAACTGATATTATTAGTGAAATATTATAAAGAGACTTGTGACCACAAATCAGTTAATGTTACACTTTACACTCGTTCTTTAGAATATAGGTGTGTGTGTGTTTGTGTAGTTGTGTGTGAAGTTGACCCTAGATTAAAATTATTTCAGGGTAGATTTTGAATAGTTATGACAATCATGCTGTTGGGATTTACCTCATGTACCCATGGGAGCAGAGAGAGAGAGAGAGAGAGAGAGAGGAAAACAGACTATGCACACTTCATGCTTTGCAAACTTTTGGTTTTTAAACACCACATGGTTGTTTCCTTATGTTCCTAAAATACAGTTTAGGATTACAACTGTCAGGCATTAAACAACTACAAGGTCCGAGATTTTTTGTCCTCTCAAGAGCAATAAAGTATTAAGATTTTCAAACATGCCAAAATATCCCTACATTCAACAGACCGATAGCTAATTTGATCAGCCCGAAGCGGCTCCCCGCAAATCTGAGGTCACAATTCTCTCCGATTTGTGAATTTGATTGACGGTTGTGCGCCTCGCTGATGAGATTTCCAGAAGTTTCTCTGGTTCGTGCTGGTTTTACTGAGCTATGTGATTTGCTGGAGGTCTCCGGGGACATATTTGAACGCACAACCACCGAAAAAAAAAAGTTTTGTTCCGCTCGGTTCGCTCAACATACTGTTGTACTTAATGCCGAGGGCTAAAAAATGGTCACTTTTGTTTCTCCACAATTAATCAGTCTGGAGTTTGCAGATAACTCAGAGAAACACGTGTGATGAATCTGGACGATTGTTCATTTCTAATGGCCCAGAAATGATGTGACACTGTAAAAACTCGATGTTCGGACAATTACGCAGGACCTAGTCACAGTCAACTTCGATTTACGCTGAAATATGTGGATTATTTCAAAACCTGCATTCTTACTGAGTGAGGTAGTCACTTTTTGTAATAGTCTCGTTCATTAAATGCAGCTGTTTTCAATCTTTTGGCATAAGGAGAAAATAAAAAGCCCCATAGTTTAACTTGTATAAACCTGATGCATTAACGCACTGACCACCTGCATTCATTACCGTGGTGCTTTCAGAACCGGTCATATCAGTACCTCAGTGTTTGACCATGTAATACGAGTGAGCACGGGATAATAAAATTATATGCATTTTATGAAATTACATACATAAGGAAGAAAAAAATCAGGCTGAACTTTGTGTGACCGCTACCTCTTTCTGACTGCAGATTTATGAGTTAGGTAGGCGTGGAAAGTAAAAGCCCCCGTATTGACCGAGACTGAAGGTCGCTGCACGGCTCCTGTTGAGACTCTCTGAGCTTGCCATCTTCAAATTTGGACTTTCATAATTAGCAGACCCTTCTTACAGCTCGTCTGCTGCAGCGATCCTCCAGGGATCTCTCGTCGAACGGAGAGCGGCTTTTCCATCTGATGCCTCCTCGCTCCGAATGGCATGCCACGCCCCCGCTCGCGGACCGCTGCTGTCGTGCACCACCAAGCCTTGGCACGCGTGTAGCCGTTACCCTTAACCACACAGGAACACTAACTGGCATGCACAACCTTCATTTCAGCCCTCGGGCATTATGTGCCCATAATTCTGTGCGAGCGGAAAGTGTGCTTTAACTTTGTCACATGTTAGCATGATTGAAGGTTATTAGCGTTGTGGACTCATCTACAGTCGGTTTACTGACCGTCTGATGCCTTTAGTAAACTGCACACAAAACTTAAAAAAAAAAACACACTTGCAAAAATGTGTACATTTTTCAGGTTTCAGGGTGGAATCAGTTTGTGTTTTTTGGGATTGCTATAAACATGTTAAACCAACCTTATTGCTGGTCTACCAGCTTGCGAGGCTAGTTGAGCTGGTCTGTTCAAATAGTTTTGGGGGAGTTAAAGTATTTGCTAAACCATATAAAAACATTTGCTTTTCCAACCTTGAAGACCAGGCTGCTTAAAAACTTATTTTTAGGAGGAAATGTCTTGACTGCTTTAAAACGCTTAACTCTGTGTGAGGAAGAATCATCTACTGCATGGGTTTCCCAAAATTTGCCAGTTTAGTGCCATCAGATCTGTGTTTGAGATACAGTACTGTGCAAAAGTCTTTGTTGTTTTAACATATGGTAGCACTTTATTTTACAGTACGTGTACTTACCTTGTACATATATGGTAAATATGTCGTACTTACAGACAAATGTGGTACTTACTTTTGAGTATCTACATAGTTATTAAATAGTATCATTACTGTACTTACCAGTGGTAGTTATTATGTAACTCTAGATAAGTACTGGGTAATACCAGATACAAACTTATTGTGTTGGTATAACACTGCTGTACTTACAAATAAAGGTACAATTTAAGTATTTAGTACTGACAGGCATGTGCGGGTTAATGGCAGGTACTTATAGTGTACATATATGATAACTTTTAAAAACACTACTGTACTTACAAATGTGTACTACATAAATGAGTCATGGGCGATATATCCTGTGAATCAAAAGAGAACAGGAAAATGCAATGAATTTAAGCTCTGTTTATAGAAAATGTTATGAAACATCACTAGTTCATTATGTGAATGAATAACATTCAGAAAAGTTCATCTTCAGAATTTTGTTTATATAACCACCAAACTATTGGCATTGGCAGATATAACTATAACCAAACAGATCTGACTTCCATAGTATTATTTTTTTTAGGGCTGCATAACAACTAATCACAACTAATCGTTTGCACAATAAATGTTTTTGTTTACATCATATATGTGTGTGTATTGTGTATAATAATTATGTATATATAAATACACACACATGCATGTAAACTTGTAAGAAAAAAATATGTATTAAGTATTAATATTTATAAATATAAATTATATATAAATATAAAAATTTATATACACATGTAAACAGGGGCGTCAGTTTGTGTTGAAAAGTGGTGGGGACAAAAGATCAGATGAAAAACATTACAGCAGGACGGGAAAAATATTGAATAACAGTGCCAAAGCACCATACTGTAGAAAACAGCAGCACGTTAAGTCAATGATTAAAATGAAATTCATTATATATGTAAAAGAAAGCACACTATAAGCACACAACGCAACATATGTGACCCTGGACCAAAAAACCAATCATACACTGCAAAAAAAAAAATGATTTTCAAGAAAAAATTTTCTTTGTATTTTTATCTTGTTTTTACTAAAAAAATATCATAAATTAAGATGCTTTTTCTTGATGAGCAAAATGACCTAAGAAAATAAGTCTAGTTTTTAGACCAAAAATACCAAATGTAAGTGATTTTGTGCATAAAACAAGCAAAAAAATCTGCCAATAGGGTAAGCAAAAAATCTTGAACATTTTTCTTAAATACTAAATTCAAGAAAAATTCAAGAAAAAATTGCTTACCACATTGGCAGATTTTTTTGCTTGTTTTATGCACAAAATCACTTAAATTTGATATTTTTGGCCTAAAACTCGATTTTCGCTCATCAAAAAAAGCATCTTCATTTAAGAATTTTTAGATATGTTTACTGAAAACAAGACAAAAATACTAAGAATTTTTTCTTGAAAATCTGACTTTCTTTCTTAGTATTTTTGTTTTGTTTTCAGTAGAAATATTTAAAAATTCTTAAATCAAGATGTATTTTCTTGATGAGCAAAACTATACAATTTAAAGGACAAGTTCGGTATTTTAGACTTAAAGCCCTGTTTTCAGATTGTTTATGGTGAAATAGAATGGTTTTTACTGAAATTTCGACATTTTCGGCTGCCCTGAGAATTTTCGCGTGTTTGTGTTTCAGCTCAGACCTCTACAATGGGTTTAATGGTGCACTGGAACAATCCTTCCTAAAATGCATTAAACTTTCGTTTACAAAGACGTGAAACTCACCGAGTGGTCAGGGGTGTTCACTGGTATGCTCACACAAAAATAGCTCCAAAAGACGCATTCCAACAGGTTTTATCGTAGTTTTTACCAACTCCATTGACTGTATTAGACGTCCTGTGAGGTACGGTATTACTTCGCGCCGGGAACTTTGTTTCTTTTCTTGCAATTGGCAAAGGCGGATTAGCGCCACCACCTGGGCTGGAGTGTTTATTATTCAAGCTCTAAGCGGAAGAATGTACGGGTGTGAGGCGTTTGGGGAAATAGGTCCACAAGTTAACAACGAATGCTAAAACAGCTGTTGGAAAGCATCTTTTGCAGCGATTTTTGTGTGAGCATATCAGTGAACACCCCTGACCACTCGGTGAGTTTCACGTCTTTGTAAACGAAAGTTTAATGCATTTTAGGAAGGATTGTTCCAGTGCACCATTAAACCCATTGTAGAGGTCTGAGCTGAAACACAAACACGCGAAAATTCTCAGGGCAGCCGAAAATGTCAAAATTTCAGTCAAAACCATTCTATTTCACCATAAACAATCTGAAAACAGGGCTTTAAGTCTAAAATACCGAACTTGTCCTTTAAGTGAATTTGTGCTTAAAACAAGCAAAAATATCTGCCAACTTAAATTGTATATTTTTTTGTCTAAAAACTAAACATATTTTCTTACGTCATTTTCCTCATCAAGAAAAAGCATCTTGATTTAAGAATTTTTAGATATTTCTACTGAAAACAAGATAAAAATACTAAGTAAGAAAGTCATTTTTGCAGTGTAAGTTGCACAGGTATTGTTTGATTTTTCAGAACATTTTAACCAAATGCTTTCACAAAGTGGTGGGGACATGACATTTCTTAAATATATACATGCATGTGTATGTATTTATATATACATAATTATTATACACACACATATATAATGTAAACAAGCACTTTTATTCTGTAAACGATTAGTTGCGATTAGTTGTTATGCAGCCCTATTATTTTTTCCTACTTTGAAAGTCAATGGTGCCCCAAATCTGCTTGGTTACAAACATTTGGGGCCAGATTTACACCAGCGCAAACCATAATTTTGTTGTTAAATAATGGTTGTAAGGATTTACTGAAGACATGCAGTGGATAATCAGCACTGAAAAGGTGTGGTCTGGGTCATTTTTTATTTTTGGTGGCAAGTTGTGCATGAACTCAATGGCATTAAGCGTTAGTAGATCACCCACACCCCTGCAGGGAAATCAGCCCGCTTGCAACCCTAAACTAAGTTGAGCTCCTCTTAGGCCTTGTCCACACGGACACGGGTATTTTTTATAACCGTGACTTTTTTTACGAGGTTTGGCTGTTCGTCCACACGGAAATGCATTATCACGTCACTGAAACCGAACATTTTTGAAAACCCCTGCCAGGGTGAGGTTTTTCAGAAACTACGGTTGCAGTGTTGTAGTGTACAGTAGACAGTACAACCGGGGTTTTTGCTTCTGATTAAGGCTTCTGATTGGCCCACGTGACTTTAGGGTCTTAAGGGTTTCTGAAATTAGGGTTATATCACCGCCTGCTGGTGTGGCATGCTCTTGACAGCGCGTGATCATGTGTTTTTGCGTGTTCATGTAGGCCAGGGATGGGCAACTTCGGTCCTGGAGGGCCGGTGTCCTGCAGAGTTTAGCTCCAACTTGCCTCAGCACACCTGCCTAAAAGTTTCTATTATGCCTATTTAGACCTTAATTGGCTGCTTCAGGTGTGTTTAATTATGGTTGGAGCTAAACTCTGCAGGACACCGGCCCTCCAGGACCGAAGTTGCCCATCCCTGATGTAGGCGGAGATTTCTTTTAAACCGAGCATGTGTGGAGGGGATTTTTTTTAAACCGCAGGAAGAGGAAAAATACCCGTTTCTGTGTGAACTAGGCCTTAGTAGATTGCGTTGGTCATTATGGAAAGCGGCTGTTGCACCTTTGTTATTTAATTTGCACCTTTTTAGTAAATAATCTGCATATATTACCACCCCCATCCGTTCTATTTTGGAATTGCGCTCTTACCCTACTAGGCTTCATGCCCAGCTGCACTACTTCCTGAACTTCAGCCAGCTCCTTGTTTCCTGTCTGCCATTATTGGACAAACTGATTAATCCAGGTGTGTCTGATTATTGTTATTATTGTTGCTGAGGTCGGGCAGTTTATTTGTGACTACTGAGGTCAGGCACACCTGGATTAATCAGTTTGTCCAATAATGGCAGACATGAAACAAGGAGCTGGCTGAAGTTCAGGAAGTAGTGCAGCTGGGCATAAAGCCTATTTGCTTCGTTTAGTAAATCTGGCCTTAAATATCTTAATTTGTGTTTAGCCTTTACATGTCATTTACACTGCCAGGTGGGCATCTTTACAATAAAATGTAAAATGGACAATTCGGAAGTAATCAGATGATATAGCGCTTGCATGTCAGGAGTTTGACTGTGTTAGCTGTACAGCAGATAATCCCTCTGTTGAATGATTTCACAGCTCACTTATAAGCAAGCTTTGACAGGAAAGGATTTGCGACTCGGTACATTAGCATAACATAAGAACTACATGAGATATTTCTATAGTGGCACTCAAAACACATTCTTAAGGATCGCTCAGAAGCTAAACCTAGCGTAGCAGACCACTGTGATTCAATAACATAAAGCGATAGACAGTGACTTGTGCTTAAACTCACTGCTGTATGATGGTTTTGTTTAATTCAAAGGCAAGCCTAGGTGTGAGAACTGGATGAAAATAGGTGTCGAAATGATATCGCTGCATTTTTTATAGTTAAAAGACATACTTCATAACAGCTCACACAACTGATGTGTGTGACATCTGGTTTTCACTTAGACCTGCAGGAAAAATACCCTGGGAAATATGATGTCCAATATAGGGACTGGAGCTAATCTAAGCCACGGGTACACAAATCATGTATCGCACTCGCAGAACACATCTCTCTCCAGTCCTGCAATGTATCTGTAAACAAATCAAGGTATTAACTGGGATGGAAATGAATCATCCGTTTCCAATCGTCTGTCGCCCCGCTCGTGACAACGACATGATTTCTCTTCAGGCTTTTAAGTGGGACCTGCTCAAGCAGAGAAAGAAAAAAATGTGCCACTTTTTAGATCTACACACCATAAAATATGACTGTGCAGACTGTGAAGTTATTATGAGTATGGCAGCTTGCCTAAAGATCCAGACGTGTGCTGTTATGGAGAGGAAGTACAGTATGTTACTTAGTTTTGAGCTGCTTTATAGTGAAGACTTTTTAATTTCACTTAAACCACATCATGTTTTTTGTGCTCACTGATGTTTCTTAAACATCTAGCGCTGACAAAATGTACTAAATTAGATGAAGGATGAAAGCATCTGCTATGTGCATGAGTGTAAAGGTAAATCCTTACAAAACAAAGCATGTTTTTTTGGGGGACATGATGATGCAGGAAGAGTCATTACATTCTGAAGTTACATTCATTACACAATATCGCATTTGGTACTTTCTGGAAAAAAACTTGTTAGGTAAATGACCTTCTAAAGTTCACCCATTTAAATAAAAGCAATAAAGCTATGTTGAAGGTATAATTCAATTAAGATGTAACAGCAGGACGTGTGCTTGATAGGCTAAGCTTTGTTGATCAGCAGCGACGATGAACTTTAGCCAATCTCCTTACATCATTAACAACTGAATGACATAATGAATTCTTGCACATATTTCTTTCACAATGTTGCTTAGGATTTCAAGTTCAAGTCTAAGTGCAACATTTGTATGGATTTATTTTTAATCTGAATCTGCGTTGTTTATCTTGGTGCGAAACAAACATGTTCAACCGTTTTTTTTTACATTTTTCTTTTCTTTTCGGGAGAGCTGGTGTATGTTGGGGGTGGAGTGAATTCCCCTGGGGTTTTACCTCCCTGTCTGTGCTTATTGGATATTCAAATTTCAGTCGGATGCACACAATGATGCACATTTAACATTGTGTGACTGACACTTTCGGAAGGTCTTTGTTTTCATAAAAACAAACACATATGCAGTGACACAAACAGACAGGAACAAAGCAAAACTGACAGGCTAACATGACGAGTTAAACTAAAGCACAGTCGTGTGATATTCTAGAGGCAACAATGAAAAGCATACGGAGGTGATAAATGTGTGACATTCATATGAAATGCATCGCTCGGTAAAGGAATTCAGGTTTACCAGAAAATGAAAGATCTGTCAGTATTTATTAAACCTTTTTTATTTTTTTCAGTGCAACAACAAAAAAAAAATCATTTTTGAAGAATCTTTTATCAGCTGGTTATTGGATCAGATATGGACATTTTCTAGGTTAATTTAATTCAACAGCTGGGTTTGTCCATACGTACCCAACCATGCACTGTCAGAAAAAAATGGTCAAAAATGTTTCCTCGCTGTCGTTGGGGCAGTACTCTTTGAAAAGTTCCTGATCATTTAGGCACTGATATATATGTATATATACATTTGGTACCAATATGTACATCTGAGGTACTAACATGCACTTTTTGGTCCCAAATTGGATCTCTGAGGTACTAACATGCTTTATTTGGTACCAGTAGGTACTTACATGCTTTCTTTGGTACCAAAATGTATCTTTAAGGTACTAATATGCAGTCTTTGGTGCCAGTATGTATCTCCGAGGTACTAATGCACTCTTTGGTACCAATATGCACCTCTGAAGTACTTACATGCTTTCTTTTGCACCAATATGTTCCACTTATTGGTACCAATATGCACATCTGAAGAACTAACATGCATTCTTAAAAAAATGCACTCTTTGGTACCAGTATGTACCTCTGAGGTACTGATATGCACTCTTTGAAACCAATATGCATCTCTGAGGTAATTGCATGCTTTCCTTGGTCCGAGTTTGTACATCAGAGATACTAATATGCACTCTTTGGTACCAATATTTACCTTTGAGGTCATAACATGCTTTCTTTGGTAGCAGTAGGTACTTACATGCTTTCTTTGGTACCAATATGTATCTCCGTGGTACTAATATGCACTCTTTGGTACCAATATGCACCTCTGAAGTACTAATGCACTCTTTGGTACCAATATGCACCTCTAGGTACTTACATGCTTTCTTTGGCACCAATATGTTGCACTCATTGGTACCAACATGTACCTCTGAAGAACTAACATGCACTCTTTGATAAAAATGCACTCTTTGGTACCAGTATGTACCTCTGAAGTACTGATATGCACTCTTTGGTACCAATATGCATCTTTGAGGTACTTGCATGCTTTCCTTGGTACCAGTTTGTACATCTGAGATACTAATATGCACTCTTTGGTACCAATATTGACCTCTGAGGTACTAACATGCTTTCTTTGGTACCAGTAGGTACTTACATGCTTTCTTTGGTACCAATATGTATCTCCGTGGTACTAATATGCACTCTTTGGTACCAATATTTACCTCTGAGGTACTAACAGGCTTTCTTTGCTACCAGTAGGTACTTACATGCTTTATTTGGTACCAGTAGGTACTTACATGCTTTATTTGGTACCAGTATCTACCTCTGAGGTACAAATATGCACTCTTTGGTACCAACATGTACCTCTGAGGTCATATTATGAACTCTTTAGGTACAAAGGTGTACTTTTTAAAAAGTTTTTTTTGACCATATTTTTTTCTGACAGTGTGGGTTGCAACTTTGTGTGGGAAACAAGAATTAGTATTCAACAAAAGTTGTCCCTTTTGATCTGAAAACTAATTCCTTATAATCTTTCTTTGACAGGTCTGGTAGCTGCTGTTGTATATATAAAAATATATGGAGATTCTGCACAAATTCTGCTTTTGTGTTCCCAGAAAAGACAAACAAGTTTTAAACGAAATAAAGATAAGTAAAAACTTTTATAGAGGTCAGTTTATAATGTAAAAGATAGAAAATAAAAATTCTAATCAGCATGTGTGTAGATATAATGGAAATAAGCAGCTCTGTCATTAAAATTCTGATCAGATGCCTTCACATATTTAGGCAGGCTGAGGAAGAGGCTGCCCATAGCTGTTCCATTGATCGGTTGCAGGGGCGAATGCTCAATTTCGTACCTTGAGTTATTTCACATTAGCGTCCAGATGGTATTTATCAGGCTATGTAAATTAACAGAGGCAAGCTGATTGGATGTCAAAAATAAGTAGTTAAACCTTGAAGGCATTTATTTTCCATGCACGCTAATGGGCGCTTCTTGCTTTCTGTGAGACGAGGTTGCCTGTTGAAATTCATGTTTGATAAATTCGAAGGATTTGAGGGTAATTTGGCCATCGAGAGCGCTGTTGATCCTTCGAGTGTATATATGAACCTTCGGGAGTTGAACATCACATCTGCATATCCGAGCTCAAATATATACTTAGAGTGATTGGTTTAAACATTAAGTTGTTGATCTTGTCCCAGATAGATTTGTCAAAACGTCACACCCGGCTCCCCCTCCCAGGCCCGGTTTCATTTCAGAACCATGCGGCTAATCCTTAAATACCGCTCTGAAATACGTCTTTACTAAATTCATTGATTGAGTTAGTCAAACTTACGTTCTGCCCTAATTTCGTAGTCAGAGCATGGAATAAATATTCTTCAATCCATTTATTTTCCATAAGGGAGGATAACCGGCTAGACGAGCCCTTACATTTCAATTAGACGGAGAGAGAGGGAAGAGAAGCAGTGGTCAGTCGACTGGCTGTCAGGATAATCGCAACGGACATGCCGCCGATGGCCCCTAATCCAACCAGATAACAGTGATCGTGAATTCACGCTCGGTGCTGAGGAATACACGTGTCATGCTAAACCAAACACATTTAGCCCTGCGATTCCACTAGTAATGGCAGATGAACACGATAACCCGGACACACTTTAAAGCAGTGTTTATTAGAAAGATAAGATTGCTGCGGGAGTAAGTCTTCAGGATTACGACTCCTCATCTCTTTGAGAACAGATGGCTGTGTTTAAAAGTCATATTTGATTACTATTTGCCTAATTCTGTGAAGTATACACTGAATAGTGCACACTTTTTATTCTTTCTTTCTTTCTTTTTTATTTATATATTTATTCTTCATGCCATTCCAGCATCTATGGCTATCATGGCAAGAACTGGTTTATCCATACACAAGTTGATCCACACAAGGTTAATCCATACACAGGTTGGGGGGGCAATTGGGGTATTCACCTAACTTGCAAGTTTTTGGCCTGTGGGAGGAAACTAGATTACTAGGTTTTATTTTTTTATTAAAAAGTAGGATACGTAGGCATTTTACTACTATGGACATTTTTAATTGTTGTGACTTTGTGTTGCAGGCATGATGTCTTATTTTCCAGTTAAACCTACTGAAATAAGTAAACAACATACATAAAAGCAAGATTGCAACAAATAATTTTTTTATTTTAATTTAAGTTTTATGGCAAATTATTGTTTTAAGCATACATAAAATATAACTTTATAAAGGTTTATGTATTCTAAATCACTCGTAATCTTACACAGTTTTGCTTATCAGTACCATTTTTCTTGTTTTCAGGATTTTGCTGGAAAACAATACAACAATACTGATTTTTTTTTTATTTTAGACTTTTGTCATTCAAATCAATTAGGAAGTCAAAAAAATAGTAGCATTGCATTCTGGGAAACTGTATATACATCTAGGTATTCTGTATGCATACATACAATTTGCATACCATGCACATAATACATATACCTCACATCGCACAGGTGTTTAGTATGCAGTGCAGTATGTGACTAGTATGTTAGTATGCTATTCTAAGCATAAGCTAAGGTTTATTCTTGGGTGTAAAACTATATTTCACCTCTTTAAGTGTTGACATGCTGTACGGCCCGTTTTATTATGCATTAGCTTCGTTTCAGCGACATGACGTTTATCGTTTGCTAAATAGTGGGGACAGATCTGTCTGGTGCACCATATGTAGACAATGACTCTAACAAGTTAATATGGCAAGCATAAATACGTGCTTCGTATTATTATACCCTCTCAGCAAACAAGCTCGAGAGCCTAAAAATTAATTGCTAGACTAAGCAGAGACAGCACAAATGATTTATAATGTGGCTGAATTGCTGGTAGTTATTTATTTTTGCGTGGTATTACACCAACCGCAATGTTTTGCTGAAATTGTTAGTCAGTATCAATGAACGCAATTAGAGTTTAATGGGCTTTAAAGAGAACACGAAAACATGGCGAAGAGAAAGACGCAGCGAGGGAAAAGTTGCAATGAGGATTTTTCTCCTAAAGCGTTGTCAGATAAAGTATGACTGTGTAAAAGGTGAAGTTTAGAGTTGTATTATATTAATACTTAAAGATATCAGATGCAAAACCCTCTACAGTAAGTGCATCTGACATGTTTTTTTTTTTTTATAAATGACCTTTCTGCCAACAAACCAATTTTTTTAAATGGCCTGAGGTTGGATTTGAAGCAAAAGTATTTGATGGGCGCGCCAAGAGCATTCGATTAATATCATTATCTCTGAGGTTGCGTTTAGTTGCTTTTGCATCTGAGCTCCACATTAATTCTGCCTTGACAAATCCGGCATGGTGTCAATGTCTAAAGTTGCATCCTAACCAATCAAAATACCCTTGCAATGTTTTAGCAATCAGCCAAAACTCTTTGGTTACCACCTAACAACCATTCCAAACTTTAGTAGCGACCACTAACAAGACCATTGTCGTCACTGAGAAAGGCTGGGAAAACTTTAAAACTTTAAGTGTTAATACAAAGTTTATGTAACTCTGTAAAGCCAGCATTTAAAGTTTGTCTAAACAGATTTTCTTTAACAAGTTTTAAGTAAATATACACGTGTATTTGTTAGTGATAAAAGTGTTACATAACTACAAACTGTGAAATGCCTCTGTGGCCATAATCGTTGTAATTTTCCAGCCGGGATCTGTCCGTAGCCAGCCAAATTGAGTCCATACCTGCAGTGTGTAATGTCATATAAATAATTTCGCCCTGTGTAAACATATCAATTTCTCCCCACAGCAGTGAGCTTCAAAAACCATTTGCGAGACCGGCTACAAGGTCACCCGAAGCTTGAAGCGCGGACTCACATACACACGCAAACCACATCCAACTGAGCTAAGGCAGACTTCTTCTAAGCGAACCGGCCCTTAGGGCAACAGCGAGCCATTAAGACCAGCACATAGTAGATATTTATACAGCATATACCGCATCACATCATACAAACTGTACATAGTTGTATGCACATGCATGTGCAGGCAGCCCGAGGCACACGTGCAATCTCAGGAATAAAAATAATAATAGCAAATTAGCATGCACATATAAGAGTGTATGAAATACAGTATGCATTCATTTTTAAAGACAAATGCAAATCAACTAGTACTGGAACAAAGTTGTTTCGAGCAGCACGCTGATGCGAATGTCTCCAGGACAGCGAAGTTGAAAGTGTCAATTATATTTGAAGCCGCCTTGTTGCTTTCGATGTACCATGCTTCATATTCTAAAGATTTTTGCGTTTCATCAAGAATGCAACTCTCCACCATCTCGCATTTGCAGCTCTGAGCGATATTCATTTTGTATGTTTCTTTGTGAATATCTTTACCAGGCAGTTGTTAACCTCACCAATTGTTTAAGTCACACCAGCGCCTCTAGCAAGACCTCATGTTCTCGCAAGTACAAAACAGAGATGCTAGATTAGGCTGATTGTACCATGGCGCATTAGATCAAGGCGACACAGTCACGGGCCCAATAAATGTGAAAAGCAGGGGCGCTCTCGCGAGCAATTATTCACCCGACGTCAGAGTCGCACGCTCAGGATATTATTCAGAGTAAGTTGTTAATCGAGGAGTTTATTTTTTCTGACAGAGAGAAAATGGCAGGATGGATAACCCAGACACCACCCGGACAGTTGCGTGCAATTAGGAATAAATAAATATAAACATATTCACTTATGTATCTGACGCTAACGTGCTAAATTGGATTAGCCCTCGGTTGACCTAATTGCATTGTCACGGCGCACGTGTCTAAAGAGGAGCGCTTCGCGGGAAAGGTAGCATCGGATTAATCTAACAATTAGTAATTGAGACAAATCACGCCGCTCCCCGGCTGTCTCGGTGAAAAACTAGATGAGCTCAGAAATGTGTTGTAGGGTTAAAAGCCAGCGCAGTAAGGCAGTGACTTAATCTAAAGACTATTAGCGTTAGTTAACCGTGTACTTTTCAATTACAGCGATCATTTTGCATTTCAGACTTGATGATAAATATCGTTTCATCAGTCAAATGAAAGAATAAGGGCTTCCAAATAATGTACAGTAGGGGGATTTAACATTTTACAATTTAACAGGCCGAGTATACAGTACAGTCAGCGCAAGCCGTTGTGTGGTATTTCACGAAGGGGGTGGGTGGCGGGGGGCTCGTATATTGGAAAAATAAAATAAAACTGCAAATCAAAAGGCCCTTTGTATTAAATTACAGTGGGGGCTTTGCAGGAAAGAAGCCTGTGCACACAAACTCTGTGTGAATCTAATAATGAACTCGCATCCAACCTTAATTAAACAGCCTACATCCCCTTGCATAGCCATATAATGATGTCAAGCCGGGAAGCAATTAGCTGCCCTTCTCTGAAAGCAAACAGTGTTTGTAAGTCACACAAAGTACTGCGGCAGGCATGCTTATTGAAACCCTCCTGAAAAATAAAATTAATTAGTATGTTATGATTTTGGAGATGCCTTAACATTGGACCCGGAGGACAGGACGGCTGAGATTAAAGATGAGCCCCTCTTTCTGCCAGCGCTGGTACATAACAGTGGGAGAACCATTTCACCGTCTCATTAGCGGTAGGCCGGGCCAGACTACGCGCTTTGCCCCGCGACATCATAGCGTCTATTAAAATAAGCTGTCATGCAGTTGTAAGAATAACAACCCACAGTAGACTCAAGTCATTTGAAAGATAAAAAGCAAAGTTTTAGAACAAAAGGCCGACGATTTTTAGGTGTACGGCGTTTATTTGTGTTTAGAGATCACCCCTTTGTCTGCCTCGGCTAATTAAAGTGACGACGCGCCGCCCGGCTTTGCGAGCAGTCTTGGGAAGGCACCGGCCAGCTGAGACATCCAATTATACAATTAGGCCTTCTACACCATCTCGAAATTGTCAGGGAGAAAAGAAACTCGCATCCTTTTTGTCTTTTCCTTCGCAAAGTTACGAGAGTATTATTTTTACCTTCGGCGAGCAAAGCGAACGTGAAGCACGCTGGCTTGATGATGTTAGATGCACTTTCGCCCGGTGAGGTTTGCCGCCGGGCCCCTTTGTTCTCTTTGGAGCGGGGCTGTATGTTTGTGTCTGTTTACTCTTTTGTTTCTGGAAGTTGTTACGCGGGCGGTCATTAGCCACGCGCGCGCGCGCGCTAACTTTGTCGAACGAAAGCATTTGGAGACGGAGCTCTAATTGGCGATGTTTTACAAGGGAAGCACTTATCACTTTGCTTATTAAAAATGCTTATTGGATGCAATAAAACACACATTATGGTGGTGAAATTAATATAGTGCATTGCCCAGAACATAATGCCGTTGTAATGTGTGTCTTGTTCGCCCTAATGAGCTCTGCCGAGTTTATTAGCTTTGATGACAGAGGGGCCGAGCCGGGGCTGTTATTGTTCCGTACAGGTTGATGGATTTCGGGATGCCACGGAATGGCGCGCGAGCGCATACGCACACCCACGCTCTCTTTATTACCGAACAACGCTGTCGTCTGCCCCGGTGGGTTGACTTTAATGTGGTATAAACATATAAATCTGTACCGACTCGCTTTTAGCCTGCAGTGGAGAGTCTTCGGTTGGTTCACAGTCCATACGTTCTTGCTTATTTCCTCCGCTGGAGAGGAAGCCATTGATAACTGTGTGACAGGGGCGGCCCCGGGAGAACCGGGCGGGGGGCGGCACGGGAGAGGGTTAGTAGGTCATTACTGGCTCAGCACAGATCCCTTAATTGTCTACTGAGCCGGGTCGGATCCGTGTCAGGCGAACGCTTCGGCCAAACAGAAAAGTGCAACCTAATAGTTTGGCTTTGGAAGAGAAGAGCGCTTAGACGCGGTAATGGATGTTTGTGTACGTGAGACCTCTTTGTTTATGGAGAAGCCTCTTTGTTTTCCAATCCTGCCTTTTTTCCACAAGTTTGAGGCAATTTATTTGCGATCCAATTTCAGCGAGTCTTGCAATCAGGCAATGCAATCCAATTATCTCTTTGATTGGGCGAACTGATTAAAATGTGTAGCCAGACGTGATTATCCATCGCTCTCGCTCTCTCTGAACATATGAGCGCAGGCAGACTGAATTATAAACACACTGTATGTTCAAACGTGCATGGCACAACGTGACGATGCTCTGCCAAGAAAATTAACTGTTCTTAAAATCTGTCTCCCACATATTTTATACTACGATAGATATAGTTGCACAGTTACCAGGTGTCGCTACTGTAGTTACATGTACGAGCTATTAAGATGAAATTTCAAAACAGGCCTTGATTCGAGTAGTCAGCATGTGTAAAAGCTTAAACTAAATGAAAACAAGTCTTGTTAGGCTAAAGGAAATCAGAGATTAGTTGTTTACTGTTCTTTAATTCATGTTTGATTGCAGGTGTGCATTTTTTTCCAATGCTTGTAAACTCAGTACCATGCATTTTATGTTTATTTGACTGTTCATGTAAGATTATTTGGTCTTCAACAGGGGGTCCTTGTTGAAGTTATAGTAAAAATGAAGTTATGCATCAAACAAAAATGCAATAATATGCTAATATGATATGTTCCCATGTTAAAATCTATTCAGTAAATTAAAAATGTTATGTAATACAGTATGGTAACAGTATGTGACCTTGTATACCAAAAATAACCATCATAACAAAATATGAAAATCATTTTATTTTGACAAATGTACTGATGGTCCTTACTTCTTGCTATCCATTAGGCGGTCCTTGGCCTGAAAAAGATCGAAGACCTTTGGTCAAGTACAACATAAAATGAATTACCGTTGCCAGATTTCCCATAATTTTTTTTACAAAACGTTTTAGTAATATTTATATCATAATATATAATCTTCTTTTTTAACTTCATTCTTTGATTTGTTTCCATTAATTTCCAAATGCATACAGAGAGAAAGCAACCTTTATTTGTAAAGACTGTGTAACATATTTAAAATATTATATACCACTTATATATGGGTATTTAACATATAAATCATAGTTCTTTGTGATATATTTCATTATGCAATATAAAATCTGTATTTTTTTCTTACCCATTTTTGTTTCTCTCTAATCATAAACAGTTTTTTGTTCAGGTGGAGTTTCTTAAATGTTTTTTGGGTTCGCATTGGGTTGAAGGTCTTCCCACTGTTTTGAAATACAATAACCAGCTTGTTTGATTGTAAAAGCGATAACCATGAGAGCACGGCTGCCCCATTTATCAAATTACCAACTTAGTGAAGGCTCACAGAAATCTGTCCGTAATGAATGACAGCAGAGAAATCGAGAGAGAGAGAGAGAGAGAGCGCAGGCCGGCATGTGGACGGTTGAGTCTTGTTTCTTATCTTTTTTCTCTGCAAACCATGTGTCAAGAGCTTATGAAATTTAAAGTGGTGTCTGGCTTTTGCCTCCATCAGAACGGCCTTGACGTGGACGAGTGTCTGTAAGAAGAATTTGTGATAAGGCAGACCAGACCTCCTGCTAGAAACGTCATCGCCGACCCGGGCCAAAGGTCAAGAGTCAACCGACAAATACATCTCCCGCTTTCACCGTCGCTCGCTTGAAAATTGATAAAGACAGACGAGGACGCAGATGAAAGGAGAAGCGGGCACGAGACAGCAGAGAGAGGTGTCAGAGCGGCGTTTTGTGACGCATCATTGAGGATGCCCTCCCATAATGCTCTGCTGTCTGACCTCACACTTCACAGCGTAGGTGAGAGCTCAAGGGTGACCTTGCTAGGGAACCATTCCTTGTTATTGCATTCGAATGAACAAATCTGTCCTGTGTTTTCCTTTCCTTGTTTCCATGAATTTCTGGACATGAATTTATTTTATTTACACGGAAAAATGATATCAGGACAATATATTTAAAGGTATTTAGTACACCCAAAAAACCTCACACTCAAGTTGTTAAAAACCTTTATAAATTACTATAAAAATGCCTCTTTGAACAAAGTTGGTATCCAATCAGTTTTGGAGCACTATTGACTTCCATAGTAGGGGAAGAAAACACTATAGAAGTTAATGGTTTGGTTACAAACATTGCTCAAAATATCTTCATTTGTGTTTAGCTGGACGAAGCAATTTTTACCGGTTTGTAACGACTTGAGGTTGAGTAAATGATGGCAAATTTTCATTTTTGGGTGCACTTTATATGTATTTATTTAATATTATAATTTATATTTAATATTAAAATATTTAATATATAATATTGTATATTTCTTTAGTTATAGGTATACTGTTAATTAGTGATGCACCGATGTATCGGCCGCCGATATTTATCGGCCGATTTTTGATGAATTTGAAACCATCGGCATATCGGCAATAGCACGAGAAAGGCCGATACCGATTGTTTATTAATTAACTGCATAAAGAAATCCATTATATGTAAAAAATGAGTTAATGTTGTTAATAAAATAAATGCTGAATAGCAAAAACCACCTTTGAAGGTTGTCATGCTATCTTATTATATTTGTTTTAGCTTTATTTGTGCCTCTCTTATTATGTTGGTCAGTTGAATGTTAATTAGATCCAATCCATGTTCAGTAAAAATAATTTGATGCAGAAATAAACTAGCTAATAGACCAACTGTATAGTATTGTATACAAGTGTTTAATATCGGTATCGGCATCGGCCAGAAGTTGTCTGTTTAAATCGGTATCGGCCCAAAAAAATCCTATCGGTGCATCCCTACTGTTAATATATAAAAGCTATTAATTTATGATTGAATGTATAAAATATTGATAATATTGGTAACAAATAAAAGTAGTGAATGACATAAGAACTGGCATCACCTTGAACCGATAACTCTATAAACAAACAAATATTGGGATTTTCAAAGATAAAAGTTTTCTCCCATAAGCCCTGCATGGGGTCTGTGAGCACCTATGGTATTGTCAAATTCATCATATAGTATAAACATACAGCTCTGGAAAAAATTAGAGACCACTGCAGTTTTGTCTTGAATAATCTTTTCTGTGTATTGCGATAATTTCAGTCCATTGTCTGTTGAATTTTAACAAAAGCAAACCTCAGGAGTGACATACCTGTAAAGTCACCCAACAACAATGTAAAAGATGTGATTAAAAATCAGGGTTATTCCATCAAAATAAATGTTTTAACTATTCCTAAAATATATGTGAAAAAAAAGTATTCTGCTGTTTAATAATTAATATACATTTGTGTTCTTTGAAGTATTCAAGATTTGAAAACATTGCATCTTTTTGTTAGTTTGTCTGTTTTCAGTATATGAAAAAAGTTTCAGAAATGTTGTCATTAGATGACAGAATGAAACAAAAATGATAGTCTTACTTAAGCGCATATACCTATATAGAATAAAATTAGAAAAACTAAAAATAATCTTGAAGAGTTGTATGTGACCTTAGACCAGTGGTTCTCAAACTGGGGTTCGGGGCCGCGAGATGGTGCAAGGGGGGCCCGAGTTTTATGACATTTTATAAAATACATTAATTTATCATGATTTCTGTGAAATTAAACCTAAAAAAAGGCAGCACTATTTTGTATAATTTAATGTTTTGTTTAATTAAAATGTAAAGTTTTAGAACTGTTTTTTGTCATAAATTTTCTTTGGGGGGGCCGCGAAGGAATGCACCGTACACAAAGGGGGCCGCACGCTGAAAAGTTTGAAAACCACTGCCTTAGACCACAAAACCAATCAATGTCGCACGGGTTTATTTGTAGCAATAGACCCTTTGCGAGTAGACGTCACAGTTACATCACTGCAAGCTGCATGCGCAATGTGGTTGCAGAAAAACAGTGGAAATGAATTAGACACGAGTGAAACGAGCAAGATAACTCACTAGAAAATGTCTTGTTGTGCTGTTAAGTGTCAAAATAGGAATACCAAAAAAAGATGGCCTTCATTTTTAGAGAATATCATTGTCGAAGACACCATTTGAAGATAATCATAAGTGTTTATGATTGCAATAAGCCCTTAAACTGACAGACTAGAGTGATGAAATCATTTGGAAATCTATTAATAAATTAGAATAGAAAATATTTAGAGAAGTCTTCTGTTACCTCTACGTGTTTCTTATAGCGTTTTCATCACGTTACGTTTATAATTTATTTAAAAAGATTAGATTTAAATGAGTTCATAATATCAGTAATATCGCCATTTATTAAATATTTCATATTTTTCCATTTTCTAGTACTTCTTTTAACCTATACCTTAGCTTATGTCTTCTTCCTGTTTGTTCTAAAATTATGATGTTTACATACTTAATAAATATATAAATATAACACACAGACACACACACACACACACACACACACACACACACACACACACACACACACACACACACACACACACACACACACACACACACACACACACACACACACACACACACACACACACACACACACACACACACACACACACACACACACACACACACACACACACACACACACATGATGTAAAGTATTATTAATAAACAGTCCTATACAAATAAATTTGTATGTAAAGATAATAGTTTTAAAGCAAACACGTAGGCTATATATATATAAGAAAGAAATAATAAAACCCAGAAATAATAAAATATTTAATAAATAAATAAATATTATATAATACATGAGATTATTGCTCTTATATGTATTTTAGCGATTCATACTGTAAACATAATTGATTTACCAATAATGAACAATACATATACATTACATACATTACATGCACATATATTAGTAGCCAAGCCATTTAAACTTTTAATTTATCTGAAAAATAAACGTAAGTGGTGAAAACGCATCACACTAAAGAGAAACATAGGGGAAACTGACTTCGACAGAACACCAGATCCATAAAAATCACAGTTTAAAGCTAAAACACTTCACACTGCTATTGCAGAGCTGACACTTTCTGCCATCACAAAAAAAAAAAACGTCATCTCTGTTTGCAAAAGGTCTATAGCCAACAATAAATAGTATGGGTCAAAATTTAAACATTTTTATGCAAATAATCATTAGCTTCCATGAAGATGTTTTATACATATGTGTTGTTAATGACTTAAACTTCATAGAGGACATATCATGAAAATATGACTTTTTCTAAGTGCTATAATTGGGTCCCCAGTGCTTCAATCAACCAAGACAATGTGAAAAAGAACTAACCAGTAACCGGTAAACCATTCTCTGCAAGCATGTGAAAAAATAGGTCATTGAAATTTTGCTCCCCTTGTGATGTCACAACGGGATAATACTGCCCCTTAATTTGCACTATTCAACCACAGCACTCCCATTTAGTGCCAAGATCAATTTGCATTTAAAAGGACACACCCAAACATATATATATATATATATATACTGTCATAAAGAAGCACTTTTTAAATATATTTTGCTTTACTGTCTGAGAAAAAAACTGAGGTAGGCTGAATTCATAGAAACTGTTTGAACATCTTCTAGATGCTTGGAAATAAAGGCATCAATATCTGTTTTAATGCGATTATTAAATGTGTTATTGAAAAAGCCTTATAATTTATTTTCTTTTATATTTCAGTTGCTGAGTTGGCAAAGAGTATGTTTATGAGCTTCACTATCTGCACCGCACTCTGTCCCTTGCTCCTTACAAAATTATTACTTTTTCTTTATCATCATGAATTCTCATTCATTTAGGCCTTTCCCATCATGCATTGCCGTTTTATTGCACTGCTAAAAACAACCCGTCCTTCTTTGTTGTGATTAGCTGCTTTTCTCTAAGGAAAACACATTACCACTCGCTACAAACGCTGATCGATTTCTCTAAGACTGCCTATCTGATTGCTTTTATACCTTATTGATTTTCCAGGATTAACGTTTATGGCTGTCAATTATTCTCATGTATGACTGTTCACATCTGTTTATTGCACGCTGCATAATTGTGGAAAACGATGCTTGTGTTCAAGTTGATAATCCAATTTCAATATGAGAGACTGTTTTAAAGAGATCGGCGCGCTCGTATCAACTAGCGCCAACGTGGCTAATTGACTAAAGCTGCCATCACAAATGTCTGAAGTCTTGACAGAAGCTTTCTCTGTGAAATGCCACTCGCAAAGCTTCATTAAAAGAGCCTTTAACGATTATAAGAGATGTTTCTTTACTACATCTGCCGGTATGTCAATCAGAGTGATATCCCGTTCATGGAGCTCAGCTCGCAGAGCATTGCGTTAGCAGCTTAAAACGTTGTGGGTTCGAAGCTAATTGAGTAAAACCAACTATTTGGAAACGGAGACTTCAGACAGTACTTTGCATTCTTCTTGTGCAGTGTGCAGATCAGTAAATAAAATGTGGACGTTATGCAACTCCTGTTGTGGATGTTTGCGACTGAGACCATGGTTTTACTATAGTAAAAGTGTAGTAACCATGATTTTTTGTCGTATTGATATCTGTTTGTAAAGATATGGTTTTACTGCAAACTATGGAAACTGTAGCGAAACCATGGTTAATTTGTATGAAGGAGTATATTGAGAATTTATAAATGGATTGAAATGATATTCCCATCACCAAAAGGCGATGGCTTAGTCGGCACGTCGGACACCGGGTGTTAAAAGAACAAGGTCATGCTAGGATTTTTTGCAGGGGCACACTAAGTGTTTGTTGCCATTGGTGGACTAGATGGGCGCAGATCATTCAGGGAACGTAGGAAAAAAATTATTGTAAGAAGAAAATAAAGAGTGTTGAATTTTTTTAATATGCTAATTTTTTAGCTCCCCTAGAGTTAAACATTTGATTTTTACCGTTTTGGAATCCATTCAGCCGATCTCCGGGTCTTGCGGTACCACTTTTAGCATAGCTTAGCATAATTCATTGAATCTGATTAGACCATTAGCATTGCGCTAAAAAATAACCAAAGAGTTTGGATATTTGTCCTATTTAAAACTTGACTCTTCTGTGGTAACATTATGTACTAAGACCGACAGAAAATTAAAAGTTGCTATTTTCTAGGCCGATATGGCTAGGAACTATACTCTCATTCTGGAGTAATCAAGGACTTTGCTGCTGTAACATGGCTGCAGGAGACGCAATGATATTAAGCAGCAACCGAAAATGTTAGGAATTTGCAGGAGGATGAAATTGAGCGCAGACGTAGATACAACTAAATAATTAACTAATGAAAAGTAAAACACTTGTACAAAACTAGACTAACTTCACAAAAACAAAGAACACTAGGCTATGCTAGGTTAGGCTAGGCTAGGCTATAGGCTATGCTTTAACTTGACATATTCACAACTCTGTACTCACAAGGAAACAGCACAAAACGGACACGTACAAGACAACAAACACAAGGACTTTAAATAGGGAGAACTTGACACACACCTGAAAAGAATCACGAGTACACTCAAAAAAATGATTCATTGGATTAACTCAATAAATCTGTGGGCAGGATTTCCATCCAATATGAATGTGTAACCCTAACTCATAAAAAACTGCTTTACACAATAAAAATATATTGAGTTAGTCCAACTCAATTTAAAGTAAATGGCAATACTCAATTAGTTGCCTCAACTCGATTTAGCATAGTTTGAATAACTCAATGTAGTGTAGTCTGAATAACTCGATTCTGTTATTTTATATAAAATGTTTTTATATCATACTAATTAGCATAAGCACATGTTAGCATACTAATAACAACATATGATACTTTGGATGAGCATGTGAGAAGAGACTGATCTCCAAACAAGCATTAACACAGTTAGTGCTCATTGAGAGAAATACGTCACATCCACAACCTAACCACAAGCTACTCTTCTGCATGATGGTAACCAAATAATTTGAAAAAATATAACACAAACGCTTCTAAATCAATAAGATAAATGGACATTAAACACTATTAAGTCTTTCTCTTTACCTAAAAATGCATAAAATATCACTTAATTAAAAAAATGACTCTCCAAAAGCAGTTGCATGCAAAGCATGCTGGGAAATTCTACTTCCAGAACCCAGACTCAAACTAATTGTGTTAACGCAATTAAAAAGAAATCAATAAATTATAGTACATATTCATTTTGTGTTAGACTAATTAAATATATATACTTATTGCTCTTAATGAGGTATTTTTAATTCATTGAACACAATTTTAATGTGTCATCTCTAAGAAGGGCTTGAATAATTTTTGTAAGGGATCGGGGAAAAAGTGACGAGAATCGGGAAATGCGTGGTTAGAATAAACCAATACTAAAACCACGCATCTCCCACATAAAACACTGTACTGTCAGAACAGTGACTGGATCTAAATACAAACAAGGATCTGGCAGGATCCTGACAGAAAAAAGTCCCCTTAGTAACTTTCAATAGCAGGGTACTATTTTTGGCTGCTGCGTAATATCATTGCGCCTCCTTTACAAGAAAATCACAACTTTTAATTTTCTGTCTGTCTTAGTACACAATGTAACTACAGAAGAGTCAAGTTTTAAATATGAAAAATCGAAACTCTTTGGTTATTTTTGTGTACGATGCTAATCAGATTCAATGGATTATGCTAAGCTATGCTAACAGTGGTACAGCCAGACCTGGAGATCAGCTGAATGAATTCCAAAGCGATACAAATCAAATATTTAACTCTAGGGGAGCTGGAAAATGAGACAATTATTTATTTAGACTATTTAAAAAGTGAAGTGTCCCTAATTTGTGGTAAACATGGTTTAACTATACTACTACTACTACAGTTTTGTTATTTGTAGTAAAACCATGGTTAATTTTTGTAAGGGAGTATATTGAGAATTTAAAATTAGATTGAAATGGTATTCCCATCACCAAACATCTGTGCATATAAACATAGTCTGTAAGATACCCGGTTGTAAATACAGTACGAAAAACCTTAAAAGGACACCACCGCAGGGAGATACACGAGTTGAACGAGTAGTCCAGGGTAGAGGTAATTAAGCACTTTTTATTTGTTTTGCTATCACAAGAACACGAGATGCCGTCCAGCGCTTAATGAATAGGTACCGCTGTTTCCTCTCTTTTCAAACACGCACACACACATATGTGCAATGAGGGCCCCTGCACACACTTGGCATTCTTGGGTCTCATTGTTGCCAGTGCCATGGAGGTGGTGTGGTTAGTGGGTGTGGATGCTAAATTAGCCTCTACCCCAGGCTGTAGGCCCTCCCGAGGGGGGTCGGCACTGCCCTGTGAGTAAGCTTGTACCATGCCTGCCCTTGACATGCCTTCTCCACGGACGATGGGACGGAGGGTTCCGGTGCCAGCTCGCTGAATGGCACAAGCCCCGTGCCAGATGGTACCAGCTGCAGCGAAACACTCTCCGCAGTGGACACCTGTCCATGCCGTGCACCTCCAGGAGCCATCAGTGCCCGCCCTAAAGAGCCGTCAGCGGGAAATGAGGCGCTAACCCGGGAGTGAAAAGCCTGCGGGCCCTCGCTGGGTGCAAGCGGGGTCCTAGCTGAGCCGCTCTAATGAGGACGGGACTCCGAGCCAAGACACGTTTAGCAGTCATGCTGTTTACTTTATCATCATTACTCAGCGTGACCCTGGCCTGCGACGACGGCACGGTCGGGACGTGGCGATGGCTTGGACAGCACGTCGGACAGACAGCAGGCACACCTGACTCGGGGTGGGAAGAGAAAGAGGTCATGCTGGGATTTTTCGCAGGGACATACTGAGCGTTTGTTGCCATTAGTGGACGAGATGGGCGCAGATCATGCAGAGAGCGTAAGAAATGAATCCTTGTATTTTGAAGAGAAAATATTACCAAATTTGCTTCTAGCATGAGGCCTGTGAAAATGCAATCCTAAAATGCACCGCAAACTCAATTGTGAGTTAAAGTTCTTGTGCACTTTGTTTGACGCTACTTGGATGACAGACTGAGTTTGTACTTACAGAATGAGTGTTTAAAATTGGCATTAAGCTCATTGTGTTTCGGAGCAAAGCCCTTGTGTATATACAGAGCCATTCTGTCATAAGAAATAATGTTTACGAAATCATAATAGCTATACAATTACCTTCTTTACCTTCACCAAAACACCAAAAAATTGTCTCCACGGGCATCGTGTAAGTGTGCGGGTTTCCACTCTTTGTAGCCTACAGCTCGTTCAGGGATATTAAAGAGTCATTAGATGGATGTCGGCCTCTGGGAATACTTCAATATGAAGCTCTGTGGTGTCACAGCCCATGTTATTTGTGTGTAAGTGACACTTACCTCCAAGACATGACATGAATTAAACACAGCTCCGTACCTGACAGTCTTTCGCTCGCAGGTTTCTTGTCTAGAATAACCTTTTACATATTCCAACCCGGCTTGTCTTGTTATTTTAAGTGAGGAAATTGCCCTCGACTAAAGTGCATAGCTAAAGAATTGGAATTGCAAAGGCATGAATCGAATTGTTTTGTTGCGGTTGTTGTGTGGATGAATATAAATTGAGAGGACAATGTCTCATGATACCGTGGACTGGACCCCCGTTTTCTTGGGTTCGGGTCAGTGGCGGCATGTTACCGTGCATATGTGATGTCGATTAGTTATGTGACTCGGTGTGTTCGGCGATGGGAATGAAGTAAAGAGAGAGGCAGCGACAATGATTTGTTTTCACAGCGGGATGGATTCTCATAGGGTGATGAAAGAGGAAACATAGAGAGAGGTGTCCAGTCGGGTGGCTGTTTCTTTGTAACGTCTGCTCTTCAGATGTTGCCGACCGATTCACTCCACAACCTGTGTTAAAATGGCACTCCCGTCAATCCGTCTGTTTGTTTTTCATGTCGAAAATGAGCCCCACACCTGGCGAACCCCCTTTAATTGATTTGCATGTAATTGTTTCTTGAAGTTTTGTAATCGAGGCGACTCGCGGCGGCAGAATTTTGAATACGTTTCTAACCGGGCAGCTTTTCGTGTTCGCAGTCAATTTTTCCCATTATTCTGGAGTGAGGATTTTGATAAAACATGAAGGTAGTTTCTGTAATACTTTTTTTCGGGTCGTTTTATCGATCAGGCGATCCCCGGGGAGACCCTTACTGCAGGAGGCAATTATGAAATCAGAACAACGACTCGGATAAAACAAGATATTACGCTCGCACAGTTGGCTGCTTGTTTCATTCTGTTACAAGACTGAAGAGTCTTTCTCTCTCTCTCTCTCTTTCCCAATATTGGATACAGTTGGAAGGGTAGGAAGTTTGTGGGTGGGGAAAGAGAGGGAAAATGCAGCAGTATGCCAGAAACCCACAATGGGTGACCATTTTAAAACTATATTGCAAGTATTATAAGTGGACCAGGATGCTGGTTGGTCAACATAACTTTCCTGCTGTGTTAAAATTTACACTATAGTTAAAGTAATGATATGTAACATCTGTTTACTGTGTGCAAGCATCTATGATTCACCTTTTTGTTTTTCATATCATCTCATAAGCCAGATAAGACTTCTGCCATATGCATTTGACAAATATGTTTAATGTTTTACTAAAAGTCATATTAGACTGGCTTTTTAAGTCTCAGCTGCCAGGTGATGGCATTTAGTTGTTACTTCATCGCCAATTCATTTTCTTTGTGTGCCCGGTTCAAGGCCGAGGGAGGAACTACTTCACACGTCTGATGTGAATTTTATCTGCAGCGTATTTATGTATTGCATTATTATCAAGCCCTCTCTGACATGTCTGAAATGGAGCAGATGGCGGGGATGCAGGTGGTAGCCGTGTTTAAAAGGTGTGTGCATATGCACCGCGCCCGTCCCTTTTGTTCCACTCAGACGTGTGTGGCCTTCAGTCTAATGGTGCTAAAATCGCCTTTTGAAAAGCGACACCCTGCCAAATCAGATCTGTGAGTGTTGAGGTAATAGCACTTGGATCGATCGGCGGACGGCCGACCGCGCCGGTGTTGTTTAACCCCTCCGGTGGCGCTGTTTGTAGAATCGTTAATAGATTTTCCTCATTTGCGCAAAATGGCGCGAACGCTCGGCCGGGACCTTTCCATTACCGCCCCTGCCGGCCCGAGCGAAAGCCACAGACGTAGGACTGATATAACGTCAAAATAGCATCAGGAAGGACTGTAGGTTCCACCTCTTGACAGCATCACAGCTGTAGACTAGCAGTAGTAATCCTCCAGTGGCAGTTTTAATTATCGGCACGACTCTACTATCAGTAAGTGTGTAATTATGTGTCAGCTCGCTGGCTGCTGGGTATGAAGGGTGAAAGTGAGAGATATGATGATTGTAGAAACTGGCGAGTCGTATTTAAACAATCCGGAGTGTGTAAGGGGCTCTGTCATTAAACAGAGAGATTATGACCCTTCCTGTCACTCATTCTTTCCTTTATGCAGATTTTTTTTGCTCTGTTCGTTTCTTCAGTCGGTTTGCTTGTTTGCAGGACGTCAGGCGCAGGAGGAGACCGGAGGCAAAAAGTGGCTGAATGCATGGTGAGAATGTAACACTGGTGTATTGCGTCATTTCTCAGTCTCAGTTTTACAGCTCAGTATGTAAGTATCATACAAATATCTACAGTATCTGAGTTTTTTAATCATTTTTTGATACAATGATACTTGGACTTTTGGATGACATAACAAGATCTTCAGATGAAAAATTTACTTTAATAATACACATTTACCATAAGTTTGTAAACTTTAACTTTGCATACAAAAGATTATTTATATGCAATATACATTTATATAAATTAAAGGAAATTCTTAGTGATTTGTTTCTATATATATATATATATATATATATATTAGACAAGCGATGCTTTCTTTTCCCTGAAGTAATTTTAAACATGTATGCTGACTATTTTATTGTAATTATTTAAATATTTTATTTTATAATGAACTTAATGCATTTTTTTATTGTACAGTATATTGTATGTCGCATTATTTAGCAGGTTAGTTGCATTTATCTTCAGCATTGTCAGCACTAGTTGCTAAGTAATTTATACAAAAGGTCTTCAACCTTTTTCAGGCCAAGGGACCAGGGACCTCCAGTACATGTATCAAATTAACACTGGATTCACATTGTTTGGCTGAAGATTATATGGAAAATGAAATGTCAAATCATCAGTTTTACTTTATTTTTCAATTTGGCTGGAATGATGCTTTATTATATTGAAAATGAAATAATTTAATTTAATGTTTACATTTTTATTTTAGCATTTAATTTTCAAATTTGGGACATATTTTGCGATTTTATTTTTTATTTTATCATTAAATTAATTCATTTAAAAAAGTCAAAAAATACCTTCCATATAATGTTATAAAGATATTAAAATATAATTTTTGGCCTACTACATAGTTTATCGTGGGAGCGTTATTCTCTTCATTTTAATAAAATTTTATCTTTAATATTAGCCTATGAATGTATTTTTGTTTGTCTCTGATTATATTTTTCCAAAAATTACAACATTTTGGAAGATCCCCAGTGTTACCACCACGGCCCCCAAAGGTCCCTGGACCCCCTGTTGAAGATTATATGTTTTAATGGAAGGTTGAATAAAAGGTTGGGTTATGCTGTAAGGAGATATTTTACGGTAAAATATGGGGATATGCCCAGATTAGGCCTATTTATTTACTCTGAATGCTTTTGGTCACATGACTCGTTCTCCTGCTGCGAGATTCTCTGCTTCTCCATTAGAGAGCAAACAGTACCTTTGATATGTTCAACTATGATAACATCTCCTCCTTACCTTTTATGTAAACTCCACAACAGAACTAAACGCCTTCAGGCTCACAAACATGAAACAGCAGCACACCAGTGGTCAGATATGATGGCTTTGGGGATTCAGCCTTGGACTTAAAAAAAAAAAAAAAAAAAAAAGGGTCAAAATATTCATCCCATCTGTTACTGTGGCAGTTCCTTATTTAAAAGGTCCTAATATCAAGTATAGTACAGATATGCATATATTTGGTTCCAATATGTACCTCTAAGGTACTAAAGGTACTTTTTAAAGGGGTACACCCTATAGTGTCAGCTGGGGTACATATTTTATTTTTTTCTGACAGTGTAGGCGTGGACGAAAGAGTGGGGTGAGACTCTTGGATTGGGACATTTGGAGTGGTAAACTTTTGAAGATGTTGCATTTCGGGAATCTATACCAAACTAATTGCCCTCTGTTTGTAAGGTCCCCCCAATATTGTGTGTGAAAGTTACAACAGTAATTTTGAATTTATATTTTTACATATTTTTAAAATATTTGAAATCCCAAAACATAAAAACAATCAATCTAAACCTTACATTAGCCTCAGAGGATTAATTTGCTTTAACAGTACACAGAGGGAATGATTTATTTTGATTTACATAACAAAACAAGCGATCCAGGTAGCGGCCCACATGGCAAATAACATCCATATGTCTTTTATCATGGCAAATGTGCCTCGGCCGTTTAACTAGGTGGGCTTCACGGGATGAAAAGAGTCGTAACCGTGGCCTCTGAGGGCTCTGTCTGTAGCCTGATGCAAAAACATGACAGAACCGCAGGCTTAATTTAAAGACCACTTTTCACCCTTGTGCTTTCCATGATAAAGACATCTGACAATAGTCTTCTCCTAATTTATGGCCAGAGCGAGTGCATTAATTGATTTTTACATTTTGTACCAAGCCGTTCCCCTATTAGAGGAAAGCGTGAGGCAATTTATCCGCCTTGATATGCCATATTCACGGCCCTAATTTTTTGACAAAGTGGCACATTTTTCTCGCATGAACCGTGCGGCGTGTATGGATATACATTTAATCATTTTCTAATAAGCTCTTCGAGAGGGATTCATAAAAATCGTACAAAATGAATTACTGTAATGCTATTAAAAGAAAGTCTGTATTGTGCTAAAAATAAATAAATGATAATATAAAATAAAAATGTCACAGAATAATCAAATATCCGGTTATGACAGATTCACCATTGTGTTAGTGAATGAAGCAATTCTACAGTTATTAATAATAAATGGCTGTTTGACACGGATAAGCTTCTTTCTTTTTCCAGTCTCCAAAAAAGAAGATCTGTATGCTTTGTGCAATAAGTATTTCTTTTTGAGTAAAGAGCCGTTACATCTTTGTATTGTTGGTCATAGTGGGCCCTACTGCAGCTCTTATTATATTAGTGGGCTACAGAAAACATTTAAACTTTTTAAGATCTCAACAAATGCATGTATTGTAGTAAAAGTAGTTTGGTGGCAATATTTTTTTAAGAGGAGGGTCGTTCGTAGTTCACAACACTGTCAATCACACAATCAATAAAAGTAATATCTATATTTAAATTAAATTCACTTGAAATCTGACAATTTAAACATCTTTCTCATGCGTCCTTTTTAATTACATATACAACCATGAAGTCAATATAACTTCATTCACAGAGCAATTTGGTCCCAGAAAATTTCCGTAAAATTGTGGAAAAAATATGTCACGTCTCTTTACGGGATCTTTACGGTATGTGTGTGAATGCACGCACAGATTCCAGAAAATCACTGGCAGGGTTAATGAACCAATCAAATGATCCTGGACAAATCCGCGTTTTCCATGTATTTTCCGTAATCTCTGTGTGAAAAGGGTTTTACATGAGTTTCTCCATTGTGTATAAAGTCAAATACAGTATCAGAAAGGAGCTGGATCATGTTCAATTGTGACGTGGCCATTAGCAGTCCCTCCAGAAAAACGGAATTATGTGATCGCATGATTCAATGCATAATCAGCCAAAGTCTGAATATTTAAGCGGCGGCCACATTTCTTTAAATACACCGCACTTTCAACGCATAAATTGCAGATTTATGCGTGCAAAATATACGGGCCTGCATGATTTCATTAGCCTGGTATAACCAGACTCTCGTACATTCATTTCATTTGTACAGAGAGTCTGGCCACGCTCCATTGCAAAGCGTTACTTCCGTTAAGGAGGGTCCATTGTTGAAGTTTAAAACTATTGGATATGCCCAGAGTCACTCAGGATCTGCCAAAGCCAAACGCTAACATGTGGTCGTGACGTATATCATGCACCGAAACCGTCCGGAAAGAACAAGTCAGAATTATCAGACAAACAAAACTTAGCAAACCTGATTCTTTCTCCGGCTTTAACTTCTGTATATTCGGCAGTTTTGCAACAACGGACCAAATAGCTTTTCTCACGTCTTTCTCCGCTGCCATTACTGAACTACAACTCAAACTGACGCACGACCTCAACGTCATCGTTCCGAGCCACCCCCATCTGTTCGCTGATTGGTCCTGCAAATTTTTGCATGAGAAAACGAAACTCTATAGAGCAATCCCAGACGTACTGCTGAAGTGAAATGAAAAATAAGCGGAAGCACGTAGGAGGGAGGAGCCAGGCTATGATTTCATAATCCCGTAGCAAAAAGTCACACATATCTTAGCATAAAGTTGAAAAATTTTGCATTTACTTCACACAGGCGCAGCCATGTCACCTGTTGTCATGGGAACGTTATGAAGTGACGTAATTATGCAACGTGAACATCAATGGAAAGCTGAAAAAGCTGCAACAATTTTTTCAAGTTCCTGCAGTTTTTGCTTGTTCCCGCAATTGCATCGCATAAAATTGCATAAATATCACGCATATTCCATTGCTTTTTTTAAGAAACGTGTTGCAAGATCAAGGATTTTTGCCAGCAACAATCACAAAAACTGCGTTTACAGTGATATGATGAAGTTTCCTAATTCTACAATCAAATATTGAAAAATGACTGTTAAAGGGATAGTTCGGCCAAAAATGATATTAAACCCATGATTTACTCACCCCCAAGCTGTCCGAGTTGCATATGTCCATCGTTTTTCAGACAAACACGTTTTCGGATATTTTATAAAATGTTTTAGATCTTTCAGTTGATTAAATGTAATGTTACGGGGTCCACCCATAGTCCACGACCTTCAAGTCCCAAAAAAGTGCGTCCATCCTTCACAAATTAAATCCAAACGGCTCCAGGATGATAAACAAAGGTCTTCTGAGGGTAATCTGCGCGGTGTTGTTGTAGAAACATCCATATTTAAATCTTTATTAACGAAAATAACTCCCTTCGCCGCCATCTTAGTCGCGTCCGCATTCAGGATGAGAGCTTACGCAACCTACGGAGGTTACTCTGCTGCTGCTCTGTGCCCCCGCCCTCCGAATTGTCATACGTCACTAAGAAAAGTGCGTACACTACGCTAATACTCTCTCCTGAATGCGGACGCGACTAAGATGGCGGCGCTACCGGAAGGTATTTATTTTCGTTAATAAAGTTTTAAATATGGATATTTCTACAACAACACGGCGCGGATTACCCTCAGAAGACCTTTGTTTATCATCCTGGAGCCGTTTGGATTTAATTTGTGATGGAAGGACGCACTTTTTTGGACTTGAAGGTCGTGGACCCCGTAACATTACATTTAATCAACTGAAAGATCTAAAACATTTTCTAAAATATCCGAAAATGTGTTTGTCTGAAAAACGATGGACATATGCAACTCGGACAGCTTGGGGGTGAGTAAATCATGGGTTTAATATTGTTTTTGGCCGAACTATCCCTTTAATAGTTTTTACACTCCAATCTCTGTATGTTCACTATTTAAGCCATCCAATTGCTGACAACCTTTCTTTGCGTTTCTCATTAGCCCTGGGTTTACTTACAGCCACGGCATGAGCAGATTGAGACGAAGAGCCTCATTTTCATACGTTTTGACTCTTGCGTGAGCCGTTATTTGGAGTAAAATGTCAATATTGTTTCTGTATTAGCTCACTAAAGATAAAATGACACGTTTCTCTCCGGCCAGATGACATTGCCTTATTAAAGCTTGACTCTTGTATCAACATTCGGCCAGCAGAAAGAGTTGTTACGTTCCAGGGGGTCAGCACACCATAGCGCTAATTTGTTGACCCTGAAAGTGTCGAGGTTTAAAGTTCAAAGCCCAGCTGCTGGGGTGATAACATAGTATGTGTGAGTGTATGTGCACGAGAGAGAGAGAGAGAGAGAGAGAGAGAGAGAGAGAGAGAGAGAGAGAGAGAGAGAGAGAGAGAGAGAGAGATAGGGAGTACTTTCTTTCTTGAAATTATATGTTATTGATTTATTTAAGGGCAAAACGTTTGCATGAGGTTTATAATGAATGACAAGCAAAAAGCTTATGTTACCTTCTTTAGGGATCACTTACTAGTACTTTTATTTGACCGTTCATGTGCCCCTGTAAATTGAAGGTGCTTAAAAGGTTCTTTTCCTGGGTTGATGTCCTCCGCCAATCACAGTCTCCCCTTTTTTACCCTTATATTTTCCTCTCTAAATAAAAACATGGTCAAAATATGCACCCCAGCTGTCATTAGGGCAGTAACCTTGAAAAAAAGGTCCAAATATGTAACATTAGGTACATATATGTATACATTTGGTACAGATGTGTACCTTTGAGATACTAATATGAACTCTTTAGGTGCAAAGCTATATTTTTTGAAAATGTACAGCCCCAGTTAGGTACACATTTTGACAGTAGGGGTGCGCGGGCCAAAAACTATACGCAGGGTTAGTTGTAACACGGTCTGTTTGGTGTTTAGGTATTTTTTTCACGCTGCCAAAATACAATCTCCCGCAAATGTATGGAAACGTATAATATTTTTCCAAAGAGTTATTGATGAACGAGTGTTTTGTTGGCATGCAACATTTTTCCATCATATGTTTTTTCGGTTTCTAAGTTGGGTGTGTAAAATACCAAATCCAGTGCTATTTCATATTAATCAGTGTCTTGTTGACTAAAACATAGCATCATTTTGAAATATGCCTGCAGCTCTAACTTTTTTGTGAGGCTTGAAAATATTTTGACCCAGCGGGGTTAATTGTAACGCTGTGTTAAAACTAACCCCTCAGCACATACGATATGAAAACCGCTAACGGTTAAAATCAGATTAAAATCATAATGAAATGAATGTCTAAAATCAGACTTTGATGCTCATTATATTATGATTTTTGAAACTGTAGTATGGTTATTACAGACTGGGTCACATATATAAAAAAATTGTCATAATTGTGCTGCTTTTTCTCACATATTTAGACATTTGTATCTATTTATAATTGAACTATTGTTAGATGAGGGATAAATAGTGTAGATAGCTGTCTTTTATAGGCAGATATATAAACAATATCCACGAGTATTTAGACAAAATAATATTTGCTTGAAAACATATTTTTTTGCAAGTGTTACAACTAACCCCCTACCTGTTACAATTAACCCCACCTATGGGGTAAGTTGTAACGTTTGCACTTCTGTCACGTTTGGTGTAACTGTCCAAGAATGGTAAGTACTAGAAACAAACTTCAAATGTTCATTTGTAGCAGAGATGTGTGTGTTGCTTGTGTAAAAATATAATTAATCAAACTCAAATATTATTTGAATGATTGAACCAAAACCAAAAAGCGTTAGGTTGTGCCCCACTCTCCCCTATATGTATTGTGCCATCCAAAAAAAAAATGACAGTCAAAGTTTTAATGCCATTTGGGTCTTTATTAATGCCATGTATGTCTTTGCCACCTTCAAGTCACCATAAGTGAATTAAAGTATCAAGACTGCACAGAAAAAGCAAAGAAACACTTTCAAGTTCAAATTGTCCCATGTGCAGGCTCGACTGAATGCCACTCTCAAAATTTGAGAGACTTCCCCTCAACTACAATCCATCGTCTGGCACTCTATCGTGATTGGCAGGAGCCATCAAACATTAACTGCGATGGTGCTTCCGATGCGATCAAGAGTTAATTATTTCCGTATGCTAATCCAGTTTTTTTTGGAGTGGAGTTTTTCCGTGCCAGGGCATTGTTACACAGCGCCTGAAATAATTTCTGTGTGATCGCTCCCCTAGAAATCAAAATGTGAATAATTATTCCCTAATTAAGAGAGTAGTGCCTGCTCCTGGAGGTAAGGCTGCATTAATTTGAATGTTTTTACAGTTCTTTAATTGGGATAAGGGCAGTTACTGATGAGGGCCTCGTTCACAAGCAGAGAGAAGACCCGGCTCCTGCGCTCCGCCACTCAAGGTCAGCGCGCCGAGTCCTGTAGCTCCCGCAGAGCCCTGCATTGTTGGCGGAGCGTGCATCTATCATCTTGACAAGCATGTGCTCTCACGTCTTCAATTATTAATTGCATTAAATACATTTTTTGAATCCAGGATGGAGGTGTGTTTCCAGGAGGGTGGCCTTTAACATCGCCACATTGTTGCCAGGCGGTCGATCGCTATATTTTTCCTCCGCCGCGCGTTCGGGAACTGTAAACAGTGAGAAGCCGAAGGAAGGCCAAGGTGAGGAACGTGCTTCAAAGGAAAGCCGGTAGGAGTTAACGTCTACGGTTCATATGTTTTTTTACAGTGTGTGTATTATGTAACAGAGGTGTTGGGTTGAGGTCGTCGGATGAGAGAGACGAGGTGGGAGGAAAGAGAGGAATCGCCTCGAGCTACCAAAGGAAGGACAGAGAAAAATATACTTTTTTTTTTGTAAAAAACTCCATGAGTTTAGCTAATGCACCAAAAAACAGGGATTTCAGACCAACAGGCTTATGCTATTTTTAAACAAATTAAACTGAGAAAGTCTTACTGTAACATAGACGTGCCCAAACAGATTAAAAAGCCATTGTGTATTCACTCTCCTTTGTAATTCTACGGTGGGTTTAGTCAACTGTTCCCAATGGGCCTCGATCAGTGTGTGTTTGTGTTGGTATGATGTTGGTGCCACGGGGCCGAGTGGCATGATGTATAGAGGGCCGTGATCCTGCGGAGAATCACTGACTGCCACTTACCCTGATTAAAACTCCTGCTGCTCCGTATAAAGCCAGCGTCACCCCGCGCTCCAGACAAATGAAGCACGAGGGGAGCAGGACATTTTTCAGGCGCCATCTTTCCCCGCACTTCTCTACCGTCTTGGCTCTACAAAATACTTTTGAATTAATTAGGAATTTTGGTAAATGATGTAAAGCGCTTCTAATTTTTTACGTCTGCCAGGAGAACAATTAGACCATTAGCTATAACAGATGACCCGACCGAGTCCACGCGCCTGTTGCCGATTTCCAAAGCACATTATTTCTGACGTGCCAAAACAAATAGCAGCCGTTTCGGCCGCATTTTACCGTTGCATGCATCTCCATGGCAAATGATGCGATTTCCGGAGCGTTTTGTCGCTTTTTTCCCTTCCTTGTTTCTACCGGAGGCCCGATCCCCAGTTGGGAGACCTCATTAGAAACAGGTACGCTCTCTGTACGCTTTATCATTCTCCAGTCGAAACGCAATTTACATGAAGGTGTGTTACGATTTCCCCGGCGCGGAGTCGCCCACTACCGCAGAAGGCCAGACGGCGAGAGAGATAGAGCGCTCAAAGAGGCCGCACGGCACTTGAGATGAAATTTTTGCCTCTTGAAACCTGTCAAATCTTCCGGTGAGAAGGCGAGAGGTAGAGAGAGGGGGTGAGAGAGTGTAGAGGAGGGACCCGAGGTGCAAAAAATAGTATTTCCACCCTGATAAATGAGTTCTATCCTGACTGCATATGGTATATGTTTTAAAGTGTCTCCCCCCGGCCTGTGCACACAAGAGCCATCCTTCATAATGAGCTCAGCCCCTCTCCCTCACGTGGGGGCCCCGACGGTTGCCAGGCAGCTGCCAGTACAGTCGCACCCCGGGTCGCCACGGTTACATCTGTGCGCTGTAGTCGACAGTCATTACGCGCTCTGTCGTACAACTGCTGCGATGTGGAGTCTGTGCCAAAACTCCCTGTGCTGTCATTTTATATTGGGTGTCACTTGGCGTTGTTCATAAATCACATCAGCGAAGTCAAATATCCGTATGATCAAATCTAATCTAATGTATGCTAGAATATAAGTGCATTCTTAAAAATGATAGGTTGTTTTTAACCTGTGCCTGATCTCTCAGGAATTTTTACATATTTTACAAGTTGGCTAATTCGCGTGAATGTATACAACGTTGAGTAATGAACGATTACAGGAGCGAAAGCAGATCATACAAAAACATACGAATGTGGTGGTACTGTACTAATTAATCTGAATCGTAAAATACCTACGAATTGCAATGTGTAACAGTGTGTAACGTGAATTCACTTTCTCATGGCAATTCGTACATATTTTACAAGTTGGCAAATTCCTGTGAATTTATACAAAGTTGAATAACGAACAATTATTAAACACCACCCGTATCAGCATGCAACGTCACAGGGGCGAAAGCAAATCATACAAAAACATACAAATGTGTTGGTACGACTTAATCTGAATCATAAAATACCTACGAATTGCAATGAGTTTGTGTTGGACAAACCCAGTGGTAGGTTGTTTTAAACAAAGCTTTCTCATGGCAATTCGTATGTATTTTACAAGTTGGCTAATTCGTATGAATTTATACAAAGTTAAATAACGAACGATTATTAAACAACATCCCTAACGCAATGCAACGTCACAGGGGCGAAACCAAATCATAAAAAAACATACGAATGTGGTGGTACTGTATGAATTAATCTGAATCGTAAAATACCTACGAATTGCAATGAGTTTGTGTTGAACAAACCCAGTGCTAGGTTGTTTTAAACAACGCTTTCTCATGGCAATTTGTACATATTTTACAATTTGGCAAATTTGTATGAATTTATACAAAGTTAAATAACGAACAAATATTATACATCACCCCTAACGCCATGCAAAGTCACAGGTGCGAAAGCAAATCATACAAAAACATACGAATGTGGTAGTAAGAATTAATCTGAATCATAAAATACCTACGAATTGCAATGAGTTTGTGTTGGACAAACCAAGTGCTAGTTTGTTTTAAACACTTTCTCATGGCAATTCGTACGTATTTTACAAGTTGGCTAATTCGTATGAATTTATACAAAGTTAAATAACGAACGATTATTAAACAACATCCCTAACGCAATGCAACGTCACAGGGGCGAAACCAAATCATAAAAAAACATACGAATGTGGTGGTACTGTATGAATTAATCTGAATCGTAAAATACCTACGAATTGCAATGAGTTTGTGTTGAACAAACCCAGTGCTAGGTTGTTTTAAACAACGCTTTCTCATGGCAATTTGTACATATTTTACAATTTGGCAAATTTGTATGAATTTATACAAAGTTAAATAACGAACAAATATTATACATCACCCCTAACGCCATGCAAAGTCACAGGTGCGAAAGCAAATCATACAAAAACATACGAATGTGGTAGTAAGAATTAATCTGAATCGTAAAATACCTACGAATTGCAATGAGTTTGTGTTATTTTTAAACAACGCTATCTCATGTCAATTCGTATGTATGTTTCGGGATGGCTAATTTGTATTAATTAGTAGGATCACGTTCGTACATTTTTGTACGATTCGCATTTACCCCTGTGACATTTTGGTTAGTGGCGGGGTTTCGTTATTGTGTTATTTATGAAAATCATACGTTATTTCATGATTAACTTCGTACAAATTCATACAAATTAGCTAACTTGTAAAATAAGTACAAATTCGAGTGAGATCAGGCTGTTTTAAACCAAAATGCTGGGTTGTTTTAACCTATGTTTGGGTCAAATATGTATATTTTTAGGTTAATTTAAACCAACGGTTCATAGCGGAATTTGCTCTTTATCAAAAACAAGCCCTGTACCGTATGTATGTGCGTGTGTGTCTGCACATGTATGTGTGGACCACATGACCCAGAAAGAAGACGGGGTGTCGGGCGTGCAGGCAGCCTCTACTGTCACCAAATGATGTTATGTGGGTCAGCATTTATTACAGAGTTATTTGTCATTCTCGTCTTGAACAGGCAGGAGTGTGAAGTCTTCTCCAGCCAGACCCATTATTTCCTTCACGGGAATTCGCCAACCTCTTTGTTATCTAAAGATCCGCCGCATCTGTATGGCGCTCACCTCTCTGCTCTCAAACTTTCACCTGTCTGCTGGTTTTCTCTTCAGGAGATGATTTTCATCTCTTGTTATGTTCGTCCCGGTAGACTGTGATTGAATAAGATTGACCGTGACTGATTTCAGCTCATGTTTGTGTTTGCTGGGTAAAAAGGGCTTTGGTAGTTAAAACATATTTTGGGTTTGTGTTAAGAAAAAAACATACTTTAGCAATATGGTGGTGGGGGTTTTCTTAAATAAATGCAAAAATGTGTTACTCAAATGTGTGTGTGAGCCTTTTATGATGTGCTTTTTCTGATTGAAATTCCAAACAACCTGTGATGGTAGTATTTGGATATCAGCTGCATGTACATGATGATATATTTTTGTATCACTGTAAAAAAATGCAGAATGAAGTTAAAACAACTTTGTTTTGCAAGTCAATTCAAGTTTTGGCCTTTGAAATTTGACATAACTTCAACTTCATAAAATCAAGTTAGTATGAAATATGTAATTAATTAAATCATTGTTTATATTTTTATATAGTCTTTTCCAGGGATATACTGATATAAGTCGCACAGGTATATTTGTAGCAATAGCCGAAAAGACATTGCATGGGTCAAAATTATACATTTTTTATGCCAAAAATCATTAGGATATTAAGTAAAGATCATGTTCCAAAAATATATTTGTGATCTGTGCTGTCAAATTGAGTTTTGAATTTTTAAAAATGAGTAATAAAAAACTCGATAAAAAAACTTACACTGTAAAAAGATTCCGTAGAAATTACAGTATTACTGGCAGCTGGATGCCAGTAAATTACTGTAGATTTAAATGTATGTTAATTACCTGCAACTTGTTTAAAGTTAAATGAAAATTAAACATTAGCAAGTCTGTATCTTTACAGAATAACACTAAAATAACAGACTCAAGCAAAGCATTCTGGGAAACAAAATCTGAAGGAAAAACCCAGAAAAAGGTTGATGAGGATTTTTGGTTCCCAGAATGCTTTGCATGAGGCTGTTATTTTATATTTTATTCTGTAAGACAAAGACTTGTTAATGTTTAATGTTCATTTAACTTTGAACAAACTGTTGTCAGTAAATAACATAAATTTAAATTTACAGTAAGTTACTGGCATCCAGCTGCCAGTAATACTGTAATTTCTACGGAAACTTTTTACAGTGAAGAGTTAAAGATTTTTGAAAGTTCAAAAACAAAATCATCGCATCCATACCTTAAAATCACTGGTAAAACTAACCGATTTGGCACACACAAGTCAAAAACAGTACTATAGAAAAAATGTCTTTCTTTTATTATTTGATTGACATTGAGCTTTAAGATCTACTGTAATGCAATGATCTAATATAATGTTACACATCAAATATTTTTCCCAACAGTTAAGCAAACATTCACTTAAGACATAAAAGATTATATCTTTGTGAATTATTGTCAGAGATATTTTTAAACTGTAATTCTGTGTGGATGTCTATATATCAATCAAGTCCCGAACTTTATCTCTCTTAATAACTCTTTTATCATCAAGCAAGTCCTGCAATTTATTTTTTAATTCCTGCACGTTTTAAAACGGAAACCAAAATGTCAGACGCGAATGTGGATGAATGCTTTTTGTATAGGTTAAACATTTAGGAAGGGACATCTCTCAGAAAATGTACAAAAAAAGAAAAAAAAATTGAGATGTTTAAAGACTTATAAGCATGGGATCGCTAGACGATTGCTTAACCTATATACTTATTTTTAAGATATCGGCATTTATACTTTCTTTTGCCTGTACATTTTTTGAATGTAAATTTATTTAAAAATATATTTAGCATTAGTAATATGTGTTGCTAAGGACTTATTTTTAGACAATTTTAAAAGCGATTTTCTCAGTGTTTTGATTTTTTTGCAGCTTCAGATTCCAGATTTTTAAAGAGTTATATATCAGCCAAATATTGTCCAATCCTAACAAACTATACATCAGTGGAAACTCTCAAAAAATCTCAATTTCAAACAATCGACACTTATGACCTTTTGTGGTCCAAGGTCACATATCGGCCTATAATCAGTATGGTTTATAAACAGCCGATGATCAAGGTAGAATATATCCTGGCAACCAAAAGATGGTACGATCTCCGTTTTAAATATTTCCCAACATAATAATTTGAAACAAGGAGTAAAAAGCAAAACTCTCTCTATAAGGAGATGTTATTCTAAGTAATCGGAAATTAATATCGGCACAAAAATGTTGAATTGGTGCATCCCTAGATAAATCATATCGAAAAGTTTTAAAGATTCCTTGATCGTATTACCATCTCTCCGTGTTCTCGAGGTAGCAGAATATTAACATACGAAGCAAAAACTGAATTCATTTTCATTACATTTCTTCATGTAACAAATTACATGGCATTTGTAATGACAAACAGCAGGTCTTAAAATAGAGTTTGAGTCCAAATGAATCCAGGCCAGGCATTGGTGATGGCAGAATAATCAGCTATCCCATACTCCCCTGTGCTTAATAGAGACAGCTGCTCAGAATTTAAAGGACAACAGCGAGAGAAGTCTTAATTACTGGACAGAAGTTAGCCAATAATGAATATTTTATTTCAGGCTCTTCATCGGCTGCCGGTGAATTATGCCACGGAAAGAACGAGGCCGTGAATCATCGTGTCCAGGTAAATGCCAGGATGATGATATAATTGGTTGCAGCCGAGAGAAGAGCAACCTGGGTAAAATGTTAGTCAGGTGAGGGTGTGAGCTCTGTAATTCATTACACACAAATATGACTGACTCAGATTATTCATCATTCCTATGACTCTCACTCGTGCGCTCTCTCTCTCTTTCTCTCTCTCTCTCTGTGTCACTAATGAGCTAATCCAAATGAAATCCTTTATTTTCACAAAGTGTGGATGGGTGTTTCTGTGGAGTGGATTTAAATATGGTAAAATGTGTTAAATTCCACACACTTACTAGTGACTGAAAGCATAATGTGCCAAAACATTTTATAAAAAAGTAAGGGGTTTGTAGAAGTTTATGAATTATGGGAATTCTGTGTCACTTTTGGAAGTTTGGGATAGTAGTTATTTCTAGGGGCTGCTTTGTGAAATTTCATTTAAGTTGTGACTATGAATAACCTTTTGTACTGTACATCTCCACAGTCATTGTTCGGGAATGAAGATACGGCTCATTAAACACTAACATTTTTTTACACGGGGTAAGTTGTCACAATGGGAACCTGCCTTTAAACAGTGAATTATAGGATTCATCTAGGAGAACATTTATTAATCATAACATTTCCTGAAACCATAACTGCAGATATCAGCAACGTTTATTGCAGTCTGTTATTACATTCACATTATTTTGATTTCAGAATTGTAGAATTTGGATTAATGTAAGACAAATTTGATCCAGGTTTTCATTCAGATTTAATCTCTTTATTTTTTCCCTAAAATTCTATTATTATTTTACTTTTTCACGAGTTAATTTTCTCAGCTTTAGCTGAACATGACAGTTTGAATGAAACGAAAAATAAGAGGAGATATGTGGAATAGAGAAATAGAAAGAGACTTGCCGTGCTCACTAAAACAGACATCATTAAGCAGGGTGGCCTGACTATTTCATGCACTGAAAAATTTATGAATGTGGACACAGAGGTCATGAGGACACAACTACCATTAAACCAGCCCTGCACCCTCTTTATACAGCATCACCACAGCCTAACCTCTACATCATACTCTACTGCTCAGCTCAATGTTATTGTGTGCCTTATTAAATCTTTTATACTAATAATTTATACTTTTTACTAGTTATATATGTTCTAAAAGAAATATAACTGTTTTTGAGTTATAGTTTTAGATGATAAGTTCTGGCTCTCTGTGAATGAAATGCTAAGTGAAAAGTGCACCGGAGTTTGCCATTTATTGCCATGTTTTTATACAGTTAAATGAGCTTTATTCAGAATAAATTACTTAAATTTACATTTAGGCATTTGAGCTGATGCTTTTATCCAAAGCGACATAAAATTAGGAAACAGTTTATCATATAGGGAGGGAATAATTCTTAAAGTGCTTATACCAAGTTACTAGTTTTCACCTTGCCAAAACAATACAGAGAGAGAGAGGGGGGGGGGGGGTTATGTTTTGTTGTTTTTTTAATAAAAGAGCAGTCAACATTTACCTGTACAATGTAAGACAAACGCAACATGCAAGACAAAAGTATAGTGTCGAATAGTGTTATTCACTATTAGATTGTATTATTTTAGGTTGCATTCCAGTGTACCATAGGAGGGACACGCTGCATTGTATTAGACAGAAAACTTAATCAAATACAACAACTCAAAAACAAAATGCGAAACATGTCACATATCTTTGGAATGCTGAAATTCTTGTGATTTGAACGATGTAAACCTTTTTAAGATACAATCAACACAGCAGATACAAGTTGTGTCCTTTTAGAATTTTTTTTTTGCCTTTTGTCAGGAATTTTAAGGGGTTAAAAAAACTTTGTCCACCAGAAATGTAGGATCCATTGAATAAACTTCAATATAATTTTTGCTTAAATTAGATTAAATGTGACATCTACTATACCATAATGAAGGTCTATACTGTAAACGCAAGAAAAAAAACTGAACAATTACAATTCAGTATGAAAATAGTATATTTTTATTTTATTTTATACACATAACATATCATTTGTATCAATCATATAGCATACATACACTCTCAGAAAAAAAGATGCAATAAGGTAAAAAAGCTTTCACTGTGGCAGTACCTTTTAAAAAAGTACACTTTTGTACCAAAAAGATAAATATTGGTAACTCAAGGCTACACATAGGCAGAGGCGTCATACCCATTCGAACTGAGTTTTTATCTGTTCAATATGCACAATACTGTGCTGCATCCTTGTCACTTTTCAGAGATTTTGACAAGGTTTTGATCAGGTTTTGATTGTGTTACTTACTTTTTCAGGTAGGGATGCACCAATAGGATTTTTTTGGCCGATACCAATTTAAACAGACAACTTCTGGCCAATACCGATGCCGATACCGATATTAAACACTTGTATACAATACTATACAGTTGGTCTATTAGCTAGTTTATTTCTGCATCAAATAATTGTTACTGAACATGGATTTGATCTAATTAACATTCAACTGACCAACATAATGAGAGAGGCACAAATTAAGCTAAAACAAATATAATAAGACAGCATGACAACCTTCAAAGGTGGTTTTTGCTATTCAGCATTTATTTTATTAACAACATTAACTCTTTTTTTTTTTTACTTATAATGGATTTCTCTATGCGGTTAATTATTAAACAATCGGTATCGGCCTTTCTCGTGCTATTGTCGATATGCCGATGGTTTCAAATTCATAAAAAATCGTCCGATAAATATCGGCGGCCGATACATCGGTGCATCACTATTTTCAGGTCATTAGCATCTAAGCGCAGTCGCTGGCTCCTTGCTGCTTCATTTTGCTATCTGCTATTACGTTATATTAAAAGATTTCTAGATTCATCTTGGTACAACGTCAGAGTTTGCCAGAGTTCACAAAACACGGAATCACATGCACACATAAAATTTAGTGCAAAAATGCGTTCCTCTTATAATTTTACATAAACATATTTTTTAAATCATTATCAAACATTAAAACCAATTACGTGACAAATTGTTGCTTATGTCATTTTCATTGTTTATGTACTTATTTATGGATTTAAAATTGCATAAATATTATAGCGTAACGCAGTTGTTGTGCAAATGCATTAATGGCACAATTAAACAAGTCATTAAACAGAACGTAAATAAACAAAAATGCCATTTCAGATGTAAATATGATGACAATATGTCATTATTCTGTTTGAATTAATTTATTCAAAAGTTAGTCAACACATTTATTTGGTGTTTTTCAACACATGAAAGCAGGGGGGCTCAGATTGTTAGAAATATAAGTGGGAGTGGAAAAGACTATAATATTTATTTTAATGTGTGTGTATGCAACCATTTCTATGAGCTGTGAACACTGTGCCCCCTTAAAAAGTTTATGTATATCACCCCTGCACATTGGTACCTATGAAGATACATACTAGTTCCTCAAAGGTACCAAATTGTATAAGGATGTTCATAAAAGGTACCGTGCCAGTGACAACTTTGTAAGTTTTTTTCTGAGAGTGTAGGATCTAATGTGTAATTGTTTTAATTCTAGCTTTTTTCAATAAGCAATGTTAATTTAAAATATTTTTAAAAAGCCGAAAATCCATTATCAATAAAATGAAAAGCCCTTAATGATGTAGTAGTTTTGCATTTAAAACATATCTATTATGTTTTAAACATTTTAATGCCGTCCAAACAAAGGCTGAAACGAGGCAAAATTTGGGCTGTCAGTGAAAATGTTATAAACATAAATGAAATTAAATAAATAAATAATCAAAACCAAACACCTTGTACAGCAATCAGTTATGACATTTCTTACATGATGGAATATCATACTTCTCACAAGTTATTTTGGCCAAAATGACATGTAACCAAATTCAAGGTTATTTTGGCTAGATGTGGATAACTCCGGACTATACCAGATCTATAGTTAACATAGACATAAAATGAGGGCTATTGCTTGCTGGGTGGTTTCCCATAAAAAAAAAAAAACTTAGTCAAAAGGTCTTAAAGATCCATTCTGTCTATATTCTACATATCATTTGTCCACCATCAAGAATCTTTCTGAGATTCAGTGAAAGTTAAAGGTCCTTTATGTAACCATCCAGACCTTTATTTAAAAGAGTGCAGTACCTCTTCATGCCTAGAATAAGTTCATTTAAAATTCAGCACGGCTGTGTCAAAGCTCTAATAGAATCTGAATGAACACAGAATTATTTGGTAATATACAGATTGAGTCAATCTGAGCAAGTATTAAATGAGATTTAGCCTTGTTCAAGACATCTTAAAGATCAGGAAGAGAGAGCATTAAAGTTAATAGGACAGTGAGCAAGCACGCCAGTGTGACGAGATTCACTCTCACGCTTCAGCGGACTCAACCCGGCAACATATTTTAGGTCAATTATTTGACGGCTCCGGCTCCCCTGCATTATTTAAGCGTGTCATCTTAGCAGCAGTCGCGTGCTTTATCTGTGTCCTCTGCACTAGATATCACTGATCTATTAACAATTACTTTAGCCCTGCCACTCTAGCAGACTATAATTTATCAGCCATTAAAAATTGATCAATATTAAAATTTAGCATTTCACTTTCAGAGTGCCGCGCGCATCCGAGTGGAATAAAACGCAAAGTCTTTGAAATATTTACATGAGAAAACTTGATAAGGTTTAATGCTGCTCTCCATCTCTCTCCCGGGGGACGGCTCGCACGTGGTGGCATTAAGGTTTGTTCCTATGACTGTTTGCATTGCGTTTTTTAACATAATGTCTCAGAATTTAAGCATTACTATAAAAAAGTACTAGCGGCACAAATTTAATGTCCAAACGGTACAAAACAAACGTCTCTAGTGGACATTCAATCGAAAGGGCCGGCGATATGTACCTGGATCATCGTATTTTAGGTTAGGCTCAAATGTAGGTATAAGTTTGTTGGCGAGTGAGCCTGGTTTGATAAAAAACGCATATCAGTGATCTCAAAAAATAAAAAATAAAATGCAGTACAATGGTATTTGCACCCAGGGGATTTAATATTTTTGGGTGAAATGTGAACTGGACAACTGTATGAATTCGTACGAAGTCTTAGGAAATTACGTACCTATGGTCGCGTAACTTTTTGATTCTTTTTCGTGATACTGTCACCAGTTTACGCGGTTTTTCGTGATCATATCACGAATTTCTGTTTATGTGTCACTGTCATTGGTTACTCAACTGCTTTTTCCTATTTTCAAACCATTGTTGCTTTGGTTTTGGGTTAGATTTGATGTTTGTGTTAGGATGTCACTTTAAGTATTGGTTTATACTATTTTTTTTCATATATATTTTTTTCTATTTTCTGATTTTTAAACCATTGTCGTCTGGCGTTAGGGTTACTGTGGGTTCACACCAGCCGCGTTTGAGGCGTCAAATACGCGTCTACCGCTTCTAGTTTGCCGCTTGAACATTTTGAGTTTACTCGCTTCGCGCGTGAAAGTGTAGTCATCGAGACATTCACGTGCAAATTCACATCATGGGAGGGGCTTCTGCAACTCTTCTCACTTCCTGTAATCACGTCATCACTAGAGCAAGCTCCTGATTGGTTAACGCGGCGCACTTTTCCGCCAAAGTTAAAATTTTTCAACTCACGCTTTGCAGCGGCGACGCTTAACTCTCGGCATTCGCGCAAAGTAGACACGCAAATGAGGCGAAATCGTGTCTAATGCGCAGCGCTAAACTCCTCATTCACGCTGCGAGACATCCAGACGCGCGTCAACGCTTCTTGACATTGACTTAAGATTGAAATCACTCGCGCTTGACGCCTCAACCACGGCTCTTGCGAACGCAGCATTAGAGTTGGGTTTGTGTAAGGATGTCATTTTATGTAAATCTAACCCTAAACCGAAGCAACAATGGTAAAAAAATAGGACAAAACAGGTGAGTAATTTGTGATATGATCAAGAAAAAATTTGGAAGTTCGTGACAGTATCACGAAAAAGAATAAAAATTGTGTGTGACTATAGGTACGTAATTTCATGAGACTGGGTTGGAAAGCGTACGATTATTATAAAAAAATATATATAATGAAACCTCACCACTAACCCCGCCCCTAACCCCAACGTCACAGGGGTTAAGGCAAATTGTTGTACGAATGAATAGAAATTAGCCATCTTCTAAAATACGTACAAATTGCCATGAGAAAACGTTGGATATACTCGATTTAAATTAAATCATCTTCCAGACTCCTAAAAAAATAAAGCTCATAAACTCACTTGACATGTATGAAATAAAGCAAATGATTTCATATAACAGAAATCAGATCTTTCTTCCAATAGTTCCAGAAAGTTGAACATATGCAAGTCAAAACAACCGTATTTTCCGATGCACCATTGAGATTCAGGTTGTTGGTCTGTGTGAAACACTGTCTAATTTTCACAGGCTTTATGAGTGGGTCTGTATATCCTTAGTTAAACTGTTAAACGGATAAAGACAGGCAGCTTTTTCTCCCTCTCAAAATCTCATTACAGGGCTCATCTTCACCTTACCTACATCTCATTTCAGAAGAGTTTTTCGACACAACAATGTCAGAGAGGAGAGGAAACCGTCGCAGCGTGTTCGATTTTAATCTCGATCTTCTGGGACCCGGCGCGAGATTTCTATGTTCTTCTGCAATTTACATGTTAAATTCGGTAAGCCCTAGGTAGTTCAGACGTTTGTGCAGGAACAGTGGGCGGTGTAATTTTCAAACGTTCAATGAATAATTTCATCTCAATTAGAAAATCAGGGCAACACAAATCTGCCCTTTAGCCCAAAACTACTGTTTCCACTTACTGTTTGCTTCAAACCCCATCTGACGCCAACATGTGCAATGCAAGAAGTGTGTTTGCAGTTAATTAAGTGGTGGCAACTCATAGGAAAAAAAACAAATGAGATCTCTTTAATATCTCACCTTGTCGGTGATGAGATTAAATGGAGAGCTTGGTTTATGTGACCTGTTTCTCAGTTCAATGGCATCTCAAACTGTGCCAGATTTGCCACATCTTAGATCAAATGATTTGTTAAAACCAAATTAAAGACAAAAAGTCCTTATTTGCACTTGTACACTCTTATGCGAGTGATTTCAATGTTAAGTTCATGTAAAGATGCGTTGACGCGCGTCTGGAGGTCTCGCGACGCGAATGAGGCATTTAGCGTAGCAGACGCGGAATGGCGCGAATTGAGCGTTGCCGTGGGAAACGCGCAAGTTGAAAAATTGGAACTTTGGCAGAAAAACGTGCCGTGTTAACCAATCTGAAGCTTGCTGTAGTAGTGACATGATTACAGAAAGCGAGCAAAGTCGCAGAAGCCCCTTCCATGACGCGAAATTTCGCGTGAATGTCTTGATTACTAGAATTTCATGCACGGCTGAATGCGCGAGAATGAAGCAAGTAAACTCAAAATGTTCAAGCTGCTAACTAGATGCAATAGACGCGAATTTGACGCCTCAAACGTTAATAGGGGTGTTATACAATACCATAGATGAACCAATTTTGGTTGTATGGTTTCACAAAAAAAAAAACATCTGAATCACCATGCGGTTTTACAAAATGTTATTTGAAGTAAAAAGAGTTTTTAAAAGAGTTTTTTTTTTTATAGTTTTTCAAACTGTACAAAAAAGGTATATACAAATTATTTTCAAATAGTTCTTTGGCGAACCAAAAATATAGATTAGTGTTTTTTCAGAGGTACAATGTTTATATGAATAACTGTATGGGGCAAATTCCCGGACAGGATTTTCCTAGTCCCCGACTAAAATGCATGTGCGTAGGGGTGGTTTCCCGGACAGGGATTGGGTTAAGCCAGGACTAGGCCTTAGTTACAATAGGATATTTTAGTCATTTTTAAAAGCATAATTTATGGATAAACACTACTGGTGTGCATCTTCAGACAAAACCTTCACGCCGATATATTTTAAGATATGTCAGAGTAAGTTGTTTTAACAGTTAAGTTAGTCTGGGCCTAGGCTAAAGCCTTGTCTGGGAAACCACCCCTTAGTGCCATTGTTTTGTCCCAAGATGCACAACAGCTTTATTTTTTGAAAGGTATAAAATTACCTAAATGTCGCCTAGTCCTGAATGAATCTAAACCCTGTCCGGGAAACTGCCCCATAACTCTTTTTAACTCTCTGATATGTTTTACAATAACCAATTTAAAGATGAGTAGTTAAGAAGGCTGTTTTAATCTCACTCTCATCTCGATTAATAATTCAACACGCTCTTTCTCTATTGGACTCATTAAGGCCAAATGCTGTGAGTATGGAAACAGAGCAGATGGCTGTAGAGTCAATAAATGAGCCTGAATCTTGACTTCATGTTGGGCAGATTCATTAAAAATCAGACTTTTTATGTTTTTAACTGCCTAAATCCTTTGAAATGGTTTGTTTGAGCTGAGCTAACTACATTTTTCAGATTTCTTCTCTCTGTGGACATTTATTGTTTATTGACAATGGATATGAGGTGTTACCTTTGAACATATAGGGCTCTATCTTACACCCGGCGCAATGCAGCAAGTGTCTTTTGCTAGTTTCCACCCTGTGCAATTATCATTTTCACGTTTAGCGCCACGTTGTTTAAATAGCAAATGCATTTGCGTCCACTTTTGCGCCCATGGGCGTTCTGGTCTGAAAACGAGGTGTGTTCAGGCGCATTTTTTGGCGCGTTGCTATTTTGAGGCAATTAAAATAGACTACGCCATTGACCAACAAAAACCTGGTCTAAAGTCTAAAGTCAATGGCGCAATGTGTTTTATGTTATTTAAAGAGTGCATTAGTAATATGCGCCTATAAACGGGACGACAACGCGAGTTTGCTTATCACAAACATGAATGCGCAGCAGCACAAAAACGCTTTTAAATATGAAAGATTAAAGGATTGAATGTAAAAGATTATTATTGAGTCTCTTGGATATAAATGAGGAGTAATTATGAGACGTTAGAAGGCGTAAAGAGCTGCTTCACCTGCAGCCTGGTAAGTAAATAAATGCTTTGCTTTAAACAAATGCATCTGTTTTTAAATGTTTTTTTAATGCTACCTCACGGATTTATTGTATATGATGACTCTATACCTGTGGATATGGTGAGATGAGAAATATTTTTAAGTAATGCTTAAAAAAACTGACGCTGTCCAAGTGCTGAAACGTGCGGAGAGCCGTTTGTAAATTCTTTATCTCCTGTTTGTTACAAATAAAGTATTTTTAGAGTACAAACCTTTTCTTACATACTTGTAAATTATGTTTTGATGATATTGGATAGCCATACATTTACAGCAATTAAAAGCCTGCTATTTTTACTTCCATGACTAAAAGAAAACGGGTTTTAATAAGAAAATAACAATTTCAATACAAGTGAAAAACAACACAATTATTTAACATTTTCAGTTTACAAAGTTCCTCATCTAAATATGGATTAGACATAGGGCCAGCGCAACTGGCTTTTAAAGGGGATGAGAGCTGAGACATTTTTTCTCCCAGATATCTTTACTGTATTGCAAAATAAGCATTATTCAAATTGTAGACAGTTGTACATATTGTTGTATTTAACATATGCTAAGCTAAGTAATAAATGTATTAATGATGTATTACAGTAATGAGGTTGTAATGAGAATCACCTTTGAGAATAATGGATACTTTAAAACCACAATAGTAAAATGTTTATACACAGGTACATGGTAAAGATGATTTGTGATTAAAATGTGCAAAATTTCATTGCAATGCAAACAAACATATTGTAATTGTAATTGTATTCAAGCAATATAAAAATCTATTTATTTTGATTTTAAAATACGAGCATGTTCTTGATAGATTTTTTGTCACACAAATGATTTCTCATTGTCAAACATCAACGATGAAAAACTGTTAACAACGGACCGGCCACATCAGCATGTCTTAATTTCCCACCCAACCCATTGAAACCATCCAAACAAAGCAAGAGATCAGGCTAATCTATGTGCTGGGATATTTTTGCCTCTCTAGAAAATGTGCAATTTGGTCAGGCACGAAAAAGAGAGGGAGAGGGGAAAAAATTGAGCAGACCCTTCCAAGCAATAAATCATTGGATTGCCGGTGACACTCATACAATACGGATATAGTGTTAACTGCAGAAGTGAGACAGGCCTCCTTGCCCCACTGGGGTGACCTTGCCTGGCTGCCGTAATCTATCATTCTGACACCGGACACACTGGTTTTGTTTAATATTACACTATTGGCATATACAGTAAACACAATGCAAAGAAAATTTAGACACAGGCATGAGGTGAGACAAGAGGAGGTACATGTGTATACACAATCAGAGAGGCATTGTGCTGTCAGGCCTGCGATAACTTGATTTTACAGGCTTTTCCGCTGGCTGTTCTTTCCCAAGCGTTTTTTACATTGGCATTGGAAGCTTATTCAAAAATACTAAGATAGAAAATGTGCACATTTAAGGCGCATTGAAATTGTACAAATTTAAGGTGCAGAAATGAGGTTGTTGAAGATCACCAATCTGGTCTGAAACCGAGGATCCATAAATAATGTATTTTAGGGTTGACCATTCATTCTTCTTCATGTCACATACGCACACAAATAAATTATTGTTATTCACAATTTGACAGTCACATGCAGTCCGCCTCTCGTTGCTCAGGGGCAGTTAGGGACAACGCTGTGGGTGTGAATAAACAGTTTGATTCTCATAAAACTCACCTCTGTCAGGTTTATAGCAGCAGAAGCATCACACCCAATTTTTTTTACTTAATAAATGTATAATGCAGTTTTCAAAAATGTGTGTTTTGTATTTAAACATTACGTTGCACGATAGATGGAGGTGAAAAAGAAGCACATTTCCATAATATATAAACTGCTTTATTTCCGTGCACCAATTTTGTACTTAATATATAAAAAATTATTGTATATTCAAATTCAAATAAGTGTACTTATTTGTGCCAAAAATGTTTATTAGTAAACTTAAACCCATCTTTGTATGAAATTTCCTATAAGTTCCTACTAAATAAATTTTTTTTTGTACAAAAAATAGCACAGATAAGTGCACTTAGATGTTCTTAAAATTATATTTAAAAGTACTAAAGAATATCTTTTAGTAAATTAAGTACAAAATTATTAAAATAAAGCATTATGGAAAGTAAGGTTTTTTTTTTCAGAAATTATAATGAAGTTACACTTTTCACAGATCATTCAGTTTAACTGGACTAACTGGTGATCACCAGGTATCTAGTTTCATTTGCACTTTTTGCAAAATATATTCTACATTTGGTCCATACAATATTGTACTTTTATGCTTTAATCTAAAGCGAGTTACAGTGCATTACAAGGTATACATTTCTTATCAGTATGTGTGTTCCCAGGTTTCGAACCAATGACCTTTTGTCCTAATAAAATAATGCTTTACCACTGTGAGCACTGTACAAGTGCTGCTATACTTTTACATCCAAGTAAATAAATATGTTGTTTTTCCCTTATGTTCCTGTCTTTTCTTGTTAAAGGTACCAAGTAAGTCAGAACTGCCACTGTTAGCCCTTTAAAAAAAGTAATTATAATGAATGCATGATGTTTTTGATGTACTAAAACAAAACGTATTGCTGCTAATACCAGCTTTTTTTCTGTTCAGCTGCTTTCAGGTTTCATAGCCCGTGCATCCAGTATGTGTGTGTGTGATGATAAAGCGAGTGCGTTCTCCTCTCAGCGAGGGACTCAGGTACGGCCCTCAGAGAACACGCCGGATAAAGACGACGTTCACGCCAGTGATGCGACTTCGCCGCCGTGACACAAACACATCTGCGCAACATTCTGAGGTGTGACTCAACACCCAAAACAGCCTCTTTTATCCAAACCAGAGCGGACGGCTTTGGCACAGAGGCTGAGGTGTGATTTTCCCATGTAAATGGAGGTCATCGTCGTCTTTGCAATCCGCGGTCGGCATGTCGTGGCTGTTTTTGTTTTGTGTGATTATGTACTACCCGCTGGAAAGTTGCTTATTTCTGTGTGTAAATTGGATGTAGTATTTTGCAGAATGGCGCCCCAGGCGTAGTGCAAGCTATTGATTGAGCTGGATTCAAGAAGATACACAGGAGGATTATGGGAAAAAAACTGAAAACAGAACAACTCTGGGTGCATTTTGTGTGAAAAAAAACATCCACTCAGAGTACTGAAGAAAGTAACTAAACAAACCAAATTAGTGCATGATGACATGAAAGAAGGGCAGGGATGGATAGAGGGTAGATAGATGGATGGATGGGTAGGCAGATAGATAGAACAGACAGACAGACCGACAGACAAACAGATAGATTGACAGATAGATCAACAGATAGATAGACAGACAGACAGACAGACAGACAAACAAATAGATTGACAGATAGATAGGCAGACAGACAGACAGACAAACAGATATATTGACAGATAGATAGATCGACAGATAGACAGATCGATAGTAGTAGATAGACACAGACAGACAGATAGACAGACAGACAGACAGACAGACAATCAGATAGATCGACAGATGGATAGATAGATAGATAGACAGATAGATAGACAGATAGACAGATAGATAGACAGATAGACAGATAGATAGACAGATAGACAGATAGATAGATAGATAGATAGATAGATAGATAGATAGATAGATAGATAGATAGATAGATAGATAGATAGATAGATAGATAGATAGACAGACAGACAGACAGACAGACAGATTGACAGACAGATAGACAGACAAATAGATAGATAGATAGACAGACAGACAGACAGACAGACAGACAGACAGACAGACAGACAGACAGATAGATACATAGATAGATCGACAGATAGACAGACAGATAGATAGACAGACAGACAGACAAACACATAGATCTACAGATAGAAAGACAGACAGAAAGATAGACAGACAGACAGACAGACAGACAGACAGACATATAGATAGATAGATAGATCAACAGACAGACATACAGACAAAAATATAGATTGACAGATAGATAGATCGACAGATAGACAGATCGATAGTAGTTGGTAGACACAGACAGACAGACAGAAAGACATCTATCTATCTATCTGTCTGTCTGTCTGTCTGTCTGTCTGTCTGTCCGTCTGTCTATCTATCTGTGTCTATCCATCCATCCATCCATCCATCAAACTATCTGCCTGTCAGTCTGTCTGTTTGTCTATCTATCTGTGTCTATCTACTTTCTATCTATCTATCCATCTATCCATCCATCCATCCATCAAACTGTCTGCCTGTATGTCTGTCTGTCGGCCCGTCCGTCTGTCTATCTATCTGTGTGTATCTACTTTCTATCTATCCATCCATCCGTCCGTCAAACTATCTGCCTGTCAGTCGGCCTCTCTGTCGCCCCGTCTGTCTATCTATCTGTGTCCATCTATCTATCTATTTCTCTGTCTGTCTGTCTGTCGATCTGTCTATCTATCTGTTGATCTATCTGTTTGTTTGTCTGTCTGTCTATCTATCCATCTATCCATCGATCGACAGACAGACAAACAGACAGACATATAGACAGACAGACAGACAGACAATCAGATATATCGACAGATGGACAGATGGATAGATAGACAGACAGACAGACAGACAGACAGACAGACAGACAGACATATTGTAGACAGATAAGACAGACAGACAGATATATTGTAGGCAGAAGACAGATCTACGCACACACATATAAAACAGATTCATTATATTTGATATTTTCTTCAGGCTACGACCACAGTTTGTTCTAAAGTTCTGTGTTGTGCTGACAAAACATGCTGAAAAATTCCCAGGTTGACTTGTTGTATATTACATCTGGTTCTGCAGAGGGCATCACTTCTCATTGGCCTAAGTGCTGTTGACAAGCCAATTGAATAAAATCTTGCATGCATGCGCACATTTTCAAACATAAATGTTTATTTTGTCTCAATTGTCCCTGCTCCAACTCTTTCTCTGTGTGTTGTGCAAAGACGTATTGATTCGGTCGTGAATCTATAACACCAATGAACTTGATGGAGTTCCTGACAACCGCAAGCGCAACTCGGCACATAGACACGATTGTGGCCGTGTTATTTCTCTCGTGAGGAAACGGGCAAGTCGCGAAATCTAATCTATACAGCGAGCGACGGCCCTCACCGTACTCACCGTAACGCTGCAAGACTTCGCTCCGTAGTTTAACTCTGAAGAGCTGGAGAGGAATATGATGAAATATGTAGGAAACCGATGTCGTGAAAAAAGTGATATTTAAATGACTTTGAAAAAGAAACTTTATAAAGTTTACCCTTTACCTCTCTCCACCTTTCTCAGGATCTTTTTGGGGGGAAGGGGTAGCAGACTTTCTTATGTGTCAAGGTGGTCTAAAGAAAGGGATGATGGTTTGAAAAAGATGATCTCCTCTAGAGAGAAGACATTACTCTACCCCACCTTCATAGTGTCCTTAATACCGCAGGTTTGCCTCTCAAAGACTGCACTACAAACGGACGCTGCCGACTTCACAGGCCGCTCATAATTGTGAGAATTCAAACAAATCCGTGTGTCAGGCAGCCAGATGGAACTTCAATGTGAGAGCTCAATCGCATGTCTGTTACCTTGAGTTAAGTGCCTTTTTTACTCCGAAAAATATGGAAAAGACTATTGATCAACACCGCTCACCCAGTCACCTGGGGTATAAACCACTGTGTGCTCGTGTGAGGCGCTTCATGATCATCTGCATCCTTAATGTTTGGATTTCCCATCATGCAGTGCACATATATCATCTGCATTCAGGGATCGAGGTTAATGATGGGCCAGTTATGTTTTTCGTCTCTCTTTATGTACTTACTCTACAGTCACTTTTCACTTTTTTAAAATATTAGAAAATGGTAAATCTGCACTGTAAAAAGTAAAACTTTTAACTTGTGAAAGGATTAACTTAAAAAAAGTACTTTTTTCTACTTGCATTTTCCACACTGTAAAACCTAAAAGTTAACTCAACTCAAACCATTTAAGTAAACCGGTTGCATTAGTTTTAAAACACATACATTTGAGTACTGTGAACTTAAACAAATTGAGTCATATGCAGTTATGCACTTATATTTATGTTCATACTCCTTAAATATAAGTACATAATTGCACATGACTTAAGTTCACAGTACTTAAATGTTTGTGTTTTAAAACTTAAATGGTCTAATGTAACCGGTTTACTTAAATGGTTTGAGTTAAGTAAACTGTTAGGTTTTACAGTGTGACTTTAAATGTGTAATGTGGGTTTTTTAGCAGCATCTAGCAGTGAGATTGCAAATTACAGCCAACCACAATTTCGAAACGCAATGAGAAGCTACGGTAGCTGCCACAAGACAAACATGTCGTCCTTGAGACAATGGCCCTGTCCCAAATGGCACACTCCGGACTTGTGGACTTCCTTCAGGGTCCACACTTTGATGTCATCATGTAGTGCAGACTTAAGGGCCCTTAAGACGAGTCAACAAGGGTACACCAGAGTCGTATTTTGGGACAGACTCGAGCATCACACCAGAAATATAAAGAGAACTTGCCCATCAGTGTGAACTGCTTCCGTCCGTCATCTGATTGCTCTTTCGCAAGGACTTCTGGGTAGGTAAAGTGCGTGAAGCCTGCAGCAGTGCAGGCTTTGCCAAAGACTGCATCAAGGGTGCAAAGGGGGTGCTGATGAGCACACTTCAGAGCATAGAAATGACAGATGGGACACCCAACGAACTCGTAGACTAACCCTGCATGCGCAATTGTAGGCCACGAGATGAAGTGCGCCATTTGGGACAAGGCCAATTAGTGCATCCCAACTCAGGATCTGGATCCTTCCAAGGCTGTGGACTTTGAAGTCAAGACTCAGTATTTGAAGGCTGCAGCCTCTAAGGTCCACGAAGCGTACTGAAATGAGACAGTCTACCCTATGATGGGAGTTGCGGCACTTGCCAATATGCTTGTCAGCAGGACAAAACAGCTGAGACCATGGAGCAAAGTATTTTTTATTTTAGAAAATATGACACATTGATGCAGATTAAACTATCCAACAGTACCTGTATATAAAATTTACCAACCGTAGAAATATACACAAGTAAAATGCAACATGCACAACATTTTTTTTCAATATACCCATACGTCACAGGACGAAACATTCAAAACTGTAGTTAAATAAAATTGTATATTTTGCAAATTAAAAGTCCTTTTGACTGTTTTACTATTATAAATGATGTTTTAAGGATATTATTAATATTAATATTATTACTGCAATATTGTGCGTATTGCATTTTGTTTTTGTATATTTCTAAGGTTTGTGAATTTTACATACTGTTAGACTGTTTAACAAATCTTTTCTTAACTCTTTCTCCGCCATTGACAAGTTTTTACAGCAATCCATATTTCCGCTATTATCCAGTAGGTGGTGCTCTTACCCAGCTTATACAACCCGGAAGCATCCCCTAAGGCCAAACAATAAAAACTCTGTGTTTGTTTTGATCATCGCTCTGAATCTGATCTCTATCAAAAGTCCTATACAAAAATGCAATTATCTAAGTCTTTTGCTCAAAATTTAGTATTTTTGAAGAAACCTACCCATATTTGAGAGGTGATTAAAAAGAGAACAAATGAAGATAGGATCAAAGTTTTTTTTTTTTTAAGGGTCTGTTCTTTCATTTGATAAATTTTATGTTTTTATATATTTAAAGAAGAAGATTTACTAGAAGGAATTAAACTTTTGTAAAAAAAAAAAAAGTAGATAGTGTGCTGGCACTGACTGGAAACTTTTTTTAAAAGCACTGGCGGGGAAAGAGTTAATCAACTTTAATGCAAGGAGACTCACGTTGTATGTAAATAAAAATGGATCATTCTAAGGTAATAAAAACAATACAGTTCATTATATTAGGTCTTTAGACACCACTGATAATATAGTTATGTATATTGAATTTCTATCAAGAGAAGTCAAAAGTTACACAATGCACCTTTAAGTGAACATTGATAAAGCTTATTTTTTTAGGTGTTACAAATTAAAGTAATTTTTTTAAAGTAGACCCAACTTTCATTTTTTACAGTGCATGATTTAAATTTTTATAATTTCATTAAAAAGTTGTGGGTTCAATTCCTGACAAACGCACCTACTGATAAAATTCATAGACTTAATGCACTCACTTTTGATAAAAGCCAAATGCATAAGAAGCGATAATTAGTTTTATCCACGTGTTTATATTTTAATGAGTGTGATAGCCGTACGTTGATCTAATGAGCTCTTCATCACCTCTTCATCTGGACATGTAGAGAATCTTCATCCACACATCCAGATGAAAAAGTCGTATGATGTTAGCTACCAGGTCAGCACATCAGAGCTCCACACACTCGTTTTCAATTACTACTAAGCTGACATTTGCCTACCCTTTATCGGAGAGATCTTTAATCAATGCCGACTTGAGAGGAACAGCGAAAGACTGCTGTGATTTAATATCTAATGTGTGGTAAAGGTGAATGTTGAACATTTATGATAATCTGTAATGGATGCTGGGTGAGACTTTCTTCTGGTGTCAGACAAACATCTTTTGGCCTTTGCGTTCCATCTTCACCATGTTCCATAATATGAATAGTTAAACTCTGCATATGTGACATAACTCATCATCGCTAAAGGTAAAGAGGAATAAATTCACTGACATTTCTCACTTCGAGATCCGTAAGGTTTTTATCTGCTATATTTTAGCTTCAAAAGGTCATGTGATATTTTTAAGAGGCAAATTTTTGAGCTCACACAAATATGAAAGTTGTGTCATTTTTACTCATCCTTTTATTCCTTCTGCACTTTCAAAAATTTTTGCTAAAAATGTACTCTTTTAAAAAAGGGCATAATATGTACCAATTAGGTACTGATGTGAACACATTAGTACCGATATGTACCTAATATGAACTCTTTCGCTACAAATGAGTACTGTTTTGATAGGGTACCGCCCCAGTGACAGATAGGCACCATTTATTGAACCATTTTTTTTCTAACTGGGTGAAAAAAGCAGTGTTAGTTTAATCTTATTTTGCTAATGTGTTTTCAAATGCAGATTTAAAAAAAAGTTTTTACTATGAAGAGAACGAGGTTTATACGAAGCCCCTAAGGGGACATGGAGAAAAAATTAAATAAAGTTTAGTTTTGCATGCGCACGTGAAACTATCGCGTTTAGTTTCGCGTGCGCACGTGAAACTATCGCGTGCACGTGAAAGCAAAAGTTTCATGTGCGCACACGAAGGTTTTTTTCGTGCACACCGAAAGTTTCATGTGCGCACACGAAGGTTTTTTTCGTGCACACCAAAAGTTTCATGTGCGCACACAAAGGTTTTTTTCATGCACACGCGAAAGTTTCACGTGCGCACGCGAAACTAAACTTTAAAAAAATTCTGCACATGAAGGTTTCGCATGAGCACATGAAAGTTTCACGTAAGCACATGAAACTAAACTTTAGATTTTTTTACTCCAATGTCACCTTAGGGGCTCGGTAGGTTTAATAGGATTTTTAGTAGGAAAATTTTAGAAAAATAAAGTACATCATAAGTGCACCGCTACAGATATGTATACAGATATAGATAGGTTATAATTGTGTTTTCTTGTCATTTTGAATCTTGACAGCCCGTGTCCACGTTTGCTGTTATTAAACGAAAATGAGTGTCAGCATATTGTCCACAGATGATAGTCAGGTGAGTGAATGCTTTATCCACAACATTTAAGAAAAGGTCTCCAAAAATGTCCCATCATTTTTGGTAACAAGACAATTTAAGTAGAAAAGAGTGCTGGTTATCGTATTAGTGCACAGTAGTATGCTTCTTTAATCCTGTAGAGTGTTTTTTTTATCAAATTGCTTGTTAAGACGCTCATCTCTCCTGTAAGATAATCCGACCTGTCTGTCTGTCCCTGATGCACATCACACAAACACAATCCTGAACCATTGCATTTGATCTGTGCGTTTTATTTCTTCACAGCAGCGGTTTTATCCTCCGTGTGACTGAGGAGTCGGTCATTCTCTGGTCACTTATTATTTTTCACCCTTGACTGAATTTACAAGAAGTAAAGGAGTTACGTTACCGGGAGTGTTACGGCTTAATTCTGATTATTACTCTACTGACCTGACACGAGGTAGACATGTTTATTGTTGCCCTGGCATGGTCGACATAAGAAATAAATGCACATATTTCATGGCTTTGTTTCAGCAGCACAGTGCTTGTCGTTTGTGTTTTGATTCATGTCATGAAAGCTATTGCCTTTAAAACCAGAGCAGTTTTTCTTAGTCAACATCAAAATGTGACTGTTACCTTCTTATTGTATATTACTGTACTTGTTTCATTGTAGTAAAATAAATGATTAAGTGTTATTGGAGTAGAGCTCACTCCACCTATTTTAAGCTGACATCATCAATCATTATCATTAGCCTTTTTATACCAATCACATGGCTTCTTTATGGTATGCAACGCCCACTTTTCACAAACAAATCAGAAGTGTTTAAGATCCCAACATGATCTCACAAAGTTCCGTGGCATAGTCACGGAATTTTGTGCTCATTTTTCCGTGGCATTCTCACGGATCTCCGCATTTTTCCGTGGCCCTGCTACGGACTGTCTTTTTCCGTGGCATTCTCACGGATTGGTTACTCAACTGCTTTTTCCTATTTTCAAACCATTTTCGCTTCGGTTTAGGGTTAGATTTGGTGTTTGCGTTAATATGTCACTTTAACTATTGGTTTATACTATTTTTTCTGATTTATTATTTTATATTTTCTAAAATTTAACCATTTGTCGCCTGGCGTTGGGGTTAGAGTTGGGTTTGGGTAGGGATGTCATTTCATGTAAATCTAACCCTAAACCGAAGCGAAAATGGTAAGAAAATAGGACAAAACAGTTGAGTAACCAATCCGTGAGAATGCCACGGAAAAAGACAGTCCGTAGCAGGGCCACGGAAAAATGCGGAGATCCGTGAGAATGCCACGGAAAAATGAGCACAAAATTCCGTGACTATGCCACGGAAATTCGTGAGATCAGGTTGAAGATCCACAATGTTTATAGATGTTAAATTTTAATATTTGCCTTTGTATATTCAACTGAAATAGGCTGAAGTAAAAGACACCTTCAGGGTTAAATGAACATTTTAATTTAATTTAGCATCACTTTAACTCTGCATTAGGGGCCGTAGGATGCACCTGCTCAAAACATTCTCAGTTTTCCATGAAATGTATCTTGGATAAACTTCTGAAATATATTATACAGACGGACACACACCAGATTTCTCTCCTGTGGCTCCAATCCATCTTTGTAATTCAGAAAATATCTGTGAAAGTTTTCCTCCGAGCTGTCGAGCTGAAATATGGGGCGGCCAATGTTTTTTTTGGACCTTGTTTTGGAAAGGATTGCACAAGACAGGTTCTCCTCTTTAAATAAGGTATAAAAGTGTCAGTTTATGAGAAATTTACACCGCTGGAGTTAGCATGGCCCATTAAAGACTATTTAATGCTATGTCGAGCTATAGTCTTACATCATCACCATTAAGGCACACTTCAGCAAAAATAAATAAATTAAAGAGGAAGTTTAATATTTGCAGCCAAATTATAATGCGCCTCAGGCTCTGGAGGAAAAACTGAACGAGAAATAAATGTAAGACTTCAGAATGTAAGAAACTAGACTTGCGTCAGTATGTTGATGGGGTTTTGTTTTTGTCTTTTTGTCTAATTTTAATATGATTATAATCATGCCAGGATTAACACAATGTAGGGTGACCACATTTGAAGTACCCCCCCACATATTTCATTTCAAAAGACTCACAAAAGGAAGCCTATGATATATCTGCAAAATACTGTATAGATGTCTTTTAAATTAGCCATAGCGATGCTGATCTTAGGTCAGCAGCTACAGTAAATACCAGTGCGGACAGTGACTTCTTTTTTCGAGGGCGCTCGATGCGAAGTTCGTCACAACATGTATGTAGCCCATCATGTGTGTGGTTCCCTCTTTCAAAATATGTATGCATCACATGTCTTGTCAAAATAAGTGCATGCTGCAGATGCGTCTAAAGGGTTTATGATAAAAGAGACGCTCGCGTTTGCCTGATACTCGCATTACTCATAATGACCCTGCACCTTCTTGTGGTTCTAAGTGAGATGTGTTAAAGTGTGTTCAACATCATGTGGGGATGTCTGCATAGAACTATCAGTAAATTAACTGTGGGCATGATGAAATGAGTGGTAAAACACAGGCCACGCATTCCGTTTTTGTCATGTGTACCCCGTGCCTCCTACCACCCACAACCTAACCCACCCCCTACCACACAAAATGCCACCCTATGCAGCTGCCCATGTTGCCCATGCCTAAATCCACATGAAGCCGATGTTTCCCCTTTCCGATAATTTTTTTATCCTTTTTTATCCTCCGTAAACACAGAATCATCAGAAGAAATGTTTAATATGTGAATTAATGTCAGAATCAATGCCAACAATGCCTTAAGGTGCGTGTCGTAGTGAGAATGAATGAGTCATCGCAATAGGTTCCTTTCAAATCTTTCTTTACAGCCTTTTCTGTGTATTTTCCGTAATCTTGGCTAAAATAGGCTAAAATATACAGATTTGCATGGGTGCCGGCTTCAGATTTTTCCACTCTGGGACCCGGTTTAAGAAAAAACAGATTCAGGCTCCAAAAATGGCAGATTTGTTTGTACGAAACGCCGATTTGATAATAAAATTACGTATACAGTTAAACGCGGCTCTGTGTGGACAGGCTCTCCAAAACGCATTAATACTATTGGCTGGTGCCCGAGGGCACTCGCCCAATCTCGACTATGGATAATTTGGCCCTGATTATAATATTCATATTTAAAGCATTATTCTTCCTGATGTTTAAAAGTTTTTATATTTTATCTTTAGATATTTTTTGTCTTTAGACTTTAAGGAAATAGTTCATCCCCCAAAAAAGAAAAACACTGTCAACATTTAAAAAAGTGTCTCTGATCATACAAAAAAAAAAAACTTCTGGACATCGGTTGCACATAATTAAATTAGTTTTTCTTAAAATGAAATTAACATTAATTAAAACTAATTTCATTTAAAAAAAAACTTGATTCACTTATGCTGAAAAAAATAGTTTTAAGAAAACTTAATTCAATCATGATTTTTTTCAGTGCACCATCAGCTTTCATTGTATTTAAAATTACATTACAGTACAAAACATATAATTGCATGTTTTTTCTTTCTTTCACAAATATTTGTGTTTGGGATGACATAGTTTGGGGGTGAGTAAAATCACATTTTTATTTAGTGGTGAACTGTCCCTTTAACCCTAAGTTTCATTTGTCCTGTCTCATAAAGTGTTGATTTTATAAAATGCCAAAAAAACATCATCAAAAACCCATTTACAGTTTTTGTCTCTCTCCTGTCACCCAAACATGTCAGTTTATTTATTTATATTTTTTTATTGTGGAAGTATTTATGTTCTGATGTGGGAAAAAGAGGATGACAAATGTAATGAAAAGCAAAATGAATCATCTGTAAAAATCTTATTTTTACTTTCATTGTAAAAAAAGTATCTTTTAAAAGGTAACCGAAGAAAACATCTTTATTAAAGTGCCAAAATTCCCAGGACGCTTTGTTTTGACACAAACTTGCGTGATAATGTGATCAAGTGCATTATCAAAGTGTGACTAAACACGGGGGTTGCACATATTTTCCATGAAATTGCCTCATTATTATGTTTTGCCAATATTGAAGTTATGTATCGTTGACTGTTCATTAAATATAGCAGAAATGATCAACAGTCATTTCCCATCGTCCTTGGGGCTCTGCCGACATCCTAATGATGTTGTTTTAATGACTGAACCCAGTCTCATAGGAATTTACCCTAATTTAAGAGTCATCTTTGGGATGATTATTATTTCATAGCTTTCAGACATTCAGGTAAATGTCATATATTTATGCAACCACTTGGTAACAGAATATGCAACCAGTTGATTAAAGAAAACTATGCTTAAATTATACATAAAGTAACAATCACAAACATAAGTTTTTACATTTTTTGTGTTTAAGTTTATCAAATAGGGTAGAATTACAGCCACGTTTATATTTTTCTTTATTAATTCCTCCACTTAGCTCGGGATAAACACGCGTCACTTTATTATTATTATAATAATAGGCTCATGTTTATTCATTAAATACTCAATATCACAAGGTCAATTGTTAAACATGTTTTTTTTGTGTTTTTTCTTCTTCTTACACTTTCACATTGTAATATAATTCATTAAAACAGTAGCTATGCTCTTCCACAACATATTAAAGTCCCCTTGTTTTTCATTATTTTTATTACTCAATACATGTAGATGATGCACAGTTAACATGGCTGCTAAGGCAAATATGACCTTTATTTCACTGTGTTTATGTATCAGCATGTGCAATATCAGTCACATCTCCTACAGTCTGTGTCTATAGGAAAGCCATAGGGGTCTTTTCAGCCAAATGAGTGACATAGGGGGTCTCTGTTTTTACCTTTCAACACAACTGACAGCCCTCACTGTTATTATATATCTGAGGCTCATTAAAATGAACAGAGAAAACCACAGAGTCGCTCCTTTTGTTGCGAATTCTGCCTGACTGAGTGCCAAGCGTTTTAAGTCGGTGTGAAAAACCCATTTAATCGGACGTGTTTCAGAGTGAGACGGGATATTCAACAGGAATTTAACATTGTTTCATTTTTTATTATTAGATATTAATTGGAACGTGAGAAGCAGGTGTTACATTTGAAGTCAGAAAATGAGAGTTAGAAAAGTAAAAAAAAGACTAAAGAGAACTAAAAGGTATTAAAGTTTAAACAGTTGTATGGTATTGTTATTATTATCATTATTTGAAATAACCCGCATTGTGAATATTAGTATGAAAATTGGCTGCACTTTCTCAATATACGCTGTCAAAATATGTACCCTAGCTGTCACTGGGGCGGTACCCTTTCAAAAGTAAAGCTTGTATCTAAAGATTTCATATTCGCACCTCAGAGGTATACATTGGTACCAAATGTAAATGTTTTTAAAGGGTACTGCGCCAATGACAGCTGGTTAAATATTTCAACCATATGTTTTATTGAGAGTATATACTGTTTAGCAAAAGGGGTAATTTAAAGATTTTAATTAAAGGTCAACGTTATTAATCAGAGTTTAATTCATATTGCAATAATGTCATTCTATATATTTGAAGAGTTTGGTTCCAAAACGCGCTAAACGGCAAAAAAATAGTTATTACCAAAATCAGTATTGTACGGAGCCCCTAAGGGGACATGGAGAATTTTTTTAAAAAAGTTTAGTTTCGCGAAACTAAACGCGATAGTTTTAGGTGCACACGCGAAACTAAACGCGATAGTTTTAAGTGCACACGCGAAACTAAACGCGATAGTTTTAAGTGCACACGCGAAACTAAACGCGATAGTTTTAAGTGCACACGCGAAACTAAACGCGATAGTTTTAAGTGCACACGCGAAACTAAACGCAATAGTTTTAGGTGCACACGCGAAACTAAACGCGATAGTTTTAGGTGCACACGCGAAACTAAACGCGATAGTTTTAGGTGCACACGCGAAACTAAACGCGATAGTTTTAGGTGCACACGCGAAACTAAACGCGATAGTTTTAGGTGCACACGCGAAACTAAACGCGATAGTTTTAGGTGCACACGCGAAACTAAACGCGATAGTTTTAGGTGCACACGCGAAACTAAACGCGATAGTTTTAGGTGCACACGCGAAACTAAACGCTATAGTTTAAGTGCACACGCGAAACTAAACGCGATAGTTTTAGATGCACACGCGAAACTAAACGCTATAGTTTAGGTGCACACGCGAAACTAAACGCGTTAGTTTTAGGTGCACACGCGAAACTAAACGCTATAGTTTAGGTGCACACGCGAAACTAAAAGCGATAGTTTTAAGTGCACACGCGAAACTAAACGCAATAGTTTTAGGTGCACACGCGAAACTAAACGCTATAGTTTAGGTGCACACGCGAAACTAAACGCGATAGTTTTAGGTGCGCACGCGTAACTAAACGCGATAGTTTTAGGTGCGCACGCGAAACTAAACGCGATAGTTTTAGGTGCGCACGTGAAACTAAACGCGATAGTTTTAGGTGCGCACGCGAAACTAAACGCGATAGTTTTAGGTGCGCACGCGAAACTAAACGCGATAGTTTTAGGTGCGCACGCGAAACTAAACGCGATAGTTTTAGGTGCGCACGCGAAACTAAACGCGATAGTTTTAGGTGCGCACGCGAAACTAAACGCGATAGTCTTAGGTGCGCACGCGAAACTAAACGCGATAGTTTTAGGTGCGCACGCGAAACTAAACGCGATAGTTTAAGGTGCGCACGCGAAACTAAACGCGATAGTTTAAGGTGCGCACGCGAAACTAAACGCGATAGTTTAAGGTGCGCACGCGAAACTAAACGCGATAGTTTTAGGTGCGCACGCGAAACTAAACGCGATAGTTTTAGGTGCGCACGCGAAACTAAACGCGATAGTTTTAGGTGCGCACGCGAAACTAAATGCGATAGTTTTAGGTGCACACGCGAAACTAAACGCGATAGTTTTAGGTGCACACGCGAAACTAAACGCGATAGTTTTAGGTGCGCACGTGATAGTTTCATGGGCGTGCCAAACTAAACTTTAAACAAAAATTCTGCACATGAAGTTTTCGTGTGAGCACATGAAAGTTTCATATGAGCATGCGAAAGTTTCACGTGAGCACATGAAACTAAACTTAAATTTTTTTACTCCAATGTCACTTTAGGGGCTTGGTAGTATTGTATCTGGTCAGTACTAAAAAGTGTTATTCTGTCATCTTGTCTCCCTTTTTTTCCAAACCTCGACAAACAGCAGTCCTCCTTATTTGCAGAATGCAATAAATCTGCTCAACCTCTCACAGCGCACCATTCCATGCATTGTAAACATTAATGGCGGCGCGTTGAATACACACAGAATCCTAGTTTTCCTCATTTACTTTGTACTTCGTGGTCAACAAACAAAACAAAACCAAAATAGTAATTTTGATGGCATTGATAACCTGTGGTGGATTTCTGTGACGGGAAAGAAATGTAAGCCATCAAAATCGAATAATTTACGCGAGTGGCACTCGGGCAAAGGAAAAATGTTGTCTGTTGCTTGTTCTCACACAACAGCATCAAGCTTCTGTCATGCTAACACATTGAGCCCAGGGGATCTTATAAAAAGTGTTCCATTATTATTTTGTTCGTCAACGAAAATCGAGCAGGACCAAAATATTTTACAAGTGATCTCTGTCAAAAAAGTTCAACAACGTCCCAAGTATAACAGCAGCAATGACAGTGTTCTTAATATGACAAAGTAAGTGTTTTGATCAATGACATTAATGTTTAATCAGTGTATAGCACTAGTCAACTATATGAATATAACATGGCAAATATAAATGCACATTTATATATTGATTCAATAGATTTATAGCATTTTGAAAAAAAACTTTTTTGTTATATGTTATTATAACCTAACAATGCTATGTGAAAGTTTGTAACAGAAAATAGTGGTTTTTATCTTGTCACTTTCGTGGTATAGAAAACACATTTTTACCCAAATTAGTCCAAATGGATTTATTGCGTTTTGGAACCAAACTCTTTATTTCATGATATTTATTTGCTTATATAAGTATATTTATTTGCTGTAAAGCTGGTTTGCAACAATGCAAAATTGTGAAATACACCACAGAAATAAATTTGAATAGAATTAAAGTGAATAGTTGTCAGCTTGTCATGTGATCTTAACATGGCGACACCCTTGAATAGACCGACACCGTGTAGAATAACATCATGTAACTTGATTTTTCATCAATTGCAAGTGTACATAATTTCATGTCTTAATATAATTTATATGAAATGTTTAAACTTCGCATAAGTCATTTTCGGCTTTAAGCCAAGCTGGCAGCAAATAAAAAAAGTCAGACTGTTTCAAAAATCAGTAGGATTTGATGTTGTACGAAAGCCCAGTGCGCAAAGATTCCCGTCAGCTCGCTGATGAACCAATCTAATTAAAAATAAGAGACAATGTCTGCGTCCAAAGGGGCTGCTGGAGATAAAGGCGGCAATGAATGCCAACAGCCGTTTGGAACCACGCGGTTAATGAGCTCAGAGTTAGAGGAGCAGTGAGGTGAAGAGGAGCGGTGCGCGACAGAGACCGCCGAGATGCTCCTCAAGGGGGGGAACAGAGTCTGGTAAGAGGGAAGGGGGCATTTTGGAGAGACAGGGGTCAGTTGTGGTAATAGAATCCTGCCCCGCGCAGGCCCTCTTGAGCAAATACGATAGCGGTGAGGTGAGCAGCTCTCTTCCGAGGGGTTTCGCGTACCGGTCCGAGGCGCAAACCAGCAGGTTATGCATTTATTATTGCCATTAATGCACGCTAATGCACCGCTGTTTATATTCATGAATACACCGTATTAATCCAGACAGGGTCACTCCACAATAAAACACACTTCACCTTTTCAATTTGAGTTTATATGTGAAAGTGAGTGCGTGTATGTGTGAGCAAATTTAATTACGGGAAGTTGATTTTCTGATATGGGCGGTGTTCGGTTTTTCTTTTATTTGTGTGCCTCCTTATTTTGCCTTGGTAGTATGCAGAACTGATTTAAAAATGTTAAAGTAGCTTCATAAAACCGTTAAAATAGCAGTAAAAAAGTACATATTTTTGCTAACTCGCATGCCAATCAAATTTAAAGGTGCAGTGTGTAATTTTTATAAGAATCCCTTAACAGAAATAGAAAATAATATACAAAACTAAATTATCAGTGGTGTATAAAGACCTTTCATAATGAACCTTTATGTTTTTATTACCTTAGAATGAGACGTTTTTATCTACATACACCGAGGGTCCCCTTACATGGAAGTCGCCCTTTTGTGTCTCCATGTTTCTACAGAAGCCCTTAACGGACAAACTTTTTTACTAAGTTGTCTCCGACGATGACATGTTTGTCCGGTGGCGGCTACCGTAGCTTCTCTATGCGTTTCAAAAGCGATGGGTGGGCAGTGAACTGAGCCATTGGTTGCAATTCGCAACCTCACCACTAGATGCTGCTAAAATTTACAGACTGCACCTTTAAGTGTATTTTGCAAAGCAATAGAAATGTTTAAGTTTTTTGCGAGGTAGCTAATCCGTAATAACTACCACCACACAAAAACATGTTTTTTATGGTTAACTTTCACCCCTGTGATGTTGGGGTTAGGGTTTCATTATTGTTTTTATGATTCACTTTTTACAAATTCATGGGAATTTTTAAGTATTTGACAAGGTGGCTTATTCGTAATAATTCATACAGCCACAAAAAAAAAAAAAACATATATATTTTATTATTTACTTTTATCCCTGTGATGTTGGGGTTAGGGGTGGGGTTTTATTATTGTTTTTATGATAATCATACGGTTTGTACAATTCAATTTGTACAATTAGCCAAGTCGTTAAATACGTACGTGAAATCAGATTTTGTGATCAACTTTACTGGACTTGGAAATGGTAATAGTGTTTTTTTACATATCAGTATTTTTATATAAAATGTATTATCATGATGTTTTTATGAGGAAGAGCACAGTTACATCAAAGATGATTTAATATTCTATTTGAAATTGAAAAAAGTAACACATACAATCTATTTTGTTGAATAATTTTAGTTGTGGACAACGTCCATGCCAAATGAAAATATAAGCTTTAATGTGGCCAGTAAATTGTATATCACGTCAACCGGCCTAACACACAAATAAAAGTTTTTTGACAAATGACACTGAATAGTATGCACACACAGTATATAGTTCATACAGTAGCCTCCTGATTACGGTTTAAAATTGACTTTTCGGTCCATGATCTACTGTGCCGTCTACCTCTAGATATAATACAGAAAGAGAAATTGCAGCCATACGTAAGTTTATGAACATATACGTGAGGTTACGGCGAGATGCAGGGCTCTGTAATCGTCTCGCTCCTTCTCATTACATTCTGCATATGTTCCTAGATGTCAGGCTGAAATTGATCTGTTTCCTCCATTGAAAACGCCCGTGCCGACATCTCAGGTGATGACACATAAACTACAATCTCGCCAAACAATAATGATGCTTATCACTCACGGTCGCCCGTTGAGCTTATGAGGAAATAAATATATATCTCTGTCCTCGGCCATTATTGGAAGTCAAAAAACATAGATCTTTTTTGTGGCTCTGATAATTCACTCCCAGCCTGGAGATGGATGACATGAAAAAGTCCATAAAAGATGTTACCTCTGGATTTCAGCCCCTGTGATTTATCTCGCAGCTTCATCAAGATATTTTTTCTCAAGAAAAAAAAAAAAACAAAGCAAATCAGCGAGGGTAGCTCTCTCTCTCTCTCTCTCTCTCTCTCTCTCTCTTTACGCCACACTCCATAAGTTTCAGGGCTTCTATACGTTGGCACACGATGCTCTTTATCTCTGTTTGGTCTAAAGTTCTTTAATGAGTCTCTGTTAGCGGCAGGAGAGGAAGAATCTGTCTTACGTTAACTGACCTATGTGACCGTACGTGTCAGTTACTCGCTTTAGTGCGATAATTACCCCAACCATCAGATCGACTCTCTGTGAAAATGACCAGGTTTTTTATTCACTAATTTCCCATCCAATTTATATCAAACTGCTGCTTACTTGAACTCGCCTTTACATGCATGCATTTTTTCTGTGTTTATTGTACATGCAAATTAATTTATCCGCTTGTTTGTGAATTGTGACAAAGAAAGGCTCATTTCGGCATTAAAGTTAAGGGCCAGGGCTTTGTGTTTTCTTTGTAATTATCCTTTGAATCTTTGGCATGAATCGAAAACTGTTTTTAGTCATAATTGTAACTTCCCTTACTGTGTATCAAAGGCTCGTTTATTATAAGTATCATTTCACTTTATTCCCAGAGGTCCACTTATAGTGTTAAATAAGTTTTGTGCACCAAAACGAACATAATTAAGTTTTTCCTGGCCACTTTCTCTCTGACCCTTAGAATTTAAAGGGCCATTTTATGTCCCGCTGTGCCTTTAAGACATCTACATAAATGCTCTTTTCACATGTAAAATAATTCATAATACTCTTCTGAACCTGTTTAACCCCATCACCATTTAATATGAGTCGGGATAAATTTACAAAACAATTTGATGTGCCATTACGATTAGACCAAAATGATCAAGAACTTGATCAACTTCATTTGCACATTGCCACACACTACCAGAAATCAACAGCTCTTAAAGTCGCACTAAAACAGAAGCGATGGTCTTTTTTTCCCCGTGGTGACGTATATCCGAGTGAAACGGCTTTTGAAATGATAAATGGTAGGGCTGGACTTGAATTCGTCCATCGAGAACTGACTGGATCGTTTGAAGTCATGTTGCTATTTGCTAATCACTGCAATCTTTTCCTGGACGCTGCCCACCTGCCATACCGTATCACCGGAAGTAAAGAGAGATTTTTTTTTTTTGATGAGGGGAGGAGATTTGCGTTATAATGAGGGCACATAATTTTTTTTTATTAATAAAGAAGCACACAGATACGTCATTTGTATAACACAATATTCCAAAACAAATTAGAGTTTTTAATTTCAATTTCATTGCAACTTTGAATTTATTTTTTCTCTTATTGGTTTTTCTAGTGCATTTTTAGTTTTCTAGCAATTATATAATGTATTTGTTTGATTAATTGATTGATGTGAGCTGCGATCATAAACACCCAACTAATGTGCAACTGTTGGTGATTTGTTTTTTAGTCTTGTACAATTAAAGGGTTAAAATGTGAGCAGACATGTGTCTTTCTTTTTTATGTTGGAAATCAAAGCTTTTTGGTCTTGGAAAGCAATTTATTTTAAATTTTTATTTAGCAATAAATTGTTAAATAGTTTAATATGCAATACGATAATTCTTTTAAGAAAACACCAACGTTTTTCAATATTTTACTTTGTTCTTACCTCAACTTAGATTAATTAATACATGTCTTTTTTTCAATACGTGCACTTTTTTCTTTGTACAGCCCTTCTTGAATGTGTTAGCATTTAGCCTAGCCCCATTCATTCCTATGGCTCCAAACTAAAATTTTATTTTGTGTTTTGTGCCACCATACCTACTCGTGTAACTACTCATGTAACAGTCTTTAAATAAGGAAAACATGGAAGTGTTTGGCGGCTTCTAAATTCTAAACGGTTTGGATCCTAAGGAATGAATGGGGCTAGGCTAAATGCTAACACATTCACGTCACGCTGTACAAAGATGAAGTGCACGCATTGAAAAAAGATAGGTATGTATTAACTCGTCTAAGTTGAGGTAAGAACATAGTAAAATAAAAAAAACAGTGATGTTTTCCTTTAAGTTTGTAAAATCAATATCAGTTCTAATACAATATATATATATATATATAAAATTATATTACTGCCATACAGTTTCACATTCATTGTGGGCAAATACTGTAAAGCATCACTGTCTCTCTCTAAGTGCATCATCCTAAAACTTTGAATATACATAACTGTTTGAAATATCAAGATATGCATAATGCATATCGAAGTATTCACTTTGCAATTGCAATTTAATATATTGTGCAGTTGTCGTTTTCATATTACAATAAATTCCTTTATTTCTGTATGAGTCTGATGATCACTTTAAAAGTTAATTGATTGTATGCTCTATAATGACACATCTTAGTACAGATGAACACAACTGAGAAATAGAAAATCTGCCCTGTTTGCTTCTCCAATACAATTGTGCTTCAACAAATAATATACAATTAGACCACCAGAGAGAGAGAAAGCTAAGGTTTGTGAACTCCGAGGTCTTGGGCTGTGCGCTCTAATACAGCGGGTCTCGGCACCTGACCTCTCGGGCCCGACCCGGTCTTTTCTGTTTCCACAGGCCATTCCACAACTCTCCTGCCAACATTTAAACACTTCCTGTAACACAGGCGGGCGGCAGGAAGTTTCATAGATACATGCTGACTGGAGACGCTACAGTCGGAGCATGAAAGAGCTGCTGGTGGTGAGTAATAAACAACACCTTTCATCAGCATGTGTTTTCTTTGCTCTCTCTCTCTCTCTCTCTCTCTCTCTCTCTCTCTCTCTCTCTCGGCTAATAGATGTGTTTGAATGGTTTGCAGTTGTGGTGCTGAAGTTCTTACGAGTATGTGTGTGTGTATATGTGTGTGTTATTGGAATGTGTGTGTGCTGGTGCGGATGGGGTGGCTGATGAATGAGGCGATGTGGCAGATTCACAGTGCGAATCATACTGCAGCTGTAGAGGAAACTAATGGCTAGCAGGGACCACCGAGGTCTCTGAGCTAATACCTGCTTCCTCCATCACAAAACTCAAGCTCTGACACACACACACACACACACACACACACACACGCACGCACACACACACACACACACACACACACACAAAACAGGGTATTTTCTTACACCCTGTCGAGTGAAAGCCTCTTCTTGCTGCAAATACACCCAATATAGTCTTTACACCCCCCCCCCACATAAAATACTTCCCAGTTTACCCAGTACAAAAGGTCAGTCATTAATGCATTACACCTCATGTGCCAGATACACCCAAAACTTTTTTGCATGGGGGTGATTCTCGCAAAATTAGATTTATGAGGTGCAATGAAACATTTTGATAAAAAAGTAAATGCAAAGTTAGAGTCTCAAAATAAGAAGCATAGAGTTACAAACATCTCTTCATGTAGTATTTTGCACATGATTACAGATGACATCATATAAACCAATTTTGTTGTTTTATCCACATTTAAGGGGAAACATTTCATTACCGCAACATGTCCATGACTGGATTTGGGTTCTTTGACATGGAAATATTTATAATTAAAAAATCCAAAAAAATTAAACGCTTCAGTGCATGTTATACTATAAACATTTACAGTAACCAAACATGTGATATTTGGTGAACATTAGGACAATGTAGAGACAATAATAAGAAATATAAATGTGTCCTAGACCAATTTTCCCATCCTTTAATGTACATTTAATGTAATATCATGTTGCGGTAATGATCATTTTTGATAATGATAATCTAAAAAATGTAAATAATTCTATAGGACATATTTTTTAAATCTTTAAAAAATAATGTTTATATTAAGTTCAGACCTTAATCTAATTTGTGCAACAAAAAAAATAAAAAAAAAAATAAAAATAAAATTGGATTCAAGGGCTTTTAAACAATTCTGATGCCGGACACCTTCTAAATCTGGATTTCGTAAGAATCACCCATGTGTGAACACATGCACTTTTAAAAATGTGTTTCTGTATCTCAACTGATTGTGTTAGCAGTACAAAAGCCCTTGGTTAAATCCGAGGGAACACACATATTGATAAAATGCATACCTTATAATGCATTTTGGATAAATGCATTTGCCAAATGCCTAATTACAAAAGCAAAAATGTAGAAACAAAGGTGCTAAAAAGGGTTAGTTGCACAGAATGCATGGAAGAACCATTTTCGGTCCCCCAAAGAACCATTTCTTTTATACCTTTTATAGCCCTTTTTTTTCAATACAAAGAACCTTTAAAGCAACAGAAATGTTTTCTAGATGTTGAAGCTTGACAAATAACATTTTTGGAGACTTTCTTTTTTTAATTTGCCCTGTAAATGTACATGCACAGCATAACATACACATACATGATCAAGCATCTATACAAATATCAATGCAAAATAATACAAACATCCAAAAACACTTAAACATGTGAACGTAGACATGTTGACACATACATTAACTAAATTACTCAAATGCAAGTACACACATTTGCATAGATATCTAAATGAGCACCTACAATATAGCTCCATCAGGTAGCTAATACTTTGTATAAAACTACTACTGTATATATCATTTCCAGAGACATTTATTTCTCCAGAGTATAAGTAGTTTTCTGTGTGGTGCAGATGTTATAAGAGTATCAGCTGTCCTCCACATTGATAGCTTCTTCTCGCTATCTTCTGTTTACTCCACATGTGATTTCACATTCACCCCCTCCTGTCTGTCTGTTAAAGACACACAAACCCCTCCTTTTTCTCGCGTTCCCACTCGCTCCGAAAGGTTGCACGCTCTTAGGGAAAGTCCAAAAATAATATGCATGTGAGAAGTCATTTGTCATTTTTTAGTCTGCATATGTTAACTTGACCTGCCGTATGTTAATGCATGCAACAATGGCCCTGCATATGGCTGCGTGTTCGTTCGCAACTGCAGGAGCTCCAGTTTGGGGTCTCATTACAGAAACTTCATTAACAGAGATGGGTTAGCATCGAACTCCGGTGCGCTTAAGCTACAGTCACGCCATCAGCGGGAGGACGGGGTGATGAGACGGGCTCAAACGTCAAACTCGTCGCACTGTAGACAGGTGGTGAAAGAGACAGTTGGAGCGATATGAAACAATAACTACTTTAGGAAACTTTTATCAGATATTTCAGCACAGTTCACGACTCTCTCGCGCCAACATCTGTGTGGTTACACGTGTACGTGTCATTTCCTTTGTGGGATTCAAACACAAAAGCACCTACAATCTAATCCAATGTAATAAAATTGGGTCCTCTATTTCTGTGAAAGTTGGACTTTTTTACAGTTTATTACAAGGTACACATTTCTTATCAGTATGTGTTTCCTGGGTTCGAACCCATGACCTTTTGTGAATGCAATGCTCCACCATTGAGATAAACAGGAGTTAAAAAGTGCACAGATGTAACCTGTGATCTATGGCTAAAATAAATTTATTGATGTCGACAGAAACCATCTTAATGAAATGTAGTGTATGTTTTGTAAGTGAATAGTTGTGATAGCAGCAGTGAGTCTGTCCAGAGATCCAGGCTCCAGTTACCCGCTGGGCAGTGTTTGGCGATGGGCATCATGGTTTCAGATTCTGGGCTGTGGACCAGCAGTGGATGCCAGGGCAGTTTACCCCCAACTGGACTTTAACACAGTACAGTGCTTCATACTGGGGGCAAATAAATCTCTATATACCAGCATTTATTCATGACATTACTTTGCTTTAAACTGTGTATTTACGAAAACTTATTTATATATAAATATTATTTATTTATGATTTAGAAAAATCATGTTTGTGATGTAAATTTCTACTAGTAGATTTATTATTACATTCTTAGAAATTATTAATGAACACTAACAAAATGAATATACCAGTATCATTCAATTCTGTTGTATATAGCACAATACCATCACTGTATAGTGGTAAAACTGCGTTGCTTTTCTGTTTTTGGATGAGTTGTGTTGTGCCTGTGTATCTGTATTTTGTGTGTGTGTTGGAGTTTCTGTGTTAATGTTTGTGGGTGTTAGTATTTATGCATTAGTGTTTATGTTTGCTTGTGTTAGTGTTTGTGTGTTCTTGTGTTTGTGTTTTGTGTGTGTGTGTGTGTGTGTGTGTGTGTGTGTGTGTGTGTGTGTGTGTGTGTGTGTGTTAGTGTTAATGTTTGTGTTCTTGTATTAGTGTTAACAGTATGTTTTGTGTCTTTGTTCTTGTGTTAGTGTTTGCGTGTTCTTTTATTAGTGTGTGTGTGATGGTGCGTGTGTGCACATGCATGAATGAATAAATGCATACTTGTGTGTATTCTTGTGTTAGTGTGTGTGTGTGCATGTGTAACACAGTCTCACCCCATGGCGTCAATATTTGACGACACTTGACCATGCGTCAATATGTTGACGCGGAGGGTATACCTTTCGCGTCATTTTTTGACGAACTGGGGACTGGAATCTAACCCTAAACCGACGCGAAAATGGTAAGAAAATAGGAAAGAGAATGCAACGGACTTAATAGTATTGAAGTCCCCAGTTCGTCAAAAAATGACGCGAAAGGTATACCCTCCGCGTCAACATATTGACGCATGGTCAAGTGTCGTCTGGGTTGGCGTGTGTGTGTGTGTTTGTGTTTGTGTGTGTGTGTGTGTGCACGCAAGTGCATACGTGCATGCATATGTGTGTGGATGCATGCATATGTGCGTGTGTTTAGTGTGTGTGTTTTTGTATGAGTATTTGTTTGTGTGTTTGCGTGTGCATGCAAGTGCATGCATACATAAGTGCATGAACATGTGCGTGGATGCATGCATGCATACGTGCGTGTGTTCTTGTGTTTGTGTTTTTGTATTTGTGTGTGTGTGTGTGTGCATGCATACATGCGTGTGTGTTCTTGTGTTAGTGTTTGCATGTTCTTGTATTAATGTGTATGTGTGTGCGCGAGTGCATGTATGCGTAAATGCATACATGCGTGTATTCTTGTGTTAGTGTTTGCATGTTCTTGTATTAGTATTTCTTTGTGGGTTTTTGTGTGTGCACACATGTGCATGCATGCATATGTGCGTGGTTGATGTGTTTGTGTTAATGTTTGTGTCTTCTCTCCTCTCCCTCTCTTTTTCTCTCTCTCTCTCTCTCTCTCTCTCTCTCTCTCTCCTCTACCCGACATCTCTAATTGTTATTAATCTACAACAATTAAAGTGAGTGTCTTGGCTGTCACACACATCTTCCCTCCTTTCATTGACGGGCATGTACAAACGGCTGACGTGCACGGGAGACGCGAGCAGGAAGCATCTCTCCATCGCGTTTCCTGCGCTCCACGTCGCAGTTTGCAAACGCAACAGCAGCCAGATAAAGCTCATATTTGAATAGGCCCTGTTATCAAATACATTCATTAGGTTACACGCTCCACTTGATTAATTATATTTAAAGAAATTGCGGGCACTTTGGATCTTTCGTCGCGTCGCTCTACGGCGTGCCATAGATCCCTAATTTCAAGAAGAAAAAGGGTCTGAGGGCAGTTTTTCCCTTCTCTCTCTGCCTATTCTGGACAGCCTGCGCGGGTCCCCGAGGGCCTGAACGTATTCAAATGTATCTCCATCAATGAGCACAGTAATTATGAATTCCGCACTAATTAGTGTATACACTACTTCCCTTGCATATTTGATTTCCACTGTGAGATGGTAATAAGGGAAATGCCCATTTTTGTCCTGTCTCATAAAAATTCCAGAATGGTTGAGGGGGGAGGGCAGATGGCGAGAGAGAATCGGGGGATGCATTAAATATGAAGAGAGAGAGAGAGAGAGAAACTTATAATAAACCTTACCAAAATGGTACCATGGTATTACCATAAAAAGTATATCATGAAAGACCTTAATAATACCACTGTTCTTTGGATGCCATTATTGTGCTTTGTACGTTACAGTAACAGTCAACATAAATTATTATTGAAATAAATGTAAATGATATGAGATATGATATTTAAGTTGAAATGATTATTTTAAATATGTGAGAAGAGACAGCAGGGTGCTATAAGCAATATGAAACTACTATAGCACGGCTATGTTGGTTGCTAAAGACAGGACAATTTTGTTCCCATTATATAAAAATATTTTAGCTACGAATTCCCGTCGTGTTTACATAATTCATAAATATAACATTGCCATATTTTTCTTGAATACTACAATTTTTTTAGTTGATACACAAAGGGAATATAATGAAAATAATACACAAATTTCTTGTAAAACTTACAGTACAGTGCTACCATGTCTTCTTAATACTTGTTGGTATTATCAGTATTTGTTTTCATTTTTGACGAACATCATTTCTTTTAAATAATGCAGCCCTGAAGCCATTTTTCATGTACATACTTGTACAAACACATATCTGCTTTGTCTTGTGTGTAAATGATGGCCGTTGGCTCATTGTAAACAGACATATTTCCTCCCTCGATGCTTTGAAAATAAGACATGGTGAATTTTGACTCGGAGTAATAAAACATTGTTTCATTTTTAAGTTCAAGTCGGTCTTGGCTAGTGGATCGTAAATTAGGCACATAAGAAAGGCTAATAAAACTCTTAAAATGCTTTGAGTGACAGACATGTGATTGTGTGGAGTGAAATAGGTCTGTATTATCTCACAGCAGAGTAAAACCACAGTCCGGTGAGTGAAAATACAGTCCTGCGGCTCTTACTGCTTATAACAGCACAAATCATCAGCTGGCCCTGACAATACACCCGCTTGTGTTTGTGTCTTTACATTATTTCTTTCTCTCTTTACTTACATCTCTCTCTCTCTCTCTCTCTTGCACTTCTATTTTCTTTTTATCTCTCTCTCTTTCTTTCCTATTTAATCTGTTGATATGTGATACTTTAGTATGCATTGATACTTCTGTTGTATATGTACAGTATCAGTATCAGTAAATGTTAAAGAAAGTTATCTAGAAAATAACCTTTATGCATAGTTGGAGTTTTGGGGGATTTTTAGGAACACCTGTTCAATTTCTCGTTAATGTAATGGTGTAATGATGTGGGGGATGTTTTCTTGGCACACTTAAGGCCCCGTAGTGCCAATTGGGCATCGTTTAAATGCCAAGGCCTACCTGAGCATTGTTTCTGACCATGTCCATCCCTTTATGACCACCATGTACTCATCCTCTGATGGCTCTGATGGATAATGCACCATATCACAAAGCTCGAATCATTTCAAATTGGTTTCTTGAACATGACAATGAGTTCACTGTACTAAAATGGCCCCCACAGTCACCAGATCTCACCCCAATAGAGCATCTTTGGGATGTGGTGGAACGGGAGCTTCATGCCCTGGATGTGCATCCCACAAATCTCCATCAACTGCAAGATGCTATCCTATCAATATGGGCCAACATTTCTAAAGAATGCTTTCAGCACCTTGTTGAATCAATGCCACGTAGAATTATGCAGTTTTGAAGGCGAAAGGGGGTCAAACACAGTATTAGTATAGTGTTCCTAATAATCCTTTAGGTTAGTGTATATGTTGTATAGTGTTCATGTACAGCTAAATGGTATCACTGTAAAAATGTTGGTACACTTTATTTTACGGTGTCTTTGTTACACGTGTTACATGTAATTATTATAGTAATAACAGTTAATTATGCATAATTGCATGCAACTAATCCTAAACCAAACCCTAATCCTAACCCCAAACTTACAGTAAGTACATGTTGTTGATGATTATTACTTAGTACTTAAATATATAATTACAATGTAACAGTGACTCCTAAAAATAAAGTGTAACCAAAATGTTTTAATGTTATAACATATGTTGTTATGCTACGAATTAAGGTATTTGTGTGAAAAATTTATGTAAGTACATATACTGTACTGTATAAATAACTTACATTTTAGATGCTGTCAATATGTTATTGTTTGTCTCAGATTGGTCTCCAAACATTAAAAATAAGCTATAACTGTATGTTAAATTTGAATAACTACAAATTGGGCAATTCCATGTCAACCTTAGCATGAAAAGTTTTTTTTTTTTAAGTTTTAAGCCCGAATGATTTCAGATGTCAATATTTGTTCAAATATCTATGCAAAGTCTCTGTTAAAGTTTTAAAAGCATTTTTTTGATTTTTTTCCATATAGTGTAAATTTCCAAATTGTCCCATCCATAACAAATAAATGTCTCATCCATAGCATTGTTTCTTCCTCAAAAATGCACACACTTTTTGGTTTCCTGTTGTTGTTTGGATACATTGGAAAATACATTTAAATAGTGTTTTTCTTATTTTTAATACACTTTCCCCTGATAATTTTTCTGTAAACCGCACACCTTACTTGCCAAATTTCTTAAAAAGAAGGCACCAGAGCAATGTTTGTGGTAACCGTGGTATAAGCGGAATAATTGACTAAAATGCACACCCAAGGTGTAACGTTACAGCATTACCACCTTGGGTGTGCATTATTTTGAATAATTCAACGGCCCGTCGTCAATTATTCCTTACTTAAACATCTTTAATAAACACTTAATTTAACTAAGGCCTAGTCTTGACTTTACCTAAGCCTTTTCTGTGAAACCAGGGGCCTCATTTAAAAAAAATGCTCCGTAGAAAACATCCGAAATTTGATCTTACGATCATTTCTCAAAAGTGCGTACGTGTGATTCATAAAACGAACGTGTGCGCAGAAAACGCGGGTATAGATGTGAAATCTATAAATAACAAATGATCTTGAAATTATGTGCAGCTAAATAGTTTCAAATCTCTGCATTTAAACGATGTCTAATTAATGTCATTGACGTATAAAAAAAGCACCTGTCACTGCTTAAATCCTTTTCAAGCAGCAAGAATTTCTTATATTTTTAAAAACCTGTAGCAATCGGACAAGCAAAAATGCGTACGTCTGGTCAGACCCTGACATGGTGGCGCTAAGCACTTTTTCACGTCAAAGACCGTTTTTTTATTAATATGGACTTTGCCGTGGATTTTTCATATGCACACTTTACGATCAAATCTGTGTTTGCACACACTCCAGACCTTTATTTTTTATATTTTTTAAAATAAACTAAAGTAAAGTATCTTTAAACTTAGTTTTTTATAGGCTTTATAGGAGTTAAAGTTATCAGAACTCCCCCCCAGCAGGATTAAACTTTAGCTAAACCTGACAGGATATCCTGCTCATGTTTCCATCTGATTTAAACTTCAATGCTGTAGTATGTTAAGAAGCTCTGACCGCATGTTATCCTAAAACATTATCCATACTGTATATACAGTAACTCCTCTGAGGGCTTTCTTTCTTCATCTGGGTTTATTTTCAGAGGTCACATAAACAATCAAATTGTCATAAAACGATAATCTCTTTACCTCAGGTTATAATTCATCTTCATCTACTACAGTATACCACATATGGTGCTTTTGGGTGTTATGTTTTGTCTGTGCAAATGTACCCATTATAGCTGTAATGTCTGTAATCTTTCTTGTATAAAAATGTATTCAAGTAAAAGTGATTTAAAATGATATAATCTCAGTGTTTTCTTTCTTTTTAGCTTATCTCCCCACACTCTAATGCCAACATCATCTTTCCTTCCTGTTTCTGGACGCGATGCATGATGTCATTTCCTTTTGAAGGTCCAAGATAAACATTCATTTCTGCATCACCTGGGGTAGAGCTCTGATAGACAGCTCAAGGATCCCGGTATTCCCTTACATAATTAGCAAAACCAGGCATGGGCATAATCTCGTTCTCCAGACCCATGAAATGATGTGCCCTAGAAAGACAAGTTATTTTTATTGATTTATTGATTGATTTCTGCTTTATTCTCATCCCAGGGCTGTTGACACCTGAAGTTTATGCATTCAGATAACTCTTCTGTTCTGCTCTGTTTGAGACAGACATAGTTTCATACTTTCCAAACACGTAAAGTTTAGCGAAGGTTCTCCTCTCTGTGATACAGCGCACGCTGATGTTTGATTGACATGGAGCCAGATATATTCCTCCATCCACGAGATGAAAGACGGACCTCTCATGTGAAAAAAGTTAGTGCTAATTTAGCAAACTATCTGACCAATCCGGTTCAAGCGAAGAGTATTTTGACACCTCACGCACGTGTGTTTAAACATTTCGAAATGTTGATATTGAGCTGATGATGTATGTAAACAACGTATGGTGTATTCTCTTAGCTGGTTAGATTTACAAGTGTGCAAATACGGCATGTTTGTGCCGTATATCTGATTTGGTGCCGTGACATTTCTAGCCGCTTTGTAACGTGTGACTCTTGTTTTGTGATGTACAAGTGCACGGGTCACGACTCTGTGGTCTGTTCTGCATGTTTGGACACTTTCTTTCCTTTCATTTGACTTTTTTTCTCTTTGATAATTCCTGTTCCGCACACGCTGACCTCCAAATGTATTCTATCCGAGCTCGCGAGGCCGGTTCTCTGAAGAACGTGGTTTTCCCCCTGCGACGCCCAAATGCAGATGTTCAGCCGCTCTGCCAAGAACTAGCGAGCCTTTTTCTCTCTCACCAGTCCCAGGACAGCTTCACACAGCCGTCCGTACTGGCACAAACACTTTATGTGTGTCTCTCTCTCTCTGTGTGTGTGTGCATCCTCCCCACTTAACATATTACAGCAACTCACTGATGAACGATTTCAGATGTGTTCTACCTTTTCTGCACATTTGTATTCTTGCATCACCTTAATGGCTGTGTTCTCAATAACATAACAGGTACTAACATACTACCTATACTATTGCAGTATGAGTACTATGCACGATGTGTGCATTTTCTGAACATACTACATTTTCCGAAAATGTGCAGTACAATTTTAATGCGTTAAATATTGCATCCCACAATGCAATGCATTCAACTTTACCTTTAACTGTCAATAGCTGCGCGTCAAAATTTAGAAAACACATGTCTGTGTTTGACCTATCCGGTTCAAGCTAATACTGTAAAAATATGCACTTTTTTGTCAAATCAACTTATATTTTTATGTTAAGTTAAACAATTTCAACTTGATTTTATAAGATATGTCAACATTTACAAGCCAGCACTGCAAAACCAAGTTATTTAGCTTTATGCTGCATTTTTTTACAGTAAAGGAAAAAACAGTTTCACAATTTTAATGCGTTAAATATTGCATCCCACAATGCAATGCATTCAACTTTACCTTAAACTGTAAATAACTGTGCTTCCAAATTAAGAAAACACATGGCTGTGTTTGACCTATCCGGTTCAAGCAAATACTGTAAAAATACGCATTTTTTCAAATCAACATATATATATATATATATATATATATATATATATATATAAAGATATTTATATAAAGAAATTAATTTAAACAATTTTAACTTAATTTCATAAGTTATGTCAACTTTTACAAGCCAAAACTGCAAAAACAAGTTGCAAGTTTTTACAGTGAAGAAAAAAAGCAAATTTAAAATTTTAATGCGTTAAATATTGCATCCCACAATGCAATGCCTTCGACTTTACCTTTAACTGTCAATAGTTGCATATCCGTTGAAGTTTCGCGCAAACCTCTAGTGTTATTTTCTAAATGTCTACAAGCAAACAAAAAATGTTGAAATGACGACGATTCCATTAACCGATGTTATGCAACTAAAGCATAATTTTGTTGTCTCGCGATAAGTAATTCAAGAAACCATGCATTGTAAAAAAATCTTTGCTGCCTTAATTTTTTTAGCTGAATCAACTCAGAGTTACAAGTCATTTTAACTTACTATTATTTATCTTGACTAGAGATGAGTTGTTATGACTTTAAAAATATAGTTAAAAGAGGTCAAATTAATTTTATAAGTTGTAGCAACTCATCTTTTGTCAAGATAAATAATAGTAAGTTGACATGACTTGTAAATCTGAGTTGATTCAACTAAAAAAATTAAGGCAGCAAATAATTTTTTACAGTGCGGCAACGGGTGTGTTCTACTTCATACATCTCCGTGCAGTATTTTGATGTCACGCACTTGACGGTAGTATTGTTTTTGGCAGCCTGTTTTATTTTTAGTTTTAGTCTAGTCAAGTTTTAGTCGACTAAAAGTCTGGGCATTTTAGTCTTGTTTTAGTCAGACTTATCCATGACTCTTTTTGTCTAGTTTTAGTCAGTGAAAATTGTATTTTAGTCTTTTTTTAGTAATGCAATTTTATTTAACCCATATAGTATAATGTCTTCCCGGTCATAGCGATGCGTGCAAACGGAGGCGTTTGATATCAAAGCATCGTGAGAGCAGACTGCTCTGCATGCTTTCTAATTGCTTTCGCGTTACTTTTCTGTTTTGATTAATCTGCGCAGCGCCAACACACGTAATCATCTGCAGTCAGGTGGTGGGGGCGCGGAGATGCAGGGATGACTAAAAAGACCAAATGACGTTATAACATTTCGTCTTGTCTCGTTTTGGGCAACAAAAATGAAGAGACATTTAAGCTTAGTTGTTATTTTGTAAACCACTTTTAGTCTTGTTTTTATTTGTCAACAATAATTGCATTATACATTTAATTAAAGTCATCATCACATGACCAGCATTTTTGTTGCGTCTCGTCTCGTTTTCGTCATGTAATAAAGGTTCTTTGATGGCTATATTTAATCATACTTTTCGTTAAAGAAAGCAATTGCTACTTGACAGTTCTTGAAGTTGAACACACCTCTTCAATCTTGTATTCCAACCAAACATACCATGCCATATTTAAAGAATGATGTAACTTTTATGAACATCAGGTGACCTATAAATGCAAAAAAAAAAACGGTAAAAACTTTTTGGCAAAATACGGAAGTTTATGCAAAATTGTCGTGTTTCCATTGGGCGCATTTTCAAATCACTATTTCAATTTGCGCAATTTGAAGGATAATGGAAACGCAGCTACTCTTGCAAATGAACTGTATTTTTTTTCATTGCGTGTTGTTTATTCATATCTTTTTCTAGACTCATAATTTTAAGTATCTACCAAAAAGACAAAAAATTTGGTCAAAAAGTAAAAAAACGTATTCATTGCCTTGACCAAGCAGACGCTTCTATCCAAAGCAACTTACAGTGGCAACTTAAAAGCACAAGTACACTTTAATTAAAAAAAATAGCAAGCAGTAAACAACATACAGTATGCACGACATTTAGCAAGCATTAAGCATTAATCCTTTTCCATACATTACCTGTCTCTTCATTTCTCCCTTGTCAGAAATGATCACAGGTCGCTTAACCACGTGGATAATTATTCAAATGACAAATTGAATTTAGCTAATGGTGAGGATGTGAGTTTGTGATTTTCTCGAGAATTTCACTCCTGCGCGTGACCGCAGAGGCCGTGCTAACCAGAAACATGCTTTCTCCATCAAACAGCGGTCTGCAGCTGGCTGAGGGATTTCTCAGCGCTGGTATTCATGCGTGGATTCGTGTGTGTGGGATATTTCCTACGGTCGAAAATGAACTCCAGGTGGCCTCTATGATCAGGCCATTACTTCACGACTGTGAGCACCAGGTCAGACATTACCCAAACTGTGAAGACGTGCTGACATTAGAAACAGCTCAAAAATCACATGTTGAGACTGTGTACATTTAGTTACAGCAATATTTAAGATTTGTTATCTACGGTCCCTTACAAAAAATCCCCAATGTGGTGATAATTCCTATGCTACATATAGGATGTGTTTGAAGTGTAGTGATTGTGATTTCTTGGTGGAAACCATGGATGAGTTCTTTCTCAGTTTGTATTCGGGGATAGTCAATATATTATAAAACTATATGTGATACAGCAAGTGAAAACTTTTTGTGATTTATTGTTTTTCGACATAAAATCATCATACATAAAGAAAATTCTGTAAAAATATATTCTTGATATCTTTAATATTGACTAAGTTCATGTCAAAGATTGTGAAATCAAACTTTGATGCTTCAAATCTTATAGTTAGATTATGAGACTTTAGCGTGGATTTCATAAACAAAGTCACAATTACTTTCACCCCCATAATGGGTGTGTGTGCATATATGTATATATAAAATGTGTGTAAAAGAAGGGAAACTAAGTTGGGAAAAGGTAAGCTATATTGGGAAATGAATCAGATTCGAACTCATCTTGTCCATTTAGGCCTGATGGCAAAACATGTGCGATAACTACCAAGCTGCAGGGCCGAGCTTTTCATCTTTTAATAACACTTCTGGCGTTACTTGAAAAAGTAGAGTCTACAATGTGACTTTTCCTCAGACTTGAATTTTTCCATATTTTTTAGACTAGTCATTTTTAAACTATCACTGATGTTCGCTCATCTCCTTTATGAAGTCATTCCCGCAAATCACAGCCCATTGGTCATCCATCAGTCTGTGCCGATCATCAGAGACTCTCTCCCTCCCAGTAGCATTTTTCTTTCTCTGAACTATCAATCCCTCTCATTTGCCCCAAATCACCCTTCCTTCTCCTTGCGTCCAGTCAAATTGATACGTTTCACGACGCTGCCACGAGAGGAGGTGAAATATTTCCTGTCACTTGAAGTCCAGAAGGCACGGCTGCTAAATCGTCCAGCCGAACCCAGAAATCCGTCAACCGGTACGTGGCACCCAACTGACAAACAGAACATTTCATTGGGCAAACTGTCGCATTTTATACGTGCTTCTAGATTTTGATGGTACAACCCTTTAGGAAAAGTTGGGCACCTTTAGAGCAATACCACCACATCAGTAGGCTACATTTAACTTTTTTCTGAGTTATCTCGTCAATTAAGAGAAAACATTTGCATAAAAACATTTTTTAATGTTAATCGGTAATACCGATTATTTACTTGATGGCGCACTTACCCAATTACAGTTTTTCTCAATTGCTTTGGCTCAATTCTCAAATGAAAATTTTATTTTCCAAAACAATAAGATCAGATCTCTAAACAATTAGCTTATTGTTCACATCAGATTGGAATTTCTTATTGATTTGAGCAAATTGCAAATGCTTTGGCACATGTGTGCAAACAATAAGTACAATCGTCTGCAGTTTGCCCAACAACTAATTGCATATGGCTTGTTGATCAAAACTGATGAGTCAATTCTCACGTAAACTGTCAAACTCTTCACAACTTCTCAATCATTTGTCATCGTGTACGCCATCACATTCAAAACGATCCATTCACTTATCAAAAACTACTAAACATGCATGTACATTCCATAAATATCTGACATTGATATTGTTTGTAATGTCTGCTTCATTGGAGATTTTTTCCCTGGTGCATGGCAATGGAAAACATAAGATGTGATGTGGATGAAAATCTTCGGCCTGACCAACAAGAGCGAAAGGATGTCCAACAAGAGCGACAGGATGTCCAACAAGAATAATTAGTTTATCATTGAGGTTATTTTGTAGTTATTTTCTATTATATTTTTTTGTAACATAGGAAATATGAAATGTACAGCAATTGGACAAGCAAGATTTCAGTTTAAATGTAATACACATACAAAAATAAATGAAGTGAATAAATAGAAATGTTCATTTACTTTTTTCTATGTACTGTTGACTCTTCTCAATTATTACGATTTTTTTTGAAACCTTATTTTCTATGGTGGACTTTCATGGTGAAAAAACAACTAAACATTTTGACCAGTGTTGCTCACACGATGACAAAAATACTTTATATTTTGGTGCCCATGGCCAAATTACTGACAAGATAACTAGGTTTTGAAGCATGAATAAAATGTTTTGGGTGTGTAACTTCATTTTGCAGACATGCAATTAAGTTCTGAAGTTCCAGCAAACAGTTGTGACATTTGCACTCACAGTTAAGAGAATACAGTTTTTCTCAATTGCTTTGGCTCAATTATCAAATGAAAATTTTATTTTCCAAAACAATAAGATCAGATCTCTAAACAATTAGCTTATTGTTCACATCAGATTGGAATTTCTTATTGATTTGAGCAAATTGCAAATGCTTTGGCACATGTGTGCAAACAATAAGTACAATCGTCTGCAGTTTGCCCAACAACTAATTGCATATGGCTTGTTGATCAAAACTGATGAGTCAATTCTCACTTAAACTGTCAAACTCTTCACAACTTCTCAATCATTTGTCATCGTGTACGCCATCACATTCAAAACGATCCATTCACTTATCAAAAACTACTAAACATGCATGTACATTCCATAAATATCTGACATTGATATTGTTTGTAATGTCTGCTTCATTGGAGATTTTTTCCCTGGTGCATGGCAATGGAAAACATAAGATGTGATGTGGATGAAAATCTTCGGCCTGACCAACAAGAGCGACAGGATGTCCAACAAGAGCGACAGGATGTCCAACAAGAATAATTAGTTTATCATTGAGGTTATTTTGTAGTTATTTTCTATTATATTTTTTTTTTAACAAAGGAAATATGAAATGTACAGCAATTGGACAAGCAAGATTTCAGTTTAAATGTAATACACATACAAAAATAAATGAAGTTAATAAATAGAAATGTTCATTTACTTTTTTCTATGTACTGTTGACTCTTCTCAATTATTACGATTTTTTTATGAAACCTTATTTTCTATGGTGGACTTTCATGGTGAAAAAACAACTAAACATTTTGACCAGTGTTGCTCACACGATGACAAAAATACTTTATATTTTGGTGCCCTTGGCCAAATTACTGACAAGATAACTAGGTTTTGAAGCATGAATTAAATGTTTTGGGTGTGTAACTTCATTTTGCAGACATGCAATTAAGTTCTGAAGTTCCAGCAAACAGTTGTGATATTTGCACTCACAGTTTAGAGAATAATAAGACTGTTGCGAAAAATGTGCCAAAGCAATTGAGAAAAACTGTAATAAGACTGTTGCAAAAAATGTGCCAAAGCAATTGAGAAAAACTGTAATAAAAAAACTTAAGAAAAAAAATGTGTTATATTAAAATCCGAATGTTTTGATAATCGTTCTGAATCTGATCTCTAATAAAATTCCTTCACAAAAATCCAAATATTTCAGCTTTTGCTAAAACATTTGTATTTTTAAAGAAAAATACCCATATTTCAGAGGTTATAAGCAGAGGGGTTATGTTTGTTTGAAAGCAAAGGGTATGTTCTTTCATTTGATATATTTGTATGTTTATATGTTTTTAGAACATAATTTTCCTAGAATATATTTTGTAAAACATTTGTGGAAAATCACAAAAAATGCTGGCGGGCAACTTAAAAAAAAAAAATGGCTGGGAATGAGTTAATAAGAGAAGAATATGTGCATTAAAATAATCCATCTTTAAAATGCAACTTGGTACTCGTGTGTCCTTTTTATGCCTTGCTGAATAAAATGCAAGAGTCTACTTTGCGTAAAAGGCCTAGCAAAGACTCATAATCTAACTAAGAGTTTTGCAGCATCAAAGTTTGGTTTCACGCATTGATTTTACTTTCATTTCAATCGTTGACATGATCTCTTACTCATTCAGTATTACAGTTTTTCTCAGTTGCTTTGGAGCATTTCTCAAATAATTCTTAAAATTTGCAATATAATGCGTGCATTTTCAGAACAATTTGTACAAACTGCACAACATCATATCTTGCAAACAGACTGATCTCACGGAAAGTTGTGTTATAGTCATGCAAAATTGTATACATTTTTTCGTGTCCGTGTCAAGAAATTCAGCTTTTTTCGTGCCTTGAGCACGAATGTCTTTTTGTGACACTCGCTCAAATTTCTATAAATAGTTTCTCGTGTTCGTGGCACGCTTTTTTCGTTCATTTCATGTATTGTCTTCTCATTGTTTTTTTCTATTTTCTAACCATAGTCGCTTGGGGTTGAGGTTAAAATCACTTTTTAAACATCCTAACCCTAACTCTAACTCCAGATGAGAATAGTTTTAAAAGCGGAAAAAAACCTGTAGAAACAAATGCATAAAAATACATCCAAACCCCAGATCAATCCCCAACCCCAAGCTACAATGATTGTAAAATAGGGGAAAAAATGAGAAAACAATACATAAAATGAAAGTCGTGGACACGAGAAAATATTTAGAGACATTCGTGCTAGTGTCACGAAAAAGACATTCGTGCTCAAGGCATGAAAAAAGCTGAATTGTGCACCATGGACATGAATAAATTAATAAAATTTTGCGTGACTATAACACAACTTTCCGTGAGATCATGTTGCATTCAAAAGCCTGTAACTTGTTCAAAATCCTTAGTTCATCTCTGAAAAGTAAAGTTTTACGTCAGTAAACATGTCAGTCGCATCACAATGGCAAGTCCGTGTGTCATTGTTCATGAACAAGACAATATACCCAGTTTACATAATTATATTTGTCAATATTTTCTGATGTAAACTGTGGACAAATGTACTGTAAAATAATTGCACACATTGTGATTTTACAGAAATAAAAATCATATTTTATGGTACAAATAATAAATTACAAAATTAGAAAGGTTTAATTCAAAATTTTAAGATTTACTTGAAAGCAATTTATCAATTTAGTTAACATTTACAAAAGACAAAAAAAAAGGGAAACATCCTTACAGTAACAGATTATGACAAAAATCAACAATTTTGTATGACATGCCTTTTACAATAAACTAATTCCTAAGTGTTTTGAGGTGTAAGACTATTCAACAGAAACCAGTATCATGTACTTTTATAAAAATATTCAATTAAAACTGTAGCAAACAGCCAACAATCGTACGTAATGAACTGTATGATTGTATCAAAGCATTTGCAATTTGTCCAAAACAATGAGAATTTGCTTTTATGTTGTGCACAACTGACTGAATGATATGGAGGTTGAACAAAGTGTTCTTGAAAACATCAGCTCTGAGAAATGCATTAAAGCGACTGAGAAAAACTGTAAAGATATGTAAGGTTATATTTTCACTGAATGTTCTTTACATTATGTAGGATGATTTCATAAATCACTAAAATTGACTTTAGCTGCGTTTTAGACTGGTTGCAACACTGTGGCATCGTGCAACAACTTTATTTTGTTCAGAGTGAACTTGTAGGCCAATTTTTGCAACGATTCGATTAATTGAAAAAGGACTTTCCTTAATATGCAACATTTCACTGCGCGTCTGCTTCGCCCTCCTCGGGGCGAAAGTCAATAATGAAACAAAGTTTGCAGTAGCTGCTGGAATATTCAGAACTCGACAGCGCGGTATATGGTTAAAGGGCTTAGAGAAACACATCATTAAGTCCCCTGAAAGAAAGTCCGTCTCATTCCAGCGACTCATGTATTCATAACATTCCCTCTTCTAAGGTCTTAACAACCATACCACATGTGCTGATGTATGGATCACGCCCGTCCTCTCCTCTCCTGGCGTCTAATGGCAGAACGAGAGTGTGTTGCCCCATGGCTAATTTATATCGTTCAGTAGAGTGACTGTTTGTCAGAGTCGAACCTCCTCCTTTGACCTTCTATTTCTCGTGGCGGCCGACAAGTGGCTCTGCCTCCTGTAATTAGTTTTCAGCTGCTCTGGATGCACGCGTGTCTGTGCGTGTGTGTGTTTAAAGTCAAGCTTACCAGGGCTGACCGATGCGCAGTGCTGGTTAAATATTTACCGTTCAAGGCAGATTCGCACAACTTTTTAAAATTAATGAGTGGGGCGGCCTGTTTGGACAGTGGCAGGGCTATTGAACTGTTTGTAGAGCTTTTCCAGCGCTCGCTGGTGACATGCAAGTCAGTCTAAATTTTTCCCCCTCTCTTTCTCTCGCTCGCTCGCTCGCTCACTCTCTCTGGAATTAATGGAGAAATGGCCATGTGGTTTCAACCCACGCAGCGCACAGGCCGTTGGATGTGCTCTCTCTATATTAAACTGTATTTGCAATGGATCACTGCCATTGTGAAGTAGTTTCTGAAGGCTTCATGTGCTGCACTCCTCAAGCATTTAGCTACGCTTTTCTTTCCTGTTGTCCAACGTTTTACACTTCTTGAAGAGTGAAACTGCTCATATTGAAGTGAATCGGCATTTGCTATTTTATAGCTCAGGATACATCAATGAGATCTCAGTCAGTGTCTCGGATGTTTATCCTATAAAATGAGAAATAAAGTTGAAGCTGGTGGTGTAGTGGGGAGTGCTCTGCATGCTTTTGGCAACCCAAGTTCGATTCCAAACTTGAGGTCCTTTACCAAACCCATGTCTTTTAGGGGCCATTTCCATAAAAGTTGCCTAATGTCTGTCAAACTTTGTCAGGGGCTCGCACGATCACCCGGTGGAGACCATCCAAGGCTAGGGGGCATACTTTCAAGACTAGAGCAATTAAATTATCTATTTCCCCATTTTTTGTTACATATACATGGTTAAAAAGTGCCTAATAATATTTCTATAGGCTAATAAAATAATATCTGTATTACAATTTTTTTCATTAGGCTATTATTTTTGGTGCCCCCTCAGCACTTGGTGCCCTACGCACAGCGCGTGATGCACGTTTTGGGAGCGGCGGCACTGCCCTCTCTACACCCTGTACTTTCCTGTCCTCTCCTTACATACTGTCTTTCAGATAAAGACAAAAATAACTTAAAAGTGAAGTTATTAAATGAACTTGGTTAGCATTTTTATGATATTTTTACGAATTTGATAAGAAATGCATGAATTCAAATCCATCATGAGACATTTTTGCTTTTAAACTTTTCCTCAATTTTAATTTGCACGCCTTTAATCTCAAAACTGTATCAGAGAAATATTTAAGATAATAAAGAGATCTCATTTCTGACTTCACTGTACTTTCCTACAGTGCGTTACGTCATTGTGCTTTTACAACACATTCCTCCTTTTTAACGGCGCTAATCTCTCCTTCCAGTCGAGTGCCAGAGATCAACATCCGGTAAATGACTTATATTCATACAAAAAAAAGAAAAACAGAAACATGAGGGGTAGGTTGTTGAGAACGGAGGCGTTTGGGAGGGGGGCTAAAGGGATTTGCTACAGTTAATCTTTTCCGTAGAGTAGATACGTGGGTTCGCCCGTTCTGTGCTTTGTTGACAGAAGTGGGCTCCATTGTAGGGGCTCCAGAGGAGGGGGTCTTTTGAAGGGCCTGCTATCGTCCCTCCGCATGCGCGCCGCTCTCGTCCTGCAGCCGGCTGATAGGCCGGCCTCAGCACGCTGGGAAGATTGAATTGAAGTGTCACACTCGAGGCACACGGCCCTGCGTGAGTTCGAGGTGAAGAGGGGAGATGCGACGCTTCCGCTGCCGACTTACACGAAAGAGCGACCGAACGCTCGCCCTCCCTCTCGCCGCCGCTCGTATTTGACTTTGTGTGCTTGGCTGGTTTTATTATGACAAGCAAGCTGAATGCTGAAGGGGGATTAAACTGTTAAGCAGACATCAGAGGCTGTCTAATGTTTAATGCAAGAGTGTGCGCATGTAAAAACTGATAATGAATACAAACAGGACGACATCTTATTTGCTGTGTTTTTTGTAGGGTGACTGGAGAACTTGACATCTTCGGCTATCCTCTCTCTTAATCTCGAAAGCCCCAGCCCAAAACGAAACACCTTCCTAATTTCCTAATTTCTCAAGAGCTCCCCGTAAATTAGTTTCTGGGGTTTTCCAGAAGGGGCGGGCGCATGACTCTTGTTTTTATCAACTTAAAAAAAAAAAAAAAATTCTTAATGGTTACAGTAGCATTTTGTGCAATACTTTGCCGTCTGGGTCAAGAACTGTTTAAAGTGTTCCTGTAGCCCAGCCAATAGATCATTATTTTAGCAGCGCACAGGTTTTGGGTTCGATTCCCAGTTAACACACATACTGATAAAATGTGTGGACTTAATGCACTGTGTGTCTGCCAATAAATGCATGAAAATGTATTTGAAGCAACAGTGTATATAATGTTGGATTATGGGGTGTGATGGACACTTTCATAGATTTAAAATCAATCAGACAGAATGAAAGGAACCTAAAAGCAAAGATTTTGTGCGTTTTTACACCAACTAAATTAATGAAAAAGAGACAACATGTTAAACAATGTACAATAGCCAGTGATGCGCGGGTTGATCTTAAATGAGCGGGTACCTGCGGTCGACCACGGTTACAAGTCATCCAAAAATATTTTTTATGATATTCGTGTCGCGGTCGGTCAGGTTGTTTGAAATAAAGATGCCAATTAAACCTTTGCAATTTATATACTGTAGTACTAAAAATGAGAGCCAGGAAGCAGGTTGGGTACAGTTATTTTTTATTTTATTTATTTTTTGTGTTCCGAGTTGCGGGCGGGTTAGTTGAAAACGACGGTCGGGTGCGGGTTGTTTATACATTGACCTGCGCATCCTTGACAATAGCAAATTATGCTCAATCTCTACCCATAACTGACTTTTAATTTTTAACCAAGGTGATTTTTGGTGAATGTATGAAGATTTTCTGACGTTCTCAGGCAGAAGTCGACTCTGGGCCGGATCCATACCTGATCCGGGCCAAAGTCAGTTGCTCTTGTGTGTCTGGGGTTTACACAGATGTGCACACAGATGTCCTCTCAGAGTAATCCGTGTAAGGTGCATTTCATCACATTAAGTATGCACACGCTAAACAAAGTGTACAAATCTTTTGTGAAACATATGTTTTGCTTGAAAAGTTTGTTTGTGCTGTATTTCTTAATGCCATTTGGTCGAATAGTTTGTTTTATATAACAAAAACTATCATGCATTTTAAAGTTTAGCTTAATACTTCATGCAACATGTTAAAAAAAACAAATTGAGCGGTTGAAATGACCAAAATGTACATCTCTTTTTTTTTCAGTGAGATGAAGTGGCATTACGGTGAGTGGGATGGATGCCGTATGTTGTACTCGAGGAACAAGTAGAAGATCATCACCTATGATAATGAAGAGCAGAGAGGAGACGCTATGGCGGATTTAAAGGTCACTCGCTAACGAATAATTGCTTTTTACATCCTCCACTACGTTTAACAGGCCCGAGGCTTGACCTCACCGGCAGGGGCAGTAAATATGCCATCTTCACAATGCTCGCATGCGTACCGACACTGTCGGCTTGTGTTCAGAGCACATTTACTGATCCGAGGTCAGGGCGGTCCATCCGAGGGCCGCCATTAATCAAGAGAAATAATTCAGCTGGAAACACAGATGATCAGAGCAGGACTGACCCAAAGAGAAGGGTCAATCGATTAAGAAACACATTTAAGATTATATAAATAAATAAAATGATTTTACTTTTTGGTAAACTTCATAACTCATAAACTTCCTACGTCTGAGACAGAGAAATCACAGGTGAGATCATCTCGAGAGTAAAACATGGAGAGCAAATGGATTGGATTTTCATAAAAATGTCCCACTTGTGTGTTGTGTATCTCCTATGACGATCTCGATACAGTTTCAAATTGTGCTCAGATTTAAAGAAAAACTTAATCCTGTTATCAGACATCTCAATGCATAAGCATTTCTTTCAGGACATTGTGTCTATTTCTCCTAGGCCTTGTAAAAGAACCATCTAGGACAAAGTGGATACTTAAATGAGACAAGTCTCCTGAGCAATAAAAGAGCAACGTCTGAGAAACAACATTTTCTTTGAGGTAATTTAATGCAGCACTTTGTGTTACGCGAACAACATAACAACACGCATTGCTCTCCGTTGCATGTCAGCGGGCTTCCCCTAAACCACATGTGCCACAGAAGACCCCAAAATAACAAAATTCGACCACAAATAGGAACCACCTTGCAGTTAGTAACAGGCGTTGAGAGCTTGAAATAGTGAGTTTGACATGTCTCCGTGGAGAACAGAGACTCTTTGGGAATGGCATCTTACTGATGGAGTTCTCTCATCGGGGGACTCCGGATCGTGGAACATGTGGCCGGAGAGTTCTTACGAGAGCTCCCCGCGTCCCGTCTGACTGCTTTATGCATCTCAAAACACGCTCGCATACTTTTAGGGGTTAAGAAAACAGGAAAGGATTGAGCGGGTTTATTATGATGACATGTTTAAAACCCAAAAAATAAATAAATGCCCGAGAAACGAATGAGACGTTCATTGAAGCAGGATGTTAACTTTTTATTCACGATCAATACACAGTCGAGTGTTTTAATGATTTAGAGACTGTAAATGGATGTTAAATAATTTAAAACAAAAACTTTTAATGTTGCATCAACAATTAAAGATGAAATGAACCAAACGAAGCTTGTTTGTATATGATATATCATTGCACAATTACAAAATAAAAAAAGCATTTGGGCACTTTTTTGTTATCAAATGGAATAATGCATAGTTTTAATACAGTATATCAAACTATTTTGGGGTCATCTGTATTTGCTTATTTGTTCATTTATTAAAGAATGCAATATGCATGATTAGTTAATGGGTTATTGTTTGTTGATAGTCTCTCCGGTTAATCTTGAGAGGAAAGACGCAGGATTTTTTAAGTGTTTAGAAAACCTTTCTGAAAAGCTTAGACTCCTCTAACAGTGGCACAAAGACAAGAGTTACTCCATTCAAAGAGAGAGAGAGAGAGAGAGAGAGAGAGAGAGAGAGAGAGAGAGAGAGAGAGAGAGAGAGATTTGATATTCAGTGTGTATTTGATGGAGGCAGAACCACAGCTCCTCCCTGTGGTCCACATACTGGATTACTCCAACCGCAGTTACATGCTTTCCATTTATCCCCTCTCTCTCTCTCTCCCTCTCTTTATCTCTCTCTCTTTCGCTGGCTCACTCTCTCGCCCTATCTCTCTTTTATTATGTATATTATGTGCGTGTATGTGGTTATGCAGACTGTTTAGTGGTTACTTTCTAAATTATAAAATAAACTTATGCCAAAACTCAAAAATCTCTTTCTTTTTGCATGCATGCATTACAAGTTTAATAAACATTATTTTTTGTTATGTTAAAAAACTTGTATCCCAACTTATATGCAGAACATCTCAAAACATCAGCACTTAACGCTGTTGTATTATCCTGCATTTAAAAAGTAATGGGAACAGACTGGACATCAGTTTAACTAATCTTAAAGGTGATTATTTAATGATATCTTTAATATTTTTTTATTGTGCATGGGCAGCTGTAAGCCATTACATTAATTTCCCCCATTAGGGGTGCATTTTACTACATCTTTAAATATTTTGCTTAATTTTATTTGTCCTAATGCTATCAATAAGATTGTACTGTTGTAGTCTAAGCCCCGTTTTCGTCCTCAAAATTTACAAAAATCCCAAAACATCCTTAGAGTCGGTGTGGGCTTGGCAATGTTCTTGCTATTCTGCCATGAATCTTTTGTGTCTTATTGCATGCGACTGAGCATGTGCGAGACCCCGGGGTGTTGCTGCGGCCCATCCAGCTCTCTTTCTCTCCTGAGGGTGCTTTCACTCAGGTCCTGGTCATTTCTTCCGTGCATCCTCGCCTGTCTGTCGAGCTCTCGTATATTGCTCTACGTCTTCTCATTCTTCATCCTCGAGGAAGAGGTAAAAAACTCTGACATTTGGAAGAGATTGGTGGGAAAAGCAATCTTAGATCACTTGGTCCCAGCAGATCACACACAGCTTACCGGGGGAACGCGACTCTGCCATTATTTGAACCCGTAACTTCTTTACAGCTAAAACGCTGCAGCTTTAGCTATTTTCCTGCTCGTGTCCTCTCCTCCGGTTTAATGGGTGAGAGCGCGCACGCCGCCCGCTCGTGACATTAGTAGTTTACGAAGACGTCTGTATGATGGGCCTCAGCTAAGAGCTTTAGGAGTCCCACACCATATGTTTCCTCCCAGGATCACCTCGTCGCACAGAATTACAGCAACCTGAGCTTAAAAAACACAATTAGTTAAAGGTGAAGCGTTTTAAGTCCCCGTTGCACATGCAGGGTGGTCACCAACACAATCCTCCTCCGGCTAAATGTAGCTTACAGTAGATGTGTTCGGTGATGTGGCCTTCTTTTATCCCTGGAAATAATCAGTGTCCATTCTTCAATTCATGTTCATATTTTTTAATAATGTCTAAACACTGTGGTGCTAATAAAATATTAGTTTTAAGTGTGTTATTTTAGGACATACAGTATATTAAACTGTGCAATGGCTCATGATCATTTTTAATTAAATATATACAAGTACATTTAAAAAAATCTATTAGCACAATGGAGCCAATTCTGTAATATGTCTATTAATATGTAAAATGTTTAGTTTGACTTACTATTAATATACATTTATTTCATTTTGTACTGAAAAATAATGATAGTTTTACTCAACATTTTTGTGTCTCTATTTGTGTTAGCATTAAAACTTACATGCAACATATATAAATAATTTTATATTTTATGCATTTGGCAGATGTTTTTATGTGTATACAATTTACCTCTTGAGATCAAACCCACAATCTTTCGAACTACAGTAACGCTCTTTCTCTTGAACTTTTACGTTCATACTAATCAGAATACTGATTTGTTTAAATTGAAAATTTTAATTTATGTAATTTGACTGATATCGTGGCTTTTGTTTTTGTGATCTGCCGCTCTCTGTGCTCAGACCGAGACTCAACCTGTAGATGCAAAACGTCAAGCACTTTTAGTGAATCTATTCCACCCTCGGTCCAGCCAATCACCTTTAGCGACTGTTTTTCCACATAATGGACTTCCAAATGGATCTCCAATCACAAAACTTCCTTCTTGATCTCTTTAAGGAAAAGATTAGCTCATGTTTACAACCCTGGATATGGACTTTCATTTCCGAGTTGAGGCTTTCAGGAGAAAGAGGCTTTGTGTTTCACGGCTGCGTGTGTAACGTACACCTTCGCCCAAATAATGGTCCATTCTGAGCCTTGTTATGTATGTTTATAGGAGAGGGACCACACTCTGATATCACGGTAAAAGTAATTTTATTTATAACAATAAAGTTAATATTTGCAGAACTATAGTTTTAGAGTAAAACTGGTTATCTCTAAGTTTTGATTGGAGGAAGTTGTTGTAAAATAGTTAAAATCATGGTTCCCACGGGTCCTTGAAAGTTTGTATATCTGGGGGAAAAAATGCAAGGCTCTGGGAATTTTTTTTTAAATATACATACATAGGTACAGGTCATTGAAAGTCCTTAAATCTATTTTATGCAAGAAGTTTTCTGGAAAAAAATCCATATTATTCCCTGTGTAGTGTAGGATAATATCATAAAAATTCTAGACTTTTTAAGCACACATGCTAAACTGTTCGCTTTAAATGCTTAAATCTTCTGTATGCAAATGTTGATTCATACCAAAATGCTTTTTTGCATAGTTGTGTTTGACACATGAAACCGTCTCGGGTTACGTATGTAACTGTTGTTCCCTGAGAAGGGAACGAGACGCTGCGTCTCCCTTGCCATACTTTCTGCGTCCCTGTAACACCGTCTTTGGCAATATTTCAGATAGCGATATACTTCCTGGCTCCTGCGTCACCCTGTCTTTGTTATTAAGCCTCACCATTGGTTGAATTTGATATACACATTCAGACACACTTACCCCTGGAGGCGTCCCCAAAATGTCACCACAGCGACACAGCGCAAGTTCCCTCAAAAGGGAACTGTAACAATGTATCTTAAAAGGTAACATGTAAAAAAAGGTAAAATGTAACCTTGCTCTCACTTGAAATGTGTCCCCACATTTAGTCCTTGAATTTGTGGGTATTGGACCTGTAAAGTCCTTGAAAGGTCCTTGAATTTGAAGTTAACTAAGGTGTGGGAACCTTTTAATATGCACAGCTAGACCTGTAACTAGACATCAGATGATAAAATAAAGATTTATGTGATTGTGCATAATAAAGTAAATACGTTTCCCTTAGATTTTATGTTGATTTTAACAAGATTATATAATATAACAAGGTCTTGTTCACTTTGACGTTCCTGTTTTTTTCATATTTGGCAACACCCTTACATCTAAATATAACAGTCCTGCACGCTAAAAGTCATGCATATATTTACCATGGTATAAACCATATGGCAAAATTTCTACCATGTGACACAGCCCTTCTGTAATGTCACATACTGTATGCATACTTATATGTTTTCATCCTAAAACCCTGAAACCTGCCCGAAGCTTCCGTTCCATTCACGTCTCACTTTCTCTCCCCTGGACTCCTTTGTGTCTCATCCTGTCTCTATTTTCTATTTGCGTCTATTTGGTTTTGGCATTTTAAGGACGTACGAGGTCTTTTAAGCAAATGGAGTCTTCATATGTCCCCAATCGGAGGGGTTTGGTTAGGAGCTTGCCCCAAGCCAACTGAACTTTGCCTCTTTCTGCTCCTTGCTCTAATACTTCCTCCAGCGCGGGGGCCGGGGGGCCGGGAGAGGGCCGCTGGAAAACAGCCCGCGGCTCTACAGCTGATAATTTCACCAAATTTGCATCTTTTACAGGCAGTTATAAGGATCCTGCCTCCGAGGCCCACGGCGAATATTACACAGTCATATTCGGTCTTTTCCACTATCAGCCCCGTCTCTCGAACCCTCTCTCTCTCTTTCAAACTTGCCCCGCGGGAGATCTCATCCTCTCCCATCTACCCGTTCAGTGTGCGAGAGTGTGTTTGTGAATGCCTGTGGCATGCTGGCACTTTGCTTGGCATCTGGCGCATTTTAACGGTGAAGATGCAAAGACGAACACGTTAGTTGATTTATATATAAGTGTGTTTGTATGGAGCATGTTTGTTTAATGTAAAAAGTGATGTTTTGAGGGATTCATGATGTCATTCTCACTTGCTAATGCACTGTGTAAAGACTCTGATTGACAGCTTATAAAGCTGTGAAATTAATGAATGAAATGAAACTTTGATGCTCCAAATCTCAGCGTTAGATTTAACCTGGATATATAGGATATAAAGTCTACATCCTGATGAGCTGGGACTAAAAATGTATTTTTCATATACAGTAGTAGTCCTGCTCATCTTATCAGTTTTAAAATGGTCCCTTAATTGACTGAGATCAAAATCGTGCATCTTTCCCAAAGTTTGCCCTGGTCTGCAGCTGGGATGTTTTATCAGATTAAAACAGGTTAAGAATTGCCCAAATGAAGCCGTAAGACCGTGCACATTTAAAATAGCTGTAATGAGCATTCCTGCAATTTACAAGAACAAAAGAGCCATTAGCTGCCATCAAACACTGTCACCTTGTCAAAGAGTCTAAAGTATGTCTCATTTAAAGCTACAATTACCCATGCCTGTAAATGTGGTTTTCAATAGAAGTATAAATGCTCTGTTGAGATGATCATTAGCCTGCTGTTAGTCAGATATCTACGACTAAAGTCTTGTCTTGTGTTAAGACTCTTCTTAAAGCCAAACAAGGATTTTATGGTGTTTGAAAGAAGATTCCCAGCATGTCCGATTGTTTAATAGCGATTACAGCTGTACAGACAAATGTGAATTTGCCTAAAAGGATTTTTTTCACATGCATAATGACAGCCTCAGGGTGGATTTAGTCAACGCTGGCATTATGTGAAACAATATCTCTTATGTAAACAGGCCCGGAGACTGTGGCATAAATGGGAAATCATTTAAAACATTGTTTTGAGCTGATAAATTTGTAATTTCTTCACATCAAGAAGCACAAAATTGCAATTTCTCATTTTTAAGTTTCTTTATTATTGTTTGTATCACACACTAAATGGCTCAGAAGTGAACTAGGGTGTTACTTAACAAACCTCACATTGTCTGCATGTTGGCCATTTAAGTCACTTTCAGTAATAGCACAAGAGATGCGATACGGAGGAGAAATGAAAACAGGCACTTTTACCTCACTATTAAGCTCTCTTAAAATGTCCACTAAAACTGAGAGGACGTTGTCATTGGAAACATTTTCTGCTCCCCCCTCTGCAAACGTTGCCCCCAAGTTTCAATAAAATACGTGTTTCATAATTTGCCAATAAATTTGATATTCTTTATAGGTCTATAACCAGCCCATGTTTGACTGATTTACTCTGAAAGGTCAGTTTGTATGTAGAAGCGAATGGTAAAACATTTAAGCAGCTGTGTGTCTGCCACTTGGATAGAATCAAGTGTGTTTCACAAAATCTGACGTACGTTTAGCCAAAGCACAAAAACTGAAGCGGAGCGGTGGATGACATTAATAAAAGTGCCTTGTTTTGGGATTTTCTCCCTCTGTAGGTTTCGGGTGACCCACTAGGATCTTTAGCGGGTCTGGTTTGGGTTAAAGCTCTTGTTTTGTGGTCTGACTGCTGTAAATCCTGGTTTATATTTTGACAGTCGTTTTACTGTAGCTGCATGAGACACCAAAAGGCTGTGACACACATGTACAGTAGCTAAAAGCTGGTTTGAATGATGTGTGAATGTCTCTCAATCAATGCGTGATTGATCTAAACATTTATGCATTTATTATTTGTATACATAAATCTAAATCATACAAAACAAATGAAGAATGTGCAGAGCATTTGGATAGACACTTATTGATAAACTAGAAGAGATTTAGTTTTGCTCACAACATAATTTTAAAGTTTTACTGTTTTATTTTAAGACATAAAATGGAACAAATATTAAGTAAAATAAAAAAAAAAATCCACCACTTTTGAGTAAAAATACTTTGTACATTTTTTTATATTTTATGCTTTGTTTAATTATGTAAATCCATTTACAGGATTCCTTTAACTACCAAAGCACCCAGCGGAGTCTGATTGCAACTTCACTATGTACTTAACTGAGAGAGAGAGAAAGAGAGAGACAGAGAAAGACAGAGAGAGAGACAGAGACTAGGTTAAATGCATCAGGTGATTGCAGAAGTTTGGATTTTTTTTAAAGTTACAGCTTGTTTTCATAGTATGAGCCCTTTTCTTTCATAAGATGAAGGACAGTTTTGGCGCTTTTCCATTGCATAGTACCCCACGGTTTAGTTTAGTTTGGGTCGGGTCAGCTTACTTTTGGGAGCTTTTCCATTGGGTGCAGTACGTAGTACCCGATACTTTTTTTCGTACCACCTCGGTTGGGGTTCCAAGCGACCCGAGCTGATACCAAACGTGACGCGAAAACACTGTAGATCACTGATTGGTCTGAGAGAAGCGTCACGTCATCGCTATAATGTAAATATTAGCTTTAGCTTACTGCTAGCTTGCGCTGTCTCAAGCAAACATGTTGTTATCTGTGTTCTGCAATAAGTTTCCAAACACCCTTTTAGCGATGAAAAACATCCGCAGGTTGAGAATCCGGGACACCATAACAGTTTTTTCCAGACTTGCAGTTTGTGGCAGCACATTCGCGACGTGCACGTCCGCATTATATATGCTTAAATGCAATTTGAATGAGGCTCAGTGAAGCGCCGTGGTCGGGTATTTGAACAGAAACTGTCATGTGAGACAGAGGCAGTTATAAACGCGATGTGCAAACATCTATTTGTGGTGGCCAATTTTAATTTTGTGGCAGACTGAGAAATAAATGAATGTATGGGAATGTACAACAACGCTCTCACTTGTATGATGTCACAGCAGTAGGCAGCGTAAATATAACGACACGCCTATAATCCCTCCCACTACGAAGTGATACTAAACTCGATGGAAAAGCTAACCACGCCAAAGTGAGGTGAGCTGACCCGACCCAAACTAAACTAAACCGTGGGGTACTATGCAATGGAAAAGCGCCATTTGATTCCTTACTTTATAACCCCTTTAAATCTGTGCAGGAGATAAGGGATGTAAATTGCAGTAAATTAAGCTAATAAATAATCTAATGAGAAAACCATTTGTCCAATTAAATGATCAGCTCATGTTTCAAAGAGTTTATTCAGACGATGAACATTTCTGTTGTTTTCATCTTTACTTCAGGTAACATAAAGCTTCTGTGAGTCAATAAGATATGATATGTGATCCTGGACCAAAAATCCTTAAGTAGTATTGTAGCAATAGTCAACAATACATTGTATAAATCTAAATATTTTGCCAAAAATCATTAGGATATGTAACAATCCGGTTCCATGAATATGTTTATATTTCCAACCATACATATATCAAAACATTATTTTTGTGAGTGGATGCAGTTGCAATGGTGATTTTCTAATGTCTAAAATGATTAATTCAATATATTCATTTTTTTTAAGGTAAGTGGTTGCAATCAATTTATTTAAGCTACATTTAAACAAAAGTTTTTGATTTTACTTTACTTTACTAATCTTTTTTTTCTTGATTGCAACCACTTACCTTAAAAAAATGTGAGTAAATTAAATCATTTTTTTCAGTGTATATCTCGGCCAAATATTGTCCTATCCTCACAAATCGTACAACAATGGAAAGGTTAGGTCAACTTTTAGATGATATAATTAGAGGACACCCCACTTGTGTTAGCCAATCAGAAACTTCCAATCTGCCACTCAATCAATCCTTTATATCAATGCTTGTTTGGTTTCCTAACATTGTTGTTTAACAAGTCTGTGGGCCCTATTTACAATGATCTAAAGCGCACGGCACAGAGTCTAAAGAGGGTGTGTCCGAATCCACTTTTGCTAATTTAACGAAAGGTTTGTGCACCTAGCACACAGTCTAAAAGCGTTGTTCCTATTCCTGTAATGAGTAATGGGTGTGTTTTGGGAGTAACATGCAATAAACCAATGAGAGTCTCATCTCATCCCTTTTAAAAGCCAGTTGTGCTCGTGCCATGCCGATTCCCTATTTAGATGGCGACATTTTTTAAACCGAAAAACTAAGCGGAGAAAGAAGACCCCCAGTTTAAGATTGATGTAAAAAATTGCATTGTTTTTATTTGTATTGAAATTATTATTTTTTTAAACCTTTGGTTCTTTTTAAAGTTGTACAATTAGCAGTTTTTTAATTGCTGTAAATGAATGGATATATGGACACATGATTAGTGTAAAAATAAATAATTACAAATATGCAAGAAACGGTTTGTACTCTAAAAATACTTTATTTGTAACAAACAGGAAATAACGAATTTACAAACATGTGGAAAGTCGAAACCTTTTAGCACTCGGACAGTGCCGTGAGTGTTCTAAAATTCATTACTTAAATAAAGTTTTCATCTCATATTCAGGAGTACAAAGTCATCATATGCAATAAATCCGTGGGGATAACATTTAAAAAGTAACATTTCAAAATAAATGTAATATTTGCATTTGTTTAATAAAGCAAAACATTCAATTACTTACCAGGCTACAGGTCAAGTGGCTCTTTACGCCTTTTAACGTCTTATTATCGGTCCTCATTTATGTCCAAGAAACTAAAAAAAATATATTTTACATTTTATTACTTTAATTTTTTATATTCAAAAACTTTTGTGTGCTGCTGCACATCCATACATGTGATAAGCAAACGCACGTTGTCGTCTCGTTTATAAGCGCATATTACTAACACTCTCTTTAAATAACAAAAACAATATTGCACCATTTAGACCAGGTTTTTGTTGGTCAATGGCATAGTCTATTTTAGTTGCCTCAAAATAGCAACGCGCCAACAATGCTCTCGAACACACCTCGTTTTAAGACAACACCCATGGGTGCAAAAATGCATTTGCTCTTTAAACAACGTGGCGCTGAACTGAAAATGATAACTGCGCCGGGCTCAAACTAGCAAAAAACACTGCAGTTATTGATTTATAAATGCGTTGTTAAAAGGAATAGGTGTCTCCTTCTCAGTTCACAAAATTAGGAAAATGGCTAGAGGAGTTGAAATTTGAAGTCAAGGCAGTTACACCTGCAAACACAGTAAAACAGCTGAACCCATGACTTATTTCAGCGGTTGGATTTATGTCGTATAAAGACACACTTTATCTATACAAGACTGGACATTTTTGTTTTGTGTACCGTGCACATTTACCACTGAACAGACTTTTACGTTCCAATGCCACAAATGTCAACGGATCCAAACATATTTCTCAGAGGAACTAAAAATTGCCTGTCCGTTTTTCTCTCTCAGTCCAAAATGAATGTTTATATGAGGTAGTTTTTGCTGACATTATTGACTGATGATTGTGTCAATGACTTGTATTTCCACTGGCTGTGTCCGAATGGCAGAGCCCGTAAAACCATGTTTGCATGATGTTATGTCTATTTACTTTTTCCGGAAATCTAAATGATCGTTGACTAATTGATATGCTGAAATATTCATATAGTGTAGTGTGCAACATAAATCGTAGGCATCCAAAAACAACAGTTTTTGGATAATAAAATTTTGCGTTCTGGCATGAAAGTAATGTTAACATTGGAAGTGTATAGAGGACGAGTCTGCCTGCCTGCCTGTCTGTCTATCTAAGTTGAATTCAGAAGGCACTAACTATGGGTATATTGAAGATGATTATTATCGTGATGAGGTTTATGGGTCTTCGTTCTGCCTCAAAGATAATCTGAAAGCTTTAATGAGGGTAGTTTCCTATTAATAGTCTTACTTTACTTTTCTTTTAATTTTTTTTTTACCATCCTACATTTATGATTACTCTAATATTATACTATTGTTTCGAAATAAAACAGAATCTATTCTCCACCAATAATATTTAAGTTAGTAGCACAATGCAATATAGTTCAATCTAAAATCCACATTTGTTTAAAACAAATTTTAGGGATGATTATTTGGCGTGTGAAAGATTGTCATGAACTCTAAACTTGTTGAAAACAAATGGGTTACGTGTTCTATGAAATTTAATGCCAATATGCTTTGTGTCCATGCCTGTCAATGATTGATTTCCCGAAATATTTTCTATAGAAATGGAAAAATCTAGTAAAACAAAAGACAGCAAAGATTTTTATCCCGGCTCAGGAAGCACAAGAGAATAAGCGTGACCTTGTCCAGGGCAGTGTTCCTTATGTGCCATATCCGTAAGTTTTCATACACCCCACCCAGGGGCTTTGGGCTAAGCTCACTTAATTTTACATGTTCTGGGTGCCTTCGACTCATTTTGCTTTGTTTTTCATTAAATCACTCAATTACACACACACATGTTTCACAGCACTGTTATTGGCATCTGTCAACTGTGTTATGGGTTTGGTATTAGCTGCAGTAGTGCACTTGAACGGGGTGTGCTGTGGGTACTGTTCTCTATGGATATTAACTAGTATTCATTGTTACTTTCAGAGCCTGGCCTGCCTTAATTGTTTTTACAGTTGGACTGGGAATATTGATTTATTTTTCTGTGTCTACACTAATTGTATACAAGCTTTGGATGGAAAACCAGCAGCAGTATTTTATCAACTGTATCATAGTAATTAGATGTAGAAGATTAGACACAGATTCTGAGGGAAAGATTAGCATTTAAAAAGGAAAAGTTTCAAAGCGCAGACTAACAGAAGCTAATAAAGAAGTTAGTTAGCATATCATTTAGTCTTTCTATTGAGAAAAGTTACAAAACACAATATTTGTGCTCAGTCACACCTTGATATGATTTTAAACAATATGACAGAAATTGGCAAAAGCACTGCCCTTGTGAAAAATTAGTGTACTTAAGTGTATTGAAAGCATACTTTTTGTGTGCTTAAAATAATAAAAGTATACTTTTTGAGAAGTGCACTTGCTGATAATATAATATAATATAAATTAAAGACCACTTAAGCGTAATTAAATGGAATACACTTTAATGACACTATTTATTAACACACTTAAGTGCACTTTTTACAACTGCACTTTGTAAGAATATGTATTTAATTTTAACTTATATTAAGTACACTTTCATCATAATATTTATAAACACACTTAAGTGCACTTTTAAAAATGTACTTTTTAATAATGTCTAATTAAGCTTAATTTAAAGAAAGTACACTTTCATCATAATATTTATAAACACACTTAAGTGCACTTTTAAAAATGCACTTTGTAATAATATCTAATTAATTTGAACTTATAGTAAGTACACTTTCATTATAATATTTATAAACACACTTCAGTGCACTTTTAAAAATGCACTTTGTAATAATATCTAATTAATTTCAACTTTTAGTAAGTACACTTTCATAATAATATTTCACTAACACACTTAAGGACACTTTTTAAAAATGCACTTTGTAATAATATCTAATTAATTTTAAATTATAGTAAGTACACTTTCATTATAATATTTATAAACACACTTAAGTGCACTTTTAAAAATGCACTTTGTAATAATATCTAATTAATTTCAACTTTTAGTAAGTACACTTTCATAATAATATTTCACTAACACACTTAAGGACACTTTTTAAAAATGCACTTTGTAATAATATCTAATTAATTTTAAATTATAGTAAGTACACTTTCAACATAATATTTATAAACACACTTAAGTGGACTTTTAAAAATGCACTTTTTAATACTGTCTAATTAAGCTTAACTTATAGTAAGTACACTTTCATCACAATATTTCTTAACATACCTAATTACACTTTTTAAAAATGCACTTTGTCTAATTTAGTTTTACTTAAATGTAACCCTGGTTAAATAATTAAATATTATTATTTTAAAAGTGTGCTTAAATATAATAGAGACTATTCATACATCTACATTTATTTTATAAATAAGGAAATACATGTGAATAATTCAATCTGAATTATAAATCTGAAATGAGTAAACCAATCGGAGTGTTTAATTGTAAGCTCCGCCCCTTTTTTGCTTTCGGATCGCGTCTCCCCAGATAGCAAAAAATAGCAATGAGTCGGCGGACCACCGGCGGTGCTCTGGCGGCAGTAAGCGTCATAAGGGCGTAATCGCAAACAGGTCTGACGGCGGACCGCCGCGGCAGCCGCTTTTGCATAAATTAAGCAGTCGGTCCGCCGGCTGCATGCTGGCGGCATCTCGCAACAAATGAGAGTGACTTATTCAGCGGCAAAAGTTTCATCCCCGCCAGCGGGACGTACCTATAGCCGACAGCTTGGGGCTGGCGGCATATAGAAGCCATGCGGATATTTTTTGCTATCTGGGTCAGTTCAGAGGAGAGATGCAGAGCGACAGAGACACTCGATCTAACGCGAGAGTGTTTAATTTGATTAAATATGACTCTTAAGTTCATATAAACTGAAGAGATCAGAATTTAACTTGCATATATTCAATGATACAGCGTGATTGTGTGGATTGAGCACTTTTTGAGCTTTCATTTTGACCTGGTGAGTTTGTTATAATTACCAATGTTATAATTAGCCATAAAAACGAATGTCAACACTTTAAATGTCATATCATTTTATTTGTTTAATCCATACGAGACAAAGTAGTGTTGTGATGTTATATGGGTTGGATTGTTCATTGCAGTGTGATTATGTAAAACCACATGGTGCGTTGTGTTCACTGCTGTTCGCTGACGCCATTTTGGTTGCACGTGCCTGTGAAAGACAAAAAGAGAGAGAAACACGTGAATGGACAGGTATTTGTCTAAATTGTCATTTATTATGATGATGGCACTTATGTATGTATTTTATTTTTTTCCTGTATTATGTATAATTTTAATCATTATTGATACACAATATTGAATGTTTTTTCCTTTCGTATGAACATTCCTTGAGCTGGATTTTCCTAATTGATGGCGAGCCTCCCATTTCGACCTGATTGGATCACGAATCTAGAGGAAAGGACAATTTTCTATTTTAAATATTTTTCTTCAGACAAGTAAGAGGATACATTTCAGAAACTGTTTCCTTATTTTGTTTGTTTACTTTATTGAACTGAAACATTTCAGAAGCACAATTCTGATAATTTAAGACTGATCAATACTCCAATTGATAAGAACTTTGAACTTGAATACTGATTTCAGTGTGTTACATATATAATTTGTACCATCTTTGTACATTGATTGTGACTGTGATTTCTGTAAATGAGAAGTAATTTAGAGCGTGCACCCATAGTATATATAGTTAATTGTATTTTCATTGTTGTTACTATTTTTTGTGATTAAGGAAAGAAATAGAAAGGTTTCTCAATACTCAAAGTAAAATAATTTATTAATCAACTTACCTTCTGTCTCTGCTTGTTGCTCACTATCACTGCTACCTCCTCCTTCGTACCGTGCACCCTTCTGATCTTATAATTATGCCTGGTCCATAAGTAAGTGAGTTAATACCCGCTACATAAAGAAAGTACACTTTCATGGCAATATTTCTAAACACATTTAATAAATTATCATTAGACTGATGTGACCTACCAAAGACTTGTTAATTTAAAGTTCATACAGTTCTTTTTTAGTTGTCTGTTAAAATGTAAAAAAATTATAACTTTGAGTTTATTTTTTTCTAAGGGATGTAATTATTCAATATTGATAGTTGTTTGTTTGATTCCAATTTAACAATATTAAAATGAGTTTTTTTTTGTTTGGACATATACAACTCATAATTAATTTATTAAATGTACTTTTGCAAAACAAAAAATCTGATTCATAATTTGACTACCAAACTGTTTTATTGTCAGTGTAAGCATTGTGGTTTTTGTTTGTTTGCAATGCATTAAACTGAAATGAATACATATTTAATTAACTAGATTTGTTTTTCAGTATTTTGAGAAGTACATAAATATATTTCACATACAATAGAAGTAGTTAAAGTACATACTGTAGAAAGATGCAATGAAATCACTTCACTGCACTGAAATCCCAGTTCAACTGATTGCATTTAATTTTATATATTGGAATTTATTTGGCAAACTTGTATTTGAAACATTACATTTAATGAGTAATTAAATGTACTGTTAATATACATTAACTTATTTTTAATTTCACATTAATTGCTTGACAGTAGATTGAACAGTGCACTTTAAGTATATTCTAAAAACACTAGAAGCAATTATGAAAGTAGATATAAAGTTGTAATAAAGTACCAATTAAGTTGTTCCAAAAAATCACTCTTAATGGCAACTTATTACATTTTATTTCAACTTAATATATGATATATGTGAAATTAATTACACTTAATGTGCATTCAGTGCGCCGAAAAGATTGCATTTAATTCACACTTAAGAGTATTGTTAACAGACATTAAATTGCATTTTAAATCACATTAATTTCATGTCATTATATTGTGTAGTGCACTTTAAGTATATTTTAAAAACACTAGAAGCAATTATGAAAGTAGATATAAAGTTGTAATAAAGTACCAATTAAGTTGTTCCAAAAAATCACTCTTAATGGCAACTTATTACATTTTATTTCAACTTAATATATGATATATGTTAAATTAATTACACTTAATGTGCATTCAGTGCGCCGAAAAGATTGCATTTAATTCACACTTAAGAGTATTGTTAACAGACATTAAATTGCATTTTAAATCACATTAATTTCATGTCATTATATTGTGTAGTGCACTTTAAGTATATTTTAAAAACACTAGAAGCAATTATGAAAGTAGATATAAAGTTGTAATAAAGTACCAATAAAGTTGTTCCAAAAAATCACTCTTAATGGCAACTTATTACATTTTATTTCAACTTAATATATGATATATGTTAAATTAATTACACTTAATGTGCATTCAGTGCGCCGAAAAGATTGCATTTAATTCACACTTAAGTGTATATACTTAAAGTGTATTATTTATGTAATAAGTACACTTTATAAAAGTACACTTAAACACACTTTTTTTTCACAAGGGTGTGCTCTGTCAGAAACAAATAGACCTTAGCAGTCACTAGGGCAGTACCTGTTAAAAAGGTGTTAACCAAACACTGTTTGGTATTAATATGTAGGCCTACCTGTGAGTTACTAATATGAACTTTTTAATGGAAAATGTATATTTTTGAAAAGGTACCTTTAATGATATTTACTTATCTTTAGAATCATTGAGATATAGATTTTATATATTGATCACAATATTTTCTGTGATTCTGATTTTGAAACAACTGTACTTTTTTGACTGTTCGTAAAGTAATGCTTTTTTGGTCTGGTATGTATGAGTAGTGCAATCTGTAACTTTATCCTCTTTATCAGCATCTCTGTTTAAAACCTAAAATCGCATTTTACATACTTTTAGAGGTATTTTCTTAACTTAAGTTTAGATGTTGGCTGTTTCATTTAAAGTCATCATTATGGTGATCAGTGTTTGTTTTAGTTGGACTTGACTGTTGTCTCTTAGCTTGTATATTTTTTTATTTGTTTTTTTTTTTTTTGGGGGGGGGGGTATGATTTTGTGTTTAAGACATGTTTGTTATGGCAGAGTAAAGACAATAGTGCAACTTTTTGGTGGTGGTGGTTAGTAGTGTTAATTTAACTCTGCATGATGATTTTGCTGTGTGATATCTCAGTTCTCAAAAAATGATATAATATTTTGTACACTAATGGAAGATTAAAAAGTTCAATTTCTATTAAATAATCTGTTTATAATGGGGAAGTTTTACATTCATGAATGCGAATATATGAAAATAAATCCAATATTTTTTGGATTTACTGTAAATCTTTAAGTAGAGTCAAATTAAAAAGTGGAAGCTTATTTAACCTGTTAAAGGACTTTTAGAAGTTTTTATTTTAACTTTTTGTTTATTTTATGTTTTTTTTTTCATTTGTGTTTTATTTAGTCCTCCCCCAAACTGTGATTTGTTCATTGAGACTGTTATTTTACTTTTTATTATGTTGTTGCCTTACTGTGATTGTTAATGCACAAAAAAAATGAAGTGGCTCTGCCCCAGTGACAGCTAGGGATAATTTTTTGACTATGTTTTTGACACTTTATGTTAACAGAATTACAGATAGACAATATAGTTGCAAGATATTTAAACTTACAGTTTGACTGGTGATTAGTTCATTAGGTGCTTAACTTAATTTGATAAGTTAAGGGGGATGGGGATAATTGTTATAAAACTGGTCTGATCTTGGCCTTTTCCATCTGTATTGATGTGTTTAACACTAGAACTACCAAGGCAGTCATTTTGACCGTTTTAAAGATTTGCAATGTAATAACTTTGTTGAAATAAAACCCATATAACTACAGTTCCATGACTTTTCTTAAATTAATGTAAATTTTATTTTAACATTGTTATTTTATTAAAATTACAAAACACAAACGAGTTCTGAGTATTTCTACCTCTAATGGCCATAGCGGTCAATTTGACCGCACATATTACAGGCGTTTTATCTCCTCAGCGCTCTTTCCCGCCGTTAAAGATGTGCGTAGCTGTTGCCTAGCAACCTTTCTCTGGCAGTTTTGTATGCTTTTGCTAAGCTAAAACTTAGTTTTACCGTCAAAATGGCAACAAGAAAGAAAATGACTGTCACTGAGGTTTTATCCTTGCTTGAGAACATTGATGATGCAGAGTCTGATGGAGGAGCAGAGAGCGATGTCTCTTGGTCTCTTGACAGTTCGATCAAAATGTTTATTATCTGTCCTAATATAACAGAACTATTTATTTATTCTAGATTTCATTAGAGGCTGCATAAAATTGTTTCCGATTCGTGTGTCAATTATTTCCGATAATGCTAAAGCATTGTAAACTCCAAAAGTCAAAATGTATTGAATAAAGACAGATGTAATCATTTCCAAAATTCACAATATGTTTTTATCTAACGAAATATTCTGCTTTATTTTATATTTGTTGACATTTAGACTTTCAAAAACAACATTTAAACTGCGGTGAAAAACTTTGATCTCCAGCTTGCCGGATGCAAATTGCGGAAAGCACATTGCGGCATGCACTTTTGTGGGAGGTCTAGTCGCTCTTACACAATAATTTCACGAATATATTATATTATGTATGCTTAAATTACCCCACATTTTTCATAAAACATGACCATAGAAGCTTTGAAGTAAATATAACGTGACAAAAATTACATGCACTGCTGTCTGGTATGAACAGTCAAAATGACCGCTATTGGCAGTTCTAGTAGTTATAGAATTCCGGTAGTGCTAGTGTTAAAATGTTTACAGTTTTGTTCAATATACATATGTTTCTCAATTCAACAACTAAAAAAAAAAACTCCAGTTATAAAAATACCTTTGTCTGTGTGGACTAGGCCTTAACTTCTTTTTGTTCTATTATCATCACATATCCAACAACAGTACACATGAACTCTTCAGAACATCACATGTTAAACATTGTCAAACGAAGATGAGGGCAATGCAATGGTTGCCAGCTATACATACAGTTCTGTACAGTGTTTGGGCACATTGTAAATGTCATAGTTATCTTGCCTTCTGGAGACAATGGCTTCTTAATGTAGGAGGACCTGGCTGGCCTCTTGGTAAAATGGCGCAGTCGAATCACATTTAAAAAGTGCATTTGATTTGAGTATCTTTGCGTAGCTTCTCTGTCTGGTGAAAATGTATGTTCAGCAGAAGTACTTTCTTCACTGTATAGACGGTCAAGTTTTAAATGTCTTCCTCTCTGTAACGGCGTTATTCAGTGGCACGTCATTTGCTGCCTGTGACATTTTCTTTGAAGTCATAAAGGCTCGTACAGTCATAAAAACGCTGAGAGTGACAATTTTCAGCATGCCCCGTGAATTATATCTTTTATTTAAGGTCTCGATTAACTGGTGTCACATTTTTCCCTGAACTAATCAATTTTCATGATACGAGCCACATATAATTCTGGAGAATGTTGGAGTCCCTCTTGCACACCGCTGCCAGTCAGGATAGACTTAAACTCTGGTTATTTTCCATGGTGGCATTTCAGATGCCGTTACTCTGTAATATAAATCGGTAATACATTTAGGTTGGAAGCTTCTTTGGTGGTTGTGCCCATATAAACATCCAATGCAATACAAAAAGCTGTTTTTAAGTTAATGGTTCTTCTATTAAATAAATGTCTTATATTTTACTATATTTGTATTTGCCAGTTCCTGTGTTGAGGAGACATGTAGACGTATCCTGTAATTATCAATTTGGTCACCCTGTCCCAAAAACCAATGAGGGCGCATTTGGAAATTTAGATGCCAATTGGTGAAAACTTAATTTGTATGCAGACGTGATGAAAGTGAGAAAGTGAGTATGTATTACAAGGATTGGTCGATTTAGTAGCTGACTATAATTGTATTGCCCTTTTCAATGTTTGTTATTTTTGTTTTTACCATCCTGTGGCATGCGACATGTTTAAGTTCATTCTTAAAAATAAAGGTTCTACGCAATTCCATAGAGGAACCATTTTTGGCTGTATGGTTCCATAAAGAACCTTTAACATCCACAGAATCTAAAGAGTGCATGAGAGTATATCATATGTGCATATGGGTACCACAATATTGGTTCTTATATGGCATCCCAGTAAGAACCTTTTAAAAGAGTTGTGCCTCATGTATGTGTTCTGGGGCCGTCACACATTAGTGTGACCTCTGAATTTCTCATTTGATTTGGTTATATTATTTATGTTTTTGTGAGCAGATGGAGAAAGCAAACATCGGTCAGGTTTACTCGGCTATATATTTGTCATGTTTCATATAGAATTCTTGTTCATAGTTACTAACATCATAACCAGCATAAAGATTTTATCCTAAATGAGCCTTCAAAATGAACAACAGAAAAAGAGATTATATTTCATGTGTACCAAAACCTTCTGACATTTTGCCCATTTAAATCCAAAGGAGAATTACTTCATATAAAGACTCCAGACAGTAAGGACCTTTCATTAAATCAGAGACTTTAAGCTTGAAGAACCTCCGAGTCTCTGAAACACATTTCTGAGTTAATAAGTCCGTCTTGGTAAAAGTTATGACGTCGTCTGATATGATCAACCATGAAGTACATTACAAAGGTAATGTGAGTCCAAGAACGGGCTCTCGGAGCAGAGTGTATATTTTCATTATCAAAAACATTGAGCCATTTATCCTAAGAAGTCAGAATAACCATTAATAGGCCGGAATTTATGATGCCAGATCCCCAACTAATGTGAAAGACTCCAGGTGTTACTAATAGCTGTGCGGAAATGTGTGCCGGGGTCTCCGGCTAAATCGGAGGTAATAGAGGTTCTCTTAATCTCCGCAGATGAAGAGCCATTTCACTGACACGTTGATTGGATTTCGAGGACCTTAACACAGAGCTATGGGAAAGCAGGTGTAAATGGCGATGAATGGGGTCACTTTTAAAGTCATGTTTATTCTCAAAGTATTTAGGGGTGTTTTAAACGTACTGGTTTAGATGTATTTCTACATTAAAATTTAACCATGCAGAAAGTTTTTGTGCATTTTTATCTGTACACTATATCGGTGGCCTCGAAGCTAACAGACACATTAAAGGTTTTAATTTAAAAGGTTAAAAAATATTTTGTATTTTGTGCTCCTGTATAGCTCAGTGGTAGAGCATTGCGTTAGCAGCGCATAAGGTCATAAGTTTGAACCCAATGACTGCACATGCTGATAAAAAAGTGTATACCTTGTTATGCACTGTAAGGATTAACGTGTCTGCTAAATGCATAAATGCAAAACTAATTAAAATGGCAATCAAGCCTAAAATCAGGGAATCATGTTGCTTTTTTAATGCATGTTTTATTTAAAAGCCATTGTCTATTTGTAAAAAGGTGAATATTAATGAAATAGCATGTTCCCTTTCAATACGGTTCACTTCGCATTGCGTCAGTTAGCTGACGCTATGGGGGAAACTCCTGTTTACTCCGTGACTGAAGCCTATTGGTTAACGTCTGTACAAAGTACAGACCAATGACGTTTGAACCCGCGCGCGGGAGGAACGCGTCCCTATATAAGCGCGGTTCAATCGTCAGGAGCTCATTATTTTTCTCCTTCAGCGCGAACCTCTCGCTGCTCCGAAGAAAAGAAGAAGCCTTACCTCGCCGTTGACAAAAGCCCTGCAGCGGAGTCCAGGCCTAGCGTCTTCCCCTGCCGTTTTCCGGCTGAGAACCGAAGATAGCAGAGTCCAGGTCTAGCGTCTTCCCCTGCCGCTTTCCGGCCGAGAACCGAAGATAGCCTTCGCTTGCCGTGGTACGAGCCCTGTGCAGCGGACACGCCTGACGAGGTCTCCCCTGCGGCCGCCCGGTAAGATCAATATTTTTAATATAAAGCTATAAGCTAAAAGAGCAGGCGCTGTTGTAATAACGTCCAGCACAGCGGCTCGGTGAGCCTCTCTGCTATGAATTTCCTCCGAGCGCGTTACCGGTCTGGCACCTCCCACGCCGGGACCGCGCTTATGCTTTGGTTGTCTTATCCATGTTTCGTGCTCCCCCTGCTGTTCCTCTCTCGCCGGGATGAACACACGGCGAGCCATGAGACTAGATGGATGCATAGACAAGCACACACGGACTAACCCCCCCTGTGTTCTGTCACACCGCAACCGTTCATGCTTACAGAGTCCCTTCGCTCCTCTCAAATTCAGTGGCGAGATCTCTGGCACATATATTAATCCCCCGAGTGCATCGGGTGATACCGTCACGACGCATGGCTGTTCTGTCTGTGTTGCTGCTCCCCTCTGCCGTTCCTCTCTTGTTGAGATGAACAAGCGGGGAACCGTAGACCTGGATAGATGCATACGACAAGCAAACACGGGCGGCCTGCCCCTGTCTCTGTCATAGCACAGCCACTCGTGCTCCACGCTCGCGGAGTCCCTCGCTCCTTTCCCCACAGTGGTGAGGTCTCTTAACGGCTTAGCTAGCACGCGGTATTACGGCTCGCTGCCTCTAAATGCAGCTGTCCAGTGTTCAACGATTACAGAGCTTCATGCCCCTCCCCTCTGGAGCGGCGCGATCTCATTCGTCTGCTCGATAAGGCGGACACGCCTCTATTGGAGCGCTAAAACACTTATTATAGAGCTTTACTGGCCTGAGCCGATCTCACTTCAGATAGCTCATTTTTCGTCTGCCTGGTAATTTCTCTCTGGTTTAGACGGAATCAGAGGCAGAACGAATTTGTTTATAATATACTGAGGCCCGAATACCTCCCTTTATTCAGTCCCGTCCTATATCAGTGCGCTGAATATTGGTACATTCTTATATATATATATACCCGGTTTTTCTGCCCTTTTAATAAACGGCAAAACCGCGGGCCTCACGGCAGACTTCCTCTCTGCGATGGGTTCAGTCTGACATTAAACCACCTAGACATACTGCTCTGCTCCGTGAGCCGTTCGGTCACCGTCACTACTGAGGCTTGTGCACCTGAACGGCTGAGCTCTGGTCTCCGCAGCACAGCTGCATCAACAGAGAACGAAACTGTCTGGGAGAAAAGGGGTTATGTCGCGCCTCGGCTGGACTGCCCTGTAATGTTTTCTGTGTGCTGTTTATCCAAACATACTGTGTAATACTGTCGGCTATGCAACCTCACTATAGTGGCGAACGGTATTTAATTCCTCTAAAAAGAGTAATTTCCGTGCTTACTATACTGTGTATTGACACCCACGGTTGTACGGTGTCTCTAAACACTTTATCGCCTTACTGACAAGCAATCAGTAATACGCACACACGGCCCGCTGTCCATAATTCTATCGACGCTAGCCGAAAAAACCCCCGGTTTGGCCATATACTGTGTATTGACACCCCACGACTGTACGGTGTCTCTAACACCTTTCTGCCAAATTCGCTCGCAGCCCACCTCAGTTTCTCCGCTACGATGCTGATGGCGCAAACGAGCACGGTCTTACGGCTGTTATTCTCTCTTCCTAGAGGAAGGACAGCCTCAGACTTTTGCATGGCTCCAAGCGTTTGAATCGCGCCCTCTCCGGACGGCCACTCAAAGGCTTACAGCCAAGCGGTTTATGACGTTTTTCGGCCATATAGCTGATTTATATTAGCGGATCCGAAGACGCTCACACCTCCGCTCCAATACTCGGAGATATTAAGGGTAATATCAACCTCAAGTGAGCTTGCTACCCGCCACAATAAGTTTCAAAGCTTAAAGCGCGCGCACAGTCAGACGCGCGCGGCATCTCGTTTAAGACGGGCACACGTACCCCTCTAACGAGCCTCAGAAAGCTGAATATCGTGGCATTCTGTTCATAAGTCCACTTCAGTTTGACTAAGCAAAGGTCCCGCCCCGAGCTGACGGCCGGGAAGCTTGCTTAAGTTACACACGGCTGCATGAAGTGCTGTCATTACGAGCTAGCCCAGCATTTGCTGTGGGTTGAACACGCTTTACGACGGCAATCAGCCTTCGGCGCGTGGAATGCCGTTTGTCTCATATAAATCACCTTGTACTGTGAATACGGTACATTATGAGGATGATTTAGCACTGCAGCACTCTCGACCGTGTTATTGTGATAATGCGGTCGGGCAATCTACGGTGGTTTCATTATTTACCGAACCAGACTGAGATCTCGCCCCCTGAACAAGCTGACGAGTCATCTCCTTTATAAACTCATTCATTTAATTCACAAGCCTGTCATCTCTCAGATGCGGACGGCGGCGGTAACAGCGAACCATGCTTTTACGGCTGGCCATTCACTTTATTCATAAGCCTGTCATTTCTCAGATGCGGACGGTGCCCGAGGCACAGCGCTCTGGAACTGTCCAAGGTCCTGTATGACACATACGTCTGACGTACATCAGACGATCAGCTGTTTATCTGCGTCACAGATCACTCACTAGAGCACCTGTCAATACAGGCTATTTATGGATCGTTGACGTTATCACCTCCCGTGACAATTATGCTCACTTGTCTTAGAGCATGGGCATGGTCTTAGAGGTTTCTCATTTGACAATTGTGACACGCCCGGCTGGTCCCCGCCGTCCACGTTGTCAGTTTACAGCTTCGACATCCCTGCTTCGCGCACTACTGAGGTTTGTTGCATTAAAGGTGCGCCCATTAGCTCACCTGTATGCACGATATGGGTTTTAATTATATGCGTCCACCGTGCGCTTAGAGAAGCTCACATGTACACGCTATAACATTTTGGTATACAATAAGATGCGCTTGGGAAAGCTCACCTGTATACACAGCTGTGTTATGCTTTGTGACACATACATTGTTGTTCATCTGTGTACGTTCACGGTGCGTTGGGTGCCCACCGTTACGTCCATCAATCATATCTGTACACATTCACGGCGCGTTGTGTGCACTGATTTATCTATACGCATTCACGGTGCACTGAAGAGTTCACCCGTGTGCGCACAATTTATTATCAGAACACATGACGGCGCGCTCGAGAATCTTGCCGGCCTGTGCATTATAACACTCTGATTCATCTATATGCATTCAAAATGTATTCAAGTGTTCACCTGTGCCCGTGCAATTTATAGTCAATACACATTTACGGCGCGCTTGGAAAGCTCACCGATCTGTGCACTATAATACTACCTATATGCATCCCGATGCGCTCGAGGGTGCACCGGGGTTCACACTATTGTGGTATCTGTATAATCCCACGCTACGAACCGTTCTGCCGCATATTATAGTCAGATCGGCCGTTCGTGAGCTTCGCAGATCACTCACTACGTATGTCTGTTGCTAACAGTGGTTATTTAGATGGATCGTTGAAACCATCGCACTGGCTCACGCCCCTCTATGAGCTATGTCCTATATACAGTAGAGCCCACTCTGTGCGAGTTTGGCTTCTTCATGAACTTGGTCTACAGGGGTATCTATATCTATATTTAATATCTGCTACGCGGCCGGCTGGTCTTCGCCGTCTACGTTGTCAGATTGTACAGCTTAGACGTCCCTGCCCTACGAGCGCAGGTTCTCTCGGCTCAATCATGCACGCTCATGCGTTTTATGTGTACACCACGGTGCGCTCAGCGAGCTCACCAACGTGATTCTGAATTTACTTATCTCGCACAGCCGCGGCGCGTACCTCGCCGTCTTGTGCTATGTTATGTGCCCCCGGTGCGTTTAAAACCCCACCGTGTGCGCGTCAACAATTTATATGGTGCTTACACATTTGCTTTTAAAGCTGTGAATATGCCGGGTATAGGGCCACACGCAGTGTCTCTCCGGTAAGGCACTTCAGTACGTTGTGTATGCACGGCGTGATGGGATTACGTTCCCCCATAGCGTCAGCTAACTGACGCAATGCGAAGTGAACCGTATTGAAAGGGAACGCTTAGGTTACTCACGTAACCCCGGTTCCCTGAAATAACGGGAACGAAGCATTGCGTCTCTTGCCGTGCTACAAACGTCTACGCAGCGAGTGTTATTCGGCTGCGCGCTTCAGTCGAATAATAATGAGCTCCTGACGATTGAACCGCGCTTATATAGGGACGCGTTCCTCCCGCGCGCGGGTTCAAACGTCATTGGTCTGTACTTTGTACAGACGTTAACCAATAGGCTTCAGTCACGGAGTAAACAGGAGTTTTCCCCATAGCGTCAGCTAACTGACGCAATGCTTCGTTCCCGTTATTTCAGGGAACCGGGGTTACGTGAGTAACCTAAGCGTTCTCTTTAATTCACGTGTTGGCATGTGTAGCGAGTGAATGAATGATAACTGTGAAACACATGAATGCACAGACATGGATTAATTCTCCACATGACAGGAGTTGATATTGATTTCACAGTCTTCTGATTAGATTACAGTTACACAACTTATTATTGTTGAGTGAGAATTTAAAACACTGTAATCAATACAGGTCATTAACATTACTCTGATTTTATATAAATGAAGTTTATCGATAAGAGCTGTTGTTGTCCAGTTTGATTAACAGGACATCAAAGAGGGCGAGCGCATGTGCTGCTACCCAGTCTCACAAAGTTTCGTGATATAGTCACGTATTTTTTTATTCTTTTTTTTTGTGCTATTATCACGAAATTTCGTGTTTTTTCGTGATCGTATAACGAATTCCTGTTTTCGTGTGATTATCACGTATTGGTTACTCAACTGCTTTTTCCTATTTTTAAACCATTGTCGCTTCGGTTTAGGGTTAGATTTGGTGCTTGCATTAGAATGTCACTTTATATATTGGTTTATACTATTTTTTCTGATTTATTTTTTTATATGTCGCCTGGCGTTGGGGTTAGAGTTGGGTTTGGTTAGGGATGTCATTTTATGTAAATCTAACCCTAAACCGAAGCGACAATGGTAAGAAAATAGGTGAAAACAGTTGAGTAACCAATACGTGATAATCACACGAAAACAGGAATTCGTTATACGATCATGAAAAAAACACGAAATTTCGTGATAATAGCACGAAAAAAGAATCAAAAAAAATACGTGACTAACGAAATTTCGTGAGACTGGGCTGTGTGATCAGCAACACTGTTAAAATAAATGTTCCTAAAAGGTTTTTTATTCTCTCTGTATGGTTCTCTGACGAACATGTAGGGGAAAGCAGAAAAATGTCATGCTAATGTTTTAGACAGAGATATAATTTTGCTGTGGTCAATAACTCACCAGTGTTGTTTATCAATACCAGGTGGACTTCAGTAAAAGACTTCAGTTTAATTTCACTCTGAAACAAGATAGATTTTTGTGTTACACTTGTTTTTAGTAAAAATATACATGACTATGACCTTTTCTTTGCAAAATTTATATAATTACATCTTCATTTTAAATTTCAGTTTCATCAAATGTTTCAAAAGCAACTCGACAGTACAAACTTGATTTGTTGAGATAATTATTTTTCAAAAGTTTGACCACTAAAATTATTTGAATAATATACATTTTTAACATAATGCAATAGCATTAGCAATGGGGCAAAAGTAACAAGCGTTACTTTCATCTCGACAGGAACTCTTGATATTTAAACCAGATTTACTGTTATTTTGAAAAACGAGAAGGCAAACTTCAGGACGTGTTAGAGCACTTAATAGCCTGTAGATTGAACAGTACTGTAACACATAAAACGAGAAACACAATGCGTTATAAGAAAAAAATGACCGCTTTTAGGAATTTACTTATCATGGTTAAAACAGCTTTCTGGACCTACACGCGCAAAACGGTGACAAAAAAATGCAATCATTGTCAGCTCTGTCAAGGGTCATGTGCTAAAGATGCTGTCATAGTTTGAAATGCAAATGTAGTCAGGGCTCTGAGAAAATCACTTTGTTACTTTCGTTCCACATTACTTTCGCCCCGGTTCTCCCCTAACATCGACAGAACCCCTGTGTTGCACAAAAGGTACTTTAAAAGGTAAGAAAGAAAAGGTTCTTTGGGGGAACAAAAAATAGTTCTTCTATGGCACCACTGTGAATAACTCTTAACACACCTTCAATTTTATGAGTGTGTGACTGTATAAAATAACAAATGGTCACACATACAAACCGGCAAGCAATAGCCATTATTTTGCCATATATGGACCTGATATCGTCCCAGACTGATCTCACGGAAAGTCGTGTTATAGTCACGAGCTTTTTCATGCCTTGAGCATGAATGTCTTTTTCGTGACACTTGCATGAATTTCTATAAATAGTTTTTTGTGTCCGTATTATGTCTTTCTTTTTCGTGTCATTTTATGTTGTTTTCTCATTGTTTTTTCCTATTTTCCTATTGTCGCTTGGGGTTGGTGTTAGAATCACTCTCTTTTTACATTTTTAGACATCTTAACCCGAACCCCAACTCTAACTCTATAAAAGCGGAAGAAAAACATGTAGACAATAATACATAAAAGTACATCTTAACCCCAAGCGACAGTGATTTAAAAAATAGGGGAAAAAGAGAAAACAAAACATAAAGGGCCCTATTTTAATGATCTGAAACGCAAGTGGGAAGCGCAACGCGCAAGTGAGTTTGTGGGCGGATCTTGGGCGCTGTTGCTATTTTCCCGGCGTGAGAAATAACTCTTGCGCCGGGCGCAAATCAATAAGGGGCTGGTCTGAAGTAGGTTCATTATTCATAGGTGTGGTTTGGGCGTAACGTCAAATAAACCAATCAGAACGCTATCCAACATTCCCTTTAAATGCAAGGGTGCAAGTTCCATGGCGGGTTGCTATTATTATGACGGATTTACCAGGCGTACGCCAGGAGCGGTTTACAGCCGAGGAGACCGACGTTCTTGTAAGAGCAGTCAAAGACAGAGAAGTTGTGCACGCTATACATTATGGTCAAGCATGCGCCCTTAAAATAGCATAATGAACAACGCACAATGCGCCACTGACTTTAAACTTTTTTTTTTCTGGTCAGTGCCGCAATTGTTTTTTGAAACTGCAAAATAGCATCAGGGATGGTTTGCCCCGGAACACGCCTCTTTTTTTGCTCTGAACCGCCCAGGGAGCGAAGTTCATTCCCTAGTTTGCCGACGTGCGTCTGTGGAGGGAAAAACCCGCTGTGCGCCGGTGCAAAATACGAATGATACATGCGTCACTGACAAAGTCAATTGCGCTGGGTGCAAGATAGGGCCCAAAATAACACAAAAATCGGAATTTCGTGCCATGGACACGAATAAATTAATACAATTTTTCGTGTCTATAATACGACTTGCCGTGAGATCATGTTGTATCGTACGGCTATGAGTAACCCACTTCTAGCCAAAATAAACTTAATTGAATTTGGTTCAATCAGGTTTAAACATGTAATTTTTGCCAAAACAACTGATATTTCATGAGGTAAGTAAAGTCAATAGTAAATCCAAGGTGTTTGGTTTCTTTCTTTCTTTTAGTTTATTTATTTATTACAATTTTGGACTATGGTTGGACATTTATTTCATTTTTTTAGCCTAGACATCTGGGCAGTGTTTGAATGGCTATTAGACGTCAAATAAATGAAGATTTTAAATATGAAGATGATGCTGATGGTTCTTATGCACCTGTAGCTGGAGAACCATCATGGGTCGTAATCAAATCTTCTCTGTGAGGAACATCACAGGGACAGTTTTAGAAAGCTTGAAGCGGATGAAAGGGAACACAGCGGTTCAGGATCAAACGGTCGGGCTCTGGTCTTGGCCTGTGTTTGTACTAGGAATGCATATATACTGCATAACATTTAGATCTGTAGCCTTTGTAGAGTTTCAGGCTACAGAGGCGACTCTTATTATGCACTAGAGCAGCAACAAACCTGCCCCTTCTTCCGTCTGCTTCTTATCCTCAAAGGCGAAGCTCAGACCAAAGGCAATTTCAAATCAAAACAGATGCAGGATACTGTAGAAGCGCACTGAAGAACTCATTGTTTGTGTTCATAATGCATCAAATTCCTTGCTTGTACAGAGGGATTGTGGGTAATTGACCTGAATGAGTATCTCCTCGATTTGAAACATGCTACTTCAGTTGGAAAGAAATTAAGCTATGCTGAGTTCACATTACATTAATGCATTTGGCAGACATTCAAGTTATATGTTTTATTTTCAGTTTGTGAGTTCCTTGGGATCAAACTCATGACATGTTATCTATCTACCTATTTTTATGTAATGATAACTCTAATGCATAGATATTGTAAGCTTGCAACTTGGTATCAGTCTATTCAAAGTGTGGCTGTCGGCGCTTAGGGTGTCTTTGTTTACACCTCGCTGAATGGGAAATGAGGCCAGGATTCATTGAATCACAGGTGGAATAAGCACATGACGCACATGCATCCGACACGTTGTTCTGGGTCGTAGTTTGCTGTCGCCTTCAGAAGAAACACTCATAAGAGCACATCTGCAGTCTAGGGTTTCTGTACATCCAAAGCGTGTTAAAGATGCCCGCCGTCACGGCAAGCCAAGCGTGGCTGCCGGTTGAAATAAATAATCCCGGGTCTTACCTGTCGGAAAGAGTGATTCGGCGCGTCGGACTGTTGCAGTCGGCGTTGTGACAGGCAGGTCCATCATGGTCTAGTAATGGGGTCAAACAGGAAGGCAGGGATTTGATGCCCAGTGAGGCCAGGGGCCGAGGCCTCGTCGAGCGGTGCGCGCAGCCCAATGGAGTCGCTCTGACCCGTTTATTACCGTGTTTTTCTGCTTCGCTGCAAACCAGTAATGATCGTCACACTGTTTGATTGACAGGAGCTCTCTCCACTTGCTCGCACGCCAGATCCAAGTTGAAAGTAGTTGATGGTGGACGGATTGTGCCTGTTGACCTGTTGCTTTGCCCTGGCAAGAGTTCAATTTACCTCCCTTGACAGGCAAATGATAAGTTGCGGTCCCACGCGGCACCCTACCTTGCAATCGGGAAAGCGTGATACTGTAGCAGAATCCACTGCCTTTAATTTGCCTGGTAGATTTACTTCACTGAACAAGTTCAAAAAGTTAATGATGTTTACATACTGTACATGATCTGCAAGAGTAAACAATATGATGCATTTCAGTTAAGCGACAACTTGCACTTTTACATTTGCATTTTTTTGGGAGCTGTTGAGTAGGGGAGAGCAGGGCACAATGTTACGCTTTTTGGCTTTGGCACTATCATTCGAAAAAAAAGTTAGCTAAATCATTTTTTACACAATCAACACTCACATCTTTGCTACAAATGAACACTTAAAGTTTGTTTGTGGGATTTACCGTTATTACAATTACACCGAAATTGAAAGGAGTGCAGATGTTACAACTTAAAGGTATAGCGGAAGATTTTCCCAAATTATTTAAAAGAACCGCCCCTCGATATTTTTTAAAAAATGCTCCCGAGAGGGAACGCCTGTTAAACGCGTGCACGAGACAGAGAGAGAGCGTGCAGGAGCTCAGTTCTTCTCTTCGCTCTGTTTACAAGTTTCTGTCGGCATGTTTACCGTGTCTGTGCGGTTCGTGACTTGTGCCAGGGCTAGCATCGCAAATCATAGCTTACATCAACTTTTACCAGCAGTGATTTTAAATGGATTTCTCCAAATAGCATGACAAAATGTACCTTTCCAGAAGAAACTTCGCGTGGGAAGCCCAACCTGTCCTTTAGCTCACGCCAGCGTGTGAAATAGTCTCCCATAAACACTCTGGTCTTGTTTCTTTATTTATAGTCCTTTCTCTTCTTGTCATACAATTCGTAGACACTTTTTCTCTTGTGACCCTCAGACATTTTGAAAAAAACACAGTGAGAACGCGACCTTCAATGAATGGTTGAAACCGTAGCACAACACACATACACGTGAAAGTGCGCATGTGCAGAAAGCAAACGTAGAGGCGAGCACGTGCGACGGTTATACGTCAACATATAATCAGAATGATTGATATCTGGGATGACCAATAACAGTGATGATCCACCCGGAAAACGAAAATCTTCCGCTATACCTTTAACCCATGGGGGGATTAATTGTAACAAACCCCCCTGCTAGAAAATTTAGTTTAAACACAAATAATTCAATCAATTTATGTCTATATACTAAAAGGTGGATATTGTTTATATATCTGCCTATAATAGATAGATATCCACATATTCATTTATCCAGGATCCTTCATCTAACCATTCTTCTATTATGAATCAATTCATAGAAATAGATTATTTAAAAGGGTTTCACAATTAAGACAAAAAAAATCATAATTGTGAGTTGTTTCCCCTGATAGTATTTACATTGTTTTCTTTCATTATCATTGTGCACTCACCTAAAGGATTATTAGGAACACCATACTAATACTGTGTTTGACCCTCTTTTGCCTTAATTCTACATGGCATTGATTCAACAAGGTGCTGAAAGCATTCTTTAGAAATGTTGGCCCATATTGATAGGATAGCATCTTGCAGTTGATGGAGATTTGTGGGATGCACATCCAGGGCACGAAGCTCCCGTTCCACCACATCCCAAAGATGCTCTATTGGGTTGAGATCTGATGACTGTGGGGGCCATTTTAGTACAGTGAACTCATTGTCATGTTCAAGAAACCAATTTGAAATGATTCGAGCTTAGTGACATAGTGCATTATCCTGCTGGAAGTAGCCATCAGAAGATGGGTACATGGTGGTCATAAAGGGATGGACATGGTCAGAAACAATGCTCAGGTAGGCCGTGGCATTTAAATGATGCCCAATTGCCACTAAGGGGCCTAAAGTGTGCCAAGAAAACATTCCCCACACCATTACACCATTGCATTAATGAGAAATTGAACAGGTGTTCCTAATAATCCTTTAGGTGAGTGTACACTGGAGGCTTAGGTGTAACACTGTGTGACAACTAACCCTGCTGTGTAAAAATGTTTTCAATTCCAACTATCAGTTACTAGGGCATTTATCAGCCAATCAGAATACAGCATTCAACAGGCCCCTGGTATAAAGTGAAAATAAGCAACTATTCACCTTTCTTTCACAAACATTTGACATTATTCCTGCCATAAATTACAAACAGGCTTGTTTATGAGATGAAGTATAAAATGTACGAGTTTACATTTCACCTGGCATACTGTAACTGCTTACTTTCAGTAGTACATAACTGCTACTACAGATTAAAGTTTATCACTGTTGTAATATATCAGAACACAGCAGAAGTCTTTATGGTGAACCATAATGGTGGAGCACTTAACCAAAATCTGCACAGGAGTTCAGCGCATTGCGTTTCCAGATGGAGGTCTAATAGTGTGTCTAAGTTTTTTCCCTTGCTTGGGAAGTGAATGAGATCTTGGCCATAACTCAAACTGCACAGTCATTAGGAAAGAAATTCAAAGGCCGTGAATGTGTGTCGCTTTGAGTTTAGATTCCAGCATTGTTCTGCTTTATGAATAAGGTTACATTGTGCTTTCCTCTGAATGAGATTGACAAATATGGGTCACGCAGTTTTATTCCATGAGGAAGTGTGAAAAACATGTGCAGTATGAAAGGTAATATGTTTTAAACCATAATGACCACAGATGCTCCTGAACAAAACTTCAATAAATCAAGCAGCTGCTCAAGAAGTTATTAAATTAAAGAGTCTGCTATGTAAACGTGACTCTGAACTAGGTCAAGTTATTTAGCAGGTGAAATTAAGCATTTCTTTATTAAAACATTCATGTTTTCTTATTGCATTCTGGATTGTATATATCCAGTCATTCTGTAAAAAGTGATGGCTATAAACGTCACTTTAGAAAATGACACACAGCCAGAGAAAACTCAACAGATCCAAACCAAGATCACAGCGTCCTGTCTTTCCTACAGATCAAAAAAAGATGTCCAACAAGCCGAGTTACTTTTCTCAGAAGAAACGCCTTGGGCAAGTTCTCCTTTAAAAGTCCAAAAACAGACAGATGTTTCAGAGTAAAATGGCCTCAGTCGCGGCTTTGCATCATCAAGTTCCTTCTTTCCAAAAACACGCAACCACCTGCACAATGTTACACCTCTATTTCAGTAATGAAAGTGGGTGATTAACAGCTGTCAGACAGGAAACTCGCAGCCAGATCTCAATGGTGGCGTGCAGATCGTGGTGATGCCTGTGATGCTGGATGTGTGCTAACTTGTGTAAGCACAGATGCTTGGGCCTTAAATAGCGTTATATGATAATGAATCCATCCAGTGGCTCTCAGTGTCAATCACACCGCTGGCACACTGAAGCTTTGTTAACGCTTTGCCAAGCTGACGTGGAGGTCTTTAGAGTCCTTAGCTTTTCAAACATTGCATTTCGGTCCCAGTGTGAGATTGTTATTGAACATTGTCAATTTTATTAGATTTAAAGAAGATTTAAACCTCTGTTTTTTATTTTGAATGTGTAACACTTTAAAATAAGGTTGTATTTGTTACATTATCAAATGCTTTAACTAATACGAGTTAACAATAAGCAATATAATTTTTCATTATTTATTTATCTTTATGCAAATGCAATTGTTCATGTTAGTTAATTGTGCATTAACTAATTACAACCTTTGATTTGATAGATGCATTAAATGAGTAAATGTTGAAATGAACATAAACAAGATTAATAATTGCTGTAGAAGTATTATTCATTGTATGTTTATGTTAGCTAATGCATTAACTGATGTAAACAAATACAATTGTAAAGTGTTACTAATGATTTTTAGCATGTGGCTATGTGATTCCTCGGGTACTACTAAGGTGTTCTGGGTGGTTACTTATAAGTCAAATCTTGAGCCAATCCCTACATCTCGGCTTCTTCAATATAAATACGTCTAAAATCACATACTGTGACAGTAGGTACTTACAGTATAATTATGGAAAGTACAAATGAGTTTTTTTTACCGGTCAGCGCCAGCATTTTTTATAACTTTCACAAAAGTACAATGCTTTCCAGAAAATGTTCTACTCTAACTTGTTCCCTGCCATTGATGAATTATCTCGTCAATTAAGAGAAAACATCCCCGCCAATGACGTTTTCTTACCGAGCCCCTAAGGTGACATTGGAGTAAAAAAATCTAGTAAAATAAATAAACTAAAAACTAAAATAAAGTTTTGTTTCATGTGCTCACGTGAAACTTTCATGTGCAGAATTTTTTGTTTAGTTTCACGTGAGCACGCAATTTTAACCTTATTTAATTTTTGCTCCATGTCCCCTTAGAGGCTCCGTACTTTCCGGACGAGTTTTTACGGTAATCTTAATTATGCTATAATCCACTGTAAATCCGCTCTTACCCAATTTATATAAAAAAAACTTGAGCAAAAACTAATTTTAATTAATTTTAAATTCCATATGTGTTTTGATAATCGTTCTGAATCTGATCTCTAACAAAATTCCTTTACAAAAATGCAATAATTTCAGCTACTCCGATTTAAGATGTTATAAAAAGAGAAAAAATGAAGATAGGTTTAAACTTGGTTTTTTTACCGTTTTGATTGTTTAAAAGCAGAAGGTCTGTTTTTTCATTTAATATATTTGTATGTTTATATATTTATAGAGGAAATTTTCCTGGATGGCATTTTGTGAAACGTTTGTGAAAATCACAAAAAATGCTGCCAGGCAACTTTTTTAATAAAGTCTGGCGGGGAATGAGTTAAATATATAAACATGCAAAAAAAATTAAAGAACAGACCATTTGCTTTAAAACAAAAAACAGAAACACATTTCATCCTATCTTAATTTGTTCTCCTTTCTTCAAAAATACCAAATTTTTAACAAAAAGCTGAAATAATGGCATTTTTGTAATGAACGTTTTTTAGAGATCAGATTCAGAACGATTATCCAAACATACACAGAGTTTTTACTGCTTTTGGATCGGTAGATGATTTCATTTTTTATAAGTTGGGTAAGAGCACCACCCAGTGGATAATAGCAGAAATATGGATTTCCGTAAAAACCTGTCACTGGTAGGAAAGCGTTTTCTCTTAATAGATGAGATAACTAGTCAATGGCGGGGAAAGAGTTAACTGAAATAATGTTAAAAAAGTGCAATTTAACCACAACAGATAGCTGTTTAATATATGTACTTGCATTTGAGCTTTCAGACATTGTTAAATATGACAACTCCTCCCCTTCTTTTTTGTTTGGTGACTCCTCTTCCAGGGGTACAAGGAATAGTAAGTGTCCATCAAATGCACATTTCAGGATCTTGCCGAAAGCAGTAGGTTAGTAGGGTACTTTTCGCCTATGTTTTTCGAATACATGAATTTGTACATACTACTTGACTCGCCTACTGCTTTTCACCTGCTATATAATATAAGTTTAAGTACTTTTTTAATAAAAATTATTCAAGTATTATAAAATCAAGTATTTTATTAATGCTTCATTTATGTCACCAATCAAAGAATTACTTGTAGGAACCTGTAAAATGAAAGTTTAATAAATAGACAAAGCGAAGAGTCTTGAAAGCACAAATAACATTTATCATTTAATCTACATTAAATATCACCTGTTTTTCATCTCTGCCACAGGTTCACCTTTCCACAACTGCAGTAAGAAGCTGGCAAGGGAATGTGTCCTCCACCCAAAATGTAATATAGAACGGTAAGTCAGCAAATTCAGCTTGTGCATTTCGCTGTTTCCTAATACCTACAAAATAACCCCGTGGGGTATACTGGGGCACAAAGTTGTTTTGCCTGTAAGAAAGCAAAGCGGTCCCCGAGGGCTCCTCGTCGCACAAATGTCTGTCTGCCCACCCTTGGGAACAACTCCCAATCATCAGGGGTCTCAAACACGACAGCCAATCACAGCAGCCCTGTTTAAATACAAGTGCCAAAACTGAGATTGTTAGATTGTTGTTTTCTTTCTAGCATAATTTACTACTGTTTTAGTTCTAATAACTTATTAAGGTAAGTAATTTAGTTAAATAATTTAAGAAATAATGTGATAATTCAGTTTAGACATGTTTGTCTAAAAATATTATTGCTCTAATTATTGCTCTATATGGCTCTTTATAGCTCAGGAGACATAATGGAGGTCCCGGATATGTTGTCATGTCCCAACTATAATGTTTCTTCTTAGAAGAAGGAGAAGATATGAATAGGACAATTATAATATGAATGCAAAACTATAAAATGATTATGGATAGGAAAGCTAAAAAATAAAAAAATTGGCCATGAAAGACTATGATCAGAGATATTTAAGTTCATATAGAAATCATTGACTTTTGACTGAAGATTTTGGGTATCTTGTGTCAAATATGATCACCGTTTGAGACTTTGTTGATATCTGTAACTCTAGAAGAGATATTACAAGAACTTTTTCTAAAAAAAAAGTTTTGCTTTTTATGTCAATTGAGTCACATTGCTATCTAGAAAAATACATTTCATCAATATCAAAAAGATCCTTTTATTATTTTATTGAATATTTAATATAATTTTTTTTTTTGCTGGTACAAAATTTGGTAGCACTTTTCATTGTTGATTACATTAGTATTATATTATTTTAGGTGGGGTTTAATATCACTCGGTAAACTTAAAAGGGATGTTAGGATTTAAACGAGAGGATAGGAGGCAAAAGTGACACAGAAGCCGGTTGAATTGGGTGATTTATTAGTGCACACACGTGGTAACAAACCCCAACACACTGTGTAAAGGTAGCAAAATAATCAAAAAGAAAATAAATTGTACAAAATATACACTATATACAAAGTATTTACCAGCAAGTTAGCTAAATCAATTGATCTGAACTGCATCAGCAAGACAATCGCAATTAACTTTGTATACAACCAAAAACAAAACTCCTACAACAACCCACACTGACTGACTGACTGTGTGGGAGCCATTTTATAGTCTTAGCTCGGCCCCCCTGGATCAAACCAGTCTAAAATTGGTAGGGGGGTTATCTCCTCTGACTATAGAAACATACATTAAATCACTTGGCAACAAAGTATGCATTAATGAAAATAAATAAGTACAAATACACAATTCAACACACATACCAAACAACAATTAAGACATTAAACACCAAAAATAAAAACACCTTTATACAGGCATGAACTGGTGACCCATTTCATGTCACAACCAAAATGGCTGCTCAGCATGATAAGTGTATAAAAGTCCCAGGTTGTGTATTTCACAGGTTTGGTTCTGGAAAATGGAAACTGGTGAGTGTTTGCAATCTTTGTGTGTGTGTTTATTGCCCAATAAATTATAGTAGATAAATCATTTGTGTCTCTGGTTATTTCATTGTTTTATGGCAGATGATATATAGTTTTGTTGGAAAGTAGCCTAACTAAGACTTATTAACAACATTAAACATTATCAATAAACACAGTTGCACAATACACTGCAAAATTACACAGATCCTTGTGCACATTTAATGCCGGCATTTGAATTGTGATTGGTCTTAAAATGTTAATGCTAACGGTATGAGGCTAGTCATAGTGCCTTAACCTCATATTACACTGTGACAGGCGACATTTCACAAGACATGTCAAATAAATTTCTGGTGTCCCCCGAGTACATATGTGAAGTTTTAGCTGAAAATCCCATATAGATAATTTATTATAACCTGTTAAAATTTCCACTTTGTAGGTGTGAGCAAAAATGTGCCTTTTTGGGTGTCCTTTAAAATGCAAATGCACTAAATGGCAGTGCCGTGGTTGGATAGTGCAGATTAAGGGGTGGTATTATCCCCTTCTGACATCACAAGGGGAGCCACATTTCAATGACCTATTTTTTCCACATGTTTGCAAAGAATGGTTTACTAAAACTAAGTTACTGGGTGTATTTTTTCCAATTATAGCACTTAAACATGGAAAAAGATGGCATGTCTCCTTTAAAGAAATACTCTATAACATAATGCCCAGCATGCAACCAAACACCTTTTGCCATTTATACATCCTTAAAATTAAATGTGCTTTATGGTGCCATAGAGGAAAGCATTTTGGCTTAATGGCTATACCTCTCTGTCTCTTTTTCTGTCTCTCTTTCATGGGTTAAGCTGCTGGACAATATCACCACTTCATCACCTTTTTTGGCATATAAGAACTCAGAGTTATTAATAATTTTGTCTGCATGCTACAGATGTTCCACAAATGAACCGAGCTGTGTTGAGTTCTCATGACACCGGGGCACCTCAGGTGCTGAGCGCAGACCCAAATCTGTCTCCCCACCATCACACCACCCCAACTCTCTTTAAATGAATGAAACAGGAAGAACTGAGGTAAGAACAGAAAAACAGACACACCCACATATCCTCAACCTATGAATGATTGAGAAAAAGTAGGAAAAATATTTCACTTGTGGAATTGTCCACATCCATCCACCGAGTTTCACAATCTACTGAGATTTTTTTCTAGCATATATTTAGTTGCATGCACTTTTATCCTGCATTTCAAATTTTAGTATTTTATGCACTCTCTTGGAATCGAACCCATGACCTTGACATTGGTAGTAAGATGCTCTAACATTGATCAATAAAATTATATGCAAGCATTATAAATTGATTGGGATTTCTGAAAATCTTATATTTTCTTTTCTTTTAAGGGCCTTTTCTATGTAAGATGGAAAGTCATGTGTAGTCATATGATGCCTATTATCATATTAACTGACTGAATGTCCGCTTGTCAAAGTATATACTGTTTTATTAGATTATAATATATTTATGAGAGCAATAAAATTAGCAATAATACCATGCATTATATTATTTTCTCGTTTATTTTCTCAAATAGAAAAATTATCAATTCAGTCTGAATATATAGCATCATTATTGCAAGGAAGTGATTTTACTGCACCTATCGTCTCAAAATCACTACAATATATATTTTTTTACTATTTTTAAAAATACATTTATTTTGTAGTTTCCTATTCTACATTTTTTGTCATACACAATATTGAATTACAAAAGAATGATAGTGATTAAGCGCTATGACAAGCGAGTGGGAAGGAGAAACGGTGAGATGGAGAGAAAGTGTTAACAAGAACAGCATTGAGAGACATAAAATATGACTTTTCCATGAGAGGCGTGTGTATGTATGGGAATTCGGACCCAGCTGTGGCACACATGACTGAAGAGATTCTCATCCCAGACCTCATGTTTCACAATGACCTCCACTTCCCGTTCCACAGCGTTCTGCCCTTCACCGCCCCGCTCGGCCCCTGCGCCAAACTACAGCCGTTGTAAAAAGAGACCACCGGACCCATGAAGAGGTGCTGGTGTGTCAAGCATCTGTTTTATCCATTAAAGTGAGACTGCAGCCCTGCAGAGAACAGAAGACATGCAGAAGCATCCATAAATCTTTGGCCTCTGGTGGAAACATATTTTCCACACACTCCTCCCACGTTCCTCTGCTAACATTCTGCTGTCTATTTCACATTCCTCCATGCTAAAGTCTGAAGGGGGTGCACATATACAGTATACAGTAAGGGGATTTGCATCAACAAAGCCACCCGGAAGTCATTCATTTAGCGTGGAAGTTCATATGATTCCCAGCAACGTGAGCGAAGCAAAGTAAAATACTGATGTCTTTCCTTTGAAATACAATACTGTAGTACTCATGTGACATTTATCTCCATTCTTCTCTTGCAGTCTTTCTTTAGTTGTAACATTTACTTTAATATTTAGGGTTCTGTTACATTTTTCTTTACTTTCTTTGCTTTCCATAATGTGTACATTTCATAAACAACATTTTAGCATGTTATACCATGTCCGTTTACGGCACACATATGCAAGGGTCTGCATAGACATTTTGCATGCTAAAAAGTTACGAATTGCCACGCTTGGTTGTGTGTAAATCTTAGCATTAAACTCCCAACTTGCATTTATATTATTAAATAGACAGGTGACAGTTTGTGGATATATATGATATTTATTATATACTATAATTTTTTTCACCCCAATGCTTATTCTCACTGAAATGTGATTTGCATTCATATTAAGCTTAATTGTTTCTGGCACATCAAAAGCAGTTTCTTTAAGTTCATTTCTATCAGTCATTGTAGACAGTAATATAAAGACACAAGACATTTTAAATCATAAGATAGGCCAAATCAAGGCCAAGTCTAATGTTTGTTTAATATTTCATAATAACTATAGATAATTCATTTACAAAGAGACGTTCATTTACTCCTGTATAATGGCGTGCTCATCTAAAATGGAGAGTGAGAGCTCAAACTTTTGAAAAATTCAAATATTTGCATCAATTTTTAAAAGGGGTTTATATCTAATGAATTTAGATTTAATTTGGCATGGCATAAAATCCATTTGTAGCGCTTTTAATTAAGAATGCAGTCCATGCAATTAGAATTATGGGTAGAGCCTTCATCAGCCGGTCCTGAGAGAACTGCAGTCGGAAAAATTATGTTAATGCTTTACACAGAAAACACTTCCAACCGAGGCCACTTTTTCTCATCTTCAGCAGACAATAATGTACTGCGAAAAGCTTCTTCATAAAGTGTCCTTCAAAATGCCGCGTTTACAGTAAAGCGTGTTTATTGTTTTGTTTACAAAAGCCTGACACATGGAACATATGTCTGATGTGTTTATGAACTTTGGTTAGCGTGTGATGCTCGTGTGTTGTTTTACAAAATGCATTGGCACTAAAGCCAAGTATTGCATTATTTATAAAGGACAGAGCTGATTTCTCTTCATCTTGAAGTAAAGATGATAAATCTTTAGGTTGAAGTGTGCAAAACAAAGACAAGTGCAATGTCTTTAATAGTACTGCTTGTTTAAACCAGTTTCAGTGTTTTATATTTTAGTCTGATCTGATGCCTTATAACTCTTCTTCTTCTAATTATTATTATTATATTTAATTGTTTATTTATATCGTATTATATCGATTAATCGCATACACAATACACAATAAAAGTTTTTTTTTTAAAAATATGTGTGTGTGTAGTGTATAATTATTATTTATATATAAATACACACATTCAGGTATACGTTTATGAAAAAAATTATATTTTTATATATAAATAAAATAAATCAAAAACTAAATATATATATATATATATATATATATATATATATATATATATATATATATATATATATATATATATATATATATATATATATATATATATATATATATTTATATTTATGCAAAACAAACTTTTATTTTGTATGTGATTAATCACGATTGATTTTTTGACAGGCCTTATATATAATATATAATATATTTTTATTTTATATATATAAATATATATATAAAATATGACTTATTATTATTATTATTATTATTATGCTGATGATAATAATAATGATAATTATTATTTGTAATGATAATAATTGTATATTATTTATAGTTAGTCAGTAGTCACAATTTGTCTCTCATTTGCCACTTTTTGCCACGGAGGGCAGGTCTGAAGCGATCATCACAGTGGGCCACAGCACAACACTAAGAGGCGACTTTTGTCTAATGGAAACAGGTTTGGTTGTGCTAGCGATGGTGTAGTTTTAGCGTTACCCGCTGCAAATCTATATTTATGCTCCTCTGTTCTCCGGTCTTGCTTAAAAGTAAAATCTGCACTAGGTTATTTGCAAAAGCCGATCTGATTGGCTAAGGCCTGCGTTGATGCTTGAAAAGTTGAAAAATTTTAACTTCTGCCACGAGCAACACCATTGACATACGCAACGCACAATTCAGTTTGGCAACACATGATGTCAAAGTGAATGAGAAGCGATAACGTTGTGTGAATCCAGCGTAAGGGCCAGATTTGGCGTTTTAAAGCTGCTGTCGGGATTTACTAAAAACACGCAGTGACAAATTAGCAGTCACGAGTGGACTCAGTTGTTTTTGAGTCTGACCTTTTTTCATATGCATTTGCAGGAGGTTTCAGATGCAAAATTTATGTGCGGAGACTATTTAAATGATTCAGGTAACACATGATTTACTAAGGTTTGCGCTCGCCAATTTACTGGTATTTGCGTCGATATTTAAGGCATAAATAAAGCATGTCATAAACCCTGCGTTAATTTGCAGTTCTCTTGTTTATTGTGTTACATGGAAATTAAATTTTTGCACCGGACGACCACGGACCCTCCTGATGACGAAAATAACGTCATGCGTCATGCTACCAAATCTGAAAAAAAAATGACTTCTCTTAACCTAACCTATAGTCAGGTTGAATGTCTTTTAAAGGTTCAGGTGAAGTGTTATGAAGTGTTGCTTTGTCTCATGCACCTAAGTTTGTCTAATCCAGAAAACTATCACATACATTACATAACATGTATGCATTTGTGCATTCAAGCTATACATTTTTTCAGCTGATTTACAGGAAAAGAGCAACAACATACAGTAGGGGTGGGAAAACATGTACAATTGTAAACTTTATATAACAACCTGTCTACTTTGACGCCTTATTTCACTAAGTAATCTCTAATGCTTTGCATTTGCTCAAAAGTGAATTATTATCATAACACTTACTTGGGTAATAAATTCTGACTTTCCAAGTGAAATGGAAATCCAGAACTAATCCCAAATCTTGCATTATGCTTGAAATACAACTACCCCTAGCTCAGTTTGCGTACTGTAAAACTCACCTCTACAGTAAAGTGGCCTAATTCTCCCAGCACGACAGCAGCCCATTTTCCTTTTTTCGTTTGCCTCTGCGCTGTTGGTGGCTTCCAACTTTTGAGTCATACATTTAATGGGAATGGCATCTGGCTGGATCTCGGTTCCCTCGTGAACGCCTACGCCCGAACCAACGCACAGGAACACTCTTCCTATTTCCATTAAAGTTCATTTAACCTCCACACACACAACATTTGCAAAGCTCAGTATTGTCTTTCTTAACTTCACATGGAGGCAGGTTTGATGTTCCTCGGGAGTGGAGCGCTACGCGCGCCGTTCGGGGGCTTGAGCGAATACACAGGTTTGCTCGGGGAAACGAGGTTTTCATTGGCAACACTTGAGAAATAAATAAGGAGAAAGCCAAAAGCTTCCAGTGAATATGCATTAAAAAGTAATGCGAGTGCCCTCCTGTGCATTCTGTAGGGAAATTAGGCCCAGGGTTTAATATGAAGTCAGAGTACTAGAGTATTACTAGACTATTATCAAGACATTCCCAAACACTCACTCCGGCATTTCCTTGGAGACTAATTTGTCTCCTTTAAACGAGTAGCATAAAAGTGTACATTGTAGAGGCAGGATTATTAAACGTGTTCCTGTCGGATGTGAGGCGAATGAATTGTCTGTTTGTTAGATTTTCTTATGAAGCGTTTTGTAGCAATAGACCACGATGTTACGTCAACTCGAGAGCACATCTGGTAAACGATACCTCTGGAAAAAATATACTGTGATCGCACAGGAAATAGTAGTCAGCTATTAAACTTTAAAGGTGATGTGAGTAATTTTATACTTTGTTAAATACTTTCTCCCATAATATGCAGCTATATGTAAAAGCCGGCTGAAACAGTGAAGCTCTGTGCTGCTTTCAACATCACTGTTTTATAGGCCTGATATAGTGACTAATGTTTGAAAACATTACAGTTTTTGGTTACAAATTATTTTGAGGCATCACAGTTATAGTATAATAATGCATTTTAGCACTGAGTACTTATAATTAACAACATGCACTTACTGTAGGGTTTGGTGTAGGGTTGCATGTAATATGCAATTTATTGTTATTACCAGTGTTGGGGAAACTAAATTTGGAAAGTGCATTACAATATTAAGTTACTCCCCAAAAAAGTCACTTATTGCATTACTTAGTTACTTCTCATGGAAAGTAATGCTTGCATTACTTTTAAGTTACTTTTGCTTTACTTTTTCTTACTTGGCTAAGGCAGGTGTTTTTTATGACGGAGAAGTTGTTCATTCAGAATCAACTCGTCGTTTCCGTTTATTGGTGTCACGCCACTGTCCTTCGAACTCGCCACAGCCGCAGGTGTGTTGTTGTTGTGTGAAATCTGGTGCGCGTGCGCGGCATGGCGGCAGCCGGGTGGTGGGCGTACCCAAAACAAGGATATGAAGCCGCAGCATTGCTGATACTTTTTAGCTAAAAACAGACAGATTTCACGCAAAATAGGCATAAATGACATGCATTGTGAACGTCAGACTTATAATCATTTTCGTTCTGTCTTGTCTCGTCAACGAAAACTCGAAAGCGTCTCGTCATGTTTTAGTCACCTTAGAGCCATTTTTAGCTATTCATTGTCGCATTATAATCATAAAAAAAGGTGCATCAACGAAATCAATTTGTTATCGTCATCGTTGACGAAAACAACACTGGTGTACATTTATAAAGTAATGCGTTACTTTACTTATTACTTTAAAAAAAATATTATTACGTAATGCAAGTTACTTGTAATGCGTTAACCCAACACGGGTTATTACTATAATAACTACATGTAACATGAACAACGGCACTGTAAAAAAAAATAAAGTGTTACACAGAAGTATGTAACCTATTTCATGTTTAATGATATTGCGCATTAACCAGATCTCACATGAATTTGTGCGTATGTATAGTTGGGTAGTTTGTAAAAATGTATATAAAGTGAATCGTACAAAAACATATGATTATCATAAAATAACAATAATGAAACCTCACCGCTACTTCCCGCACTAAGTCCAACATCACAGGGGTGAAAGCAAATTGTGCAATTATTTACAAATGTGGTTGAACGAATTATGAATTAGTCAGCTTTTAAAATACATACGAGTTGCCATGGGATTGCAATTAACGAACACTTTAAATTAATTTTAAAATAGCAGAATAATATAATACACATACATTTTACATTTACATTTATTAAATTGACTTACACATGAGAGAATTCGACAATACAGCATCTTAAATACAGTACTTGGATCTTATAGAAATGCAATATGTTCAATGAAACGTGTGACTGACTAACATGCAATTCTTCATGCATGTTCTAGTAACTGTTTTATTAAAATATTGGTTGATTTAATGATTCTGATTCAAAATGTCTATGCAGAATGCTTAGCAATGCATTATTTGCGATAGCTACAGTTATGTAACTTTTTTCCAGGTTAAAGTGAATGGATAAGGCGAGTGCATAATTGAAATCTTTTTAATCCATCTCTCCGGTTCAAAATGATAAACGTCAACAAAGGATTACAGATTAAAAGCCTGTCTGGGTAGAGGAGACTGCTAATACCCCACAGACAAATGTAAAAGATTTACTGTGCATGAGTTTTCGACACAATTTCTTTGTTTTTCTATTAGGATCCAATTGACACTTTTTAAATCCTTTTACAGTAATGAAAAGCTTTCAGTTTCTCTTAGTGCACAAAATAACCTCACACAATGAAAAGATTTAAGTGTGTATGTATTGTATGTGTGTGTTTGGCTGTTTCAGTATAATAGTGGCATTGCTTCAGTGGGAGAAGCGCCACATATTGATTGTGCATTGTACAAATAGTTCAGTTTATCAAGCCTGACTGTCCCTATTCTTCTACATGCTAAATAATGAATAAGTCCATCCGTCAATGTTTCGAGGTTTTTGTTGGGCTTTACCTTTAGCTTATATAGCACAGCGGGGGCTTTATCTTAATACCGCTGGGAACATGTCTGTGAAGCTTTGGCAGGGCATGCAGATAAAATCTGTGTTCATCATTTTTTGGCTGAATTGTTTGATTTAATTCACTTATTATTTATATTCTTATGTAATCTGTAAGCCAGAGGAGGTCTGTAAAAACATTTAGTCTTGGGTAACAGCTAAAAGTGTTTCCAGGTGAATAAACATGTGAATGTATTAGAAAATAAGACCCATAATGTATTGCACATTATAAAAGAAATAGTTTTGAAAAATTCTGATTGGATGAGCCACATTTAATACAATACCTTTGATTATTTTCTTTACTATGGTGAATTCATGTAAAGTGGGGTATTTTTTAATATTGATGTGACTGTCTGGAAGTGTCCTTACATTAAAGGCATTGTCCAGTTTCCATTACATCAAGAGATTTATTATTCATGCAAACTTTTCCGAATGCTTAATGTACCTGAAAATATGGGTCATGGGTCAGTAAATGAACACTAAATAATTTCACTGATCAATATTACTGTTAATATGACACCGAATAACATGCATACCAGGCCTTAATATTTCATTAAAATACATAGAGGAAGATTTTTAAAAATAATCTCTTGACACTTAAGAGTAACTTTGCTTTTTCACTTAGGCCATTAATATGAGTAAATTATACATATACTTTTTCCTGGATTTTGAACATCGGGCAATAAGTGAAACCAAGTAGAAATGATATAACATATATTATACAGAGGAAAGTGAATTAATGGATCTGTGTCCTACTAACACTACAAGCAAGATATGCCTGAGACATCAGGGATCCTGAGAATACAAGTTTTTCTCTTGTCCTTAGATCTCAGGGTTAAAACTTTATAACAAATAGTTGATCATTCACTGGAAACCAGATGATTAACCTCTCTGAAACATAATGCTACGTACACACCAAACGAGGGGCATCGCTCTAAATTACTCATGGGATTTAACTTCGTGCCATGCTAACTTTTCGCTCGAGTTGAATATTTGAGACAAATAGCGCATGTTTTTGTGGCAAACACCCCATCAGGTCATTCGCATCGCCCCACGCAAGGACATGTCTGATTGCGTCTTTGTATGTAATCTACTCGTGCAAATCGTTGAACTCTCATCTGGTGTGAACCCACAGTAAGTATTCTGCTTGAGTGGAAATCCAGTGGTTCTGGTTTAGGTAGGAGTTTTGGAGAAGAAACTATTAAGACATTATCTTAGGATATTAAGTATTACATGAAAAAGGTTTAGATTTGTAGTCAGTCCTTTGTGGATTTGTTCATGACCACAAATAACTTGATTCATCAGAGTTTCCGGCCAGCACATTAAACAATTTAATATATCAGACGGATCTTGTTCACTGGGTCATTTTCAACCCAGCATTGGGTCAAAAGGGACAAACTTGTTGGGTTATAATTTAACCTATATGCTGGGTTGTTTTAGTCCATTGTTGGGTCAAATGTTGCACTCTAAAAATGGCTGGTTTTTTGACCGATAATGGGTAAATATTGGACAGAACACATGCTGGGTTAAAAATTACCCCACACTGGGTCAAAAATGACCCAATGTTGGGTTGTTATGCAACCATGAGGTATAATAACCCAGCAGTTGGGTTTAAACCACCCAGCATTGGGTTAATTTTATCCCAGCCTTGTATTCTCTCCAATATTTACCCATTATGGGTCAAAAATAACCCAGCCATTTTTAGAGTGTGGGTGTCTGAACCATTAAATGTAGACCCACCCACTTATTAAGACCAATGATATTGGACCCACTCACTTTTTCTCTAATTTAGCACATATGTCTGTTTACGCGTCAGAGAGGCCATCAATCAAATCCATTACACGAGAGGTGTGCCCTAATAAATTAAACTTCATTCCACGTTTTACAGTAGCTACAGCCTTGACCTCCACACCGCTGCCTCCTTGAATCCATTCCACTTGGCTCATTCAGTGTCCATATAAATTTAACTCCATTTCGTGTTTTCACTACTTTCGCCAACTGCACACTCCCGCAAGGGCCGCGACTCAAGGTAAACAAAGATTTTTGCCAATAAAAGCAAGTGTTTAAATTAAAAGGCACCAGAATACAAGAAAATGGTATCTACTTCACTAAATGTTTTGGACCCACACACTTTTTCACGGGTTAATTTAACACAATCACTGGGTTCGTGCCTTTTTGGACCCAACACTGGATTAAAAATAGCCATGCATTTTTTAGAATATTATGTCATTAATTGCATTACTATTATTTGTTTTAAAACTTGTTCAATCACCCAATAACAATGAAACAAATCCAAATCTCTCTCTACCTTTGCCTATTTGGAAAGGGTATCCACATGACCAAACATGAGCAAAAATGTGAGCCTGGGATAAAAGCAGACACAGGAAACATCTCAATGTGTGTGCGCGCGTGTGTAGTGTTTGGATGGGAAATATACAGTACATACACTGTCCTATAGCTTCATTCGTCTCTGGGGAGTCTTCACGTATACTATTTGAATTAATTCTATTTGGATTACTTAAAATAAGTCAGGTGGCGGTCTGCGGCAGAGGAACCTGCTTCTGTCCTAATGAACACATACCTTGCCTTCCTCAGCGTGTCCTTGGACTGTCATCTTCAACCTTTTGAAGCTGTATCTGATTATCCAAGCAGCAATTAATCATAATTAAGCGAGTTGGAGAGTTGGAGCAGTGGAGGCGAGGTGGAAGAGGATCTGGCAAACTTCCTGATCAGACTCTCATTCTGGCAAGTCCGTACCTCACTTGATTCTATGATAAAGGCGGTGGTGGGGGGCAGAAGGGGACATATGTGGGTGTGTAAGGGAGGGAGGATGGGGAAAGAGTGGGGGGATTTGGACAGGCCTGTGGCTAACTCTCGTCCTCACTTCATGTCCCGCTAGACTGGTCTGTAATGTTGGCTACGTTAAGTTCCTGAGCACTTCAGTTCTCTTTGTCTTTCTGGATGAAGCTGAGACACAAGTGACTCTAAGACCTACAGCAATGTTTGGATTTGCATAGACTCTTACCCTAATTTTCTCAGATAGCTATGAATTGATTATGAGACTTTATGAGAAATTAATAAAATAAAATGAATGAACAATCTTTTATTTATAAGCTTGACTATTAGTATTGCTAACATCAGGGTTAGGCGTCAGTGGCAGCCGGTGACTTCTTTTTTCGAAGGCGCTTATTGCGAAGTTCGTCACAACATGCATGTAGCCCGTAATGTTTGTGGTTCGTAATTTCAAAATATGTGTTCTGTGCGTCAAGTATCTTGTCAAAATAAGCGCCTGCTGCAGAAGAGACGCTCGCATTTGCCAGATACTTGCAAAATCTCATGCGTAATCAAAGTTTACTGTTTAAGGAGTGTCTGGTGTGTATTTTGTGAACGTGCGCGTCTCTTTTATCATAAACCCTTTAGACACATCTGCAGCAGGCACTTATTTTGACAAAACACATGATGCACATGATTCACATGAAGCAACAAACACATATTTTGAAACACGAGAAACACACGACACTCCAAACACATATTTTGAATTTGCGCCCCTCGGATGAGCAGTCACGACCCGCCACTGTTAGGCGTGTAAGTAAAGTCCAAATACACAAGGTTTACACTTAGGCATGTACGTTTTTGGACTTTGTGTGCAACACAAAGCTTATTAGCGTAGATGCACGACTTATGTCTTAAAGTACAAGTACCTTCGTAATTTTACAAAATTATTATTTTTTTATTGCTGGTTTCAGTTGGTGCCCCTAAGACTTTGGTGCCCCTGGGCACTCGCCCAGTTTGCCCATATGGTTAATCCGCCCCTGTGTGTGTATTTTGAAACATAGGGCACTGATGTATTTTAACATATGTCAGTGCAAGTTGGACAGCTCTTACATTTATTTTAGTCTAGAAAACTGCCGCGTAGAGTTTAAACTTGCAAGCCAAGTATGTCAATATTTGCAGGACTTCTTTTACTTTTCTGAATTTCTTTTAAATGTAAAGTGTTTAATCTTACTGAATCAATTTCATTAGGTTTAGGCTTTTCACTGTCTGTCAGCTTTTATCAGATGGTTTGTATTTAAAGTCAAATTTGTTTGTATTTTGTTGGTCAAAAGGTTTGGTATCAGAGGCCTGGACTCTTGGCTCTCTTGTTTCTTTTGCAGACGGTGTAATAACAGGCCGTGTTTCCAGTGCGTCAGATGAATGTTGTGCAGTGTGTTTGTGTGATGAAGGCAGAGCAGAGATTAATTTCAGAGGTCAGTCATATCTGAAGTCCTGCCGAGCACAGGCTGAAGTCTTGCCAGGCCCTGTCAGAGGTCAGTTTTGGCTGGTTCTCTCTCTTTCGCCCCTTCCTCCAGCAATATAATCATATTTTCTAATTGAAAAATAGCCTTGACATGCATGCTTGTTTACTCAAAATAAGCTTCTTCACGTCACATGAACAAGCTGGAAAACAGGTCTCATCGCAGTCTTTTGCAGAGAAAATGTTTTGTGTGAACCGACTGCAATATTTATTAATTTATTAGATATTTAACTAACCTAGCTAGTTATGTTAATTTGTGTCATTTTATTCTACTTTTGTAACTTTAATATACCAATCGTCATATGTGATGGACATTGGTTATGCTGATCTTCGGGAGCTTTTTTGAAGTCATCTTCATTTCATGAAACACACGCAAAAGACCTGAACCGGAAGTAATGTGACTTGTTTTACCGAATAGGGAAGTTTGTTGTGCAAAACCCTCATTGCTCTTAATTTACTTGACTAGCCACTAAAATGTTGTAGGCTTTACAGAAGCATTGCTATACAATTGCAAAGATGTTTTGTGTATTTTTATGGGTTGCATGTTGCAAGGGTGTTTGCTAGGGCATTGCTGTATTACCTTGCATTGGTCAAAACTTAAAAGTGTCCTCCACTAAAACCCCATGATATTGTTAATTTTTTGTTTTGTTTTCATACAACAGTGCGGAACAATTTGCATGCTGATGTTGAATATTTGGATTTGGATTTACAGTAATGAAAATATGCACGATAATAATAATAATGATGATGAGACTAAATTAAGCATTCAAAAGATTGATGTGAGTTGTAAAAAGAAATGTTTCAGTCCCCTAAAATGTATTCGCTCATTTAAACAAAAAATAAATTATCAATATCTATACCTTTTTTCTATATCAAAGCACTCAGAGATAATTTTTTTTTGTAATGGCAACATTTTTAATGACAAAAAATCTACCCATTGTTGCAAATGGGCTTTAAAATTACACAGCAATTAAATTCACTGACTGTGTCATCGGTTTATGTAATCTTACATTAACAGCATTGCAAAGCCGCCACAGTTTCTTTGCCATAATAGCCTTTTGTGTCTCAATATCTGCCTTGACTTTGTTGATGTGGAAATATAGCTGATGATTGCGTGGTGGTGTTATTACTAATACTGCCTTAAAGAAACCACACCAACCGGCCACTGGGTTCCTCCTCGATTCCCGCAAACTCCCTTTCCTCCCGTTCTCCATCAGACTCCCGAAAGTGTCCACCAGCAGGAATATTTCAGCACATCATCATGGCCTCGGTGTGATTGTCCTCTGACTAACCTGACCAGAGGACGACTTTGTTCTTACAAAGAGGACACCAAATTAACAATGAGCTGTTTCACAGTCAGCGCCTCTGATCTTAATGAGGGATGACCTGGAGAAATATAACATAATTATCCTGATTATTACAATCTTTTTAGCCAGAGAATATAAAAGGCTCATTATTGTTCTTTTTGAATTGTTCATTATGATTATTTTCAAGCCTGGAGCCTTTTCGGGCCGATAGTGGTAAGCGGAGACAGGAGAGGAAAAGGAAAACGCTCTTTGATTGGTTAATACCCAACAGTATAGCGAGCTTACAGAACTTCAGGCCAGATCCTCGGGTCTCTCTTTCTCCCCTGACCCCCTTTCTGTCTGAATATCCCCCGGCTTTCCTGAATATATTTTTTCTTGTACTATTTTATTTCTATATTTGAGTAAGGATAGGTTTCTGTTAGGGACCTTTTTAAGATATTCAAAAGCCGGCGTGCTGAGTATTACACTTTTTCACGTTCGTGTTGTTGGAGGAGAGTGGTCACACATTTTACCAAAGAAAATATTTCTCATTGTAATGTAGGTTTATAATATAGGGAAAACACTTATAGAATTGGCTAAAAAAGATTTTTAATCATTTTAAACATATTTGTGACACTACCACACAAGAAACATGTTGTACCGCTCATTGTATACAGTATTGTGATTTTTATATTTGAGTTTTAATAGGATTTACATGTTTTCTCGGCCATTTTATTCCTTTTGCTATTTTATGTATTTATGTCTTTTATTATGCCTGGTCTGCCTGTCGTTTGAATAATCACATGACAGGAAATAGAAATGTCACTATAAAAGGAAGCAGCCAGAGCACATTAGCTTAGCTTTAGCTCAAACAAACAGTTGTTGGATGGAGGAGTTTCTTTATGTGGATTTACTCTTCTAGGTACGGTTTGTGGATTATTACTTCATTTGTATATACACTGGAGGACACTGCACCTTTGGACTTTTAACACCTTTGGACTTTTAAATTGTTTTAAATTTGTTTTATTGTAGGGCTGTCAAAAGATTAATCGCATACAAACTAAGAGTTTGTTTTAACGATTAATCGTTAGCAGAATAAAAGTTTTTGTTTACATCATATGTGTGTGTGAACTGTGTATAATAACTTTGTATAAATAAATGTACACACATGCATGTATATGTTTTAGACATTTTTACATGTGTATATGGGCCATTCTACCGAATTCGTGCAAATTGCTGTCCCGGAACCAAAAAACTAATTTAAAAAGCATTAACGTAGGAAAATTTTTGATAATAAAAAAATATAAGCAAATAGCAATCAAAACCCAAAGTAATATTTGAGGTAACTGCAGGCTTTATATATAAAATATCATCATTTATATGGTGCTTTCAATTGAGAGGTGGTTGTCCCAAACCCCAAGGTCTGAATTTCACCATAGAAAAAAAATATGAAATAATTTTTTAATAATTTTTTACATTTTTTAAAAGAAGTATCATTTTGAATACTTTTGTAAATTAAAACCAAAAATATATTTATTGGATATTTTCAGTAAAAATCATGAATAATCATGTAAAAAAAACACTGTCCCGCATTTTCACGTCACTACCGAAACATTGCATAGTTTGGTCAATAATATAATACTGCTTTAAGCCACTCCCCTCAATTTTGAACCAGAAACTTTGTCTGTGCCTCACTCCCTCGTGGTGGCATGGTGATTAGATCAGTCCCATGGTTTTGAAGTAAATGTGATCAAAAGTTTGGAAATCAGTGTGTGACATTTATCAATGTCACTACCGATCACACATTTTTAATGATTAATAAATTTTTTTAAATTTTTTCTACTGGTCATTTAGGTTTTACTCATGTTTCAATGTCGAGAACTGTGCTGGCTTACTACGTACTAATTAGCATCTTAGCAGTAGGATCAAAGTTAGCTTAAATTGTCACTACCGAAACAGTCACAACCGAAACATGTGTTGACTTTTCGGTTGTGACGTGATTGTTTCGGTAGTGACAAAATGACACTTGTTTCTTTATTTTAATAAATAAATAGAAACTTTCAAGTGCACATATATTCTTTTTCAGTAGAAATTATTTGTCGTATTTCTTAAATGTTGTATGTGATTTGACTAGGACTACAAACTAAGATAAAATGAACTAGGCCAGATAAATGTAATTCATAGTAGCTTGACTCATTATTGATATAAATGAAGGCTATATGATTCTACCTCTGGTCTCTAGGAAAACTTTCTGCGATAATTTAGCGGGACTTTGACTGATTGCTTTATATAATTGACATAACAGATAGCACATAGTATCATTGTAAATTGACATGTCATTGTTAAGTGTAGACAGGGCAGGCTCACACTAATAATGTAAATGTAAATATCTTTGGTTAATTTGTAGAGATAGCTACAGAGAGAGAGGAATTGCCAATATGCATAGACGGAAAGATGAAAGTAGAGCGGACAGACTGAGAAAATACAGACAAAGATTGAGGGAGGACCCAGAAAGGTACCAAGAATACTTAAAAAAGGAAAGAGAACGAAATCAGAAACGCAGGGATGAAGGGATGCTGAAAACTATCAAAGAATTATCTGACAGGGAGCAAAGAAATGTCAGAAAAGAATGGAGGAAAAGACAGGACAAACACAGGAAGATGGTTAAAAGACAGTTCTGTGTGTATAGTTCTTTTAGTGATCGACCCATATGGATTTTTTTTGTGCCAATGCCGATTTTTGTTTCATCAGCCTTAGCCGATGACCGATACAGGCTGACAATTTTCTTGAGCCGATACTTGGAGCCGATACTGCTTTTGCTCACTCATTATAAATGTCCCAATTTAAAAAAGTAACATTTATTGAACTTTAAAAAAACTATATTTAACAAATAGTAAAAAAAGGTGATGGTTCTATGGAACCATGAACTGCACTCTCCACAATGATGAGGAACTATCAGCAAAGGATATTGATTTCTAGCACTTTACCACTACAAATATATATAAATAAAAAATTATATAGAAATAAAAACCCGCTTTGTCCAGTTATGATCAGCTGTTAGGCCGAGCTTTCAATGTTGTCACGGAAAGGTTGTTTGTTTTTAGTCACATGACCTGCAATCGCTTGTGGCTTCCAGCACTCTGTCTGTAAATAATCCCAGTGATAATGTCGGTGAACACAGCAGCCACATATTGGCCAATATACACATAAACACATAAAATATACACGATACACATAAAACTCGCAAAAATCGGCTATCTTGCATCCCTTTAAGGTCTGAACTATCCGCCATCTCTTCAGCGTAATGTCCGTGCAAAGTGCTTTTATATGGTGTTGCTTAAGATATTTTTTGTGCTGTATGTTTTGATTCATCATTTTTGACTAACTAATTACTTTTTTTACACAAAATATGGACAATCCAATATGGATGTCACTACCGAAACATTACTGTCACGACCGAAACAAACAATGTTCTAGAAAAATAAAATAGGTTTTGTTATCAGAAAAGATGACATAATTTTATTTAGTTAGATAAAAATTTAAACTAATGAATCCTTGAATTTCAAATCTGTATCAGTGCATGTATGGCAATTACAGAGAAATATTGCTTTCAAAATGCATTTCATTTGATAAACCACTCTTATAGTTTTGTTAAAATTATATTTCCAATCAATATAACCATGAAACTGTCTTTAAAAAAAATATATATATATTTAGAAGGTAAATGTACAGAAAATCAGAATAGGCTGTTAAAAACCTATTTTTTTTATATCAAATGTTGTTGTGTTTCGGTAGTGACACATTTTGAGAGAGAGAAAACATTTCGAAACTGTATAAAAACATGCTAAGAAACTAAAGTGTCCAATCAGTAGATTAGTGTTCCTTAGATGTTCTACTATGTTTATGACTACAAAGCTTGCAGGAAAAATCACACTTTTTTCAAGAAGTTTTGAAGTGTCAATTTGCACCAATTCGGTAGAATGGCCCATATACATTTGTAAATGTATGTATAATTTATATTATATTTAAATATAAATACTTAATATATAATTTTTTTTTTCTTAAAATTATCCATGAATGTGTTCATATTTATATATATATATGTATATATATATATATATACATATTTATTATACACAGTTTACACACACACATGTGATGTAAACAAAAACTTTTATTCTGCTAATGATTAATCACGATTAATTGTTTAGCATCCCTAAACACACATACATGTATCAATTTAAGAAAATTTAAATTTATATATATAAACAAACAAACATAATTATCCTGATTATTACAATCTTTTTTATATATGTATAAAAAACAAACTTTTATTTTGTATGTGATTAATCTTTTGACAGTCCTTGTTTTTTGCATTCCCTTCTTTTAACAGTCCTGGGTTTTATTGTGTTGTTGTAAGTCTAATGTGAATCTTTTAAATACACCTTTTATACAATATAATTCTACCTGTTTGTCTTATCATTTTACCTCTTTTAATCTCACACAGTCAAATCTGACCCCATTTTAAACAATTGTAACTCAACCAATAAGGCTAACGTTATAAATCTTTTCAGGAAAATATAAACATTTTAAAATTTCAATGCAATTAAACAGTGAAAACTATAACTAATTTATAAAAAATTTCATTATATTTACAAAATATAAATATAAAAAATGAAGCAGGCATGTGGCTTGGTGGGTACAGCGGGTGCTTGAACACCTGAGCCTTTGCCCGTAGGTGCCTTAAGTGCCCGTTTGTCAAGGCAAAATATTGTCTTTTTCTGGCCCTTTTTTGAAGGCCTGCCCAATGAATAATGAAAATTGTTTTATTAGTAAATGTAAAATGACCCACACGATGACCTCATCTGGGATGATCCCTCATGTTCAGACATCTTTGGTAATAACAGTATAGTTATCAATATAGTATAGTTACCCGTTTTTATTATCATTATTATGCAAAAATTAAGAAAAAAAACAATTACATTTTAAATATTATAAATATTAAAATAAATACATATTTTAAATTTGTTTTGCCTATTTAAAGCTGCGCCAATGGTCACAACCTTAATTTGAAAATAATGAAAAATATATTTTCTCAACATTTATTAAAGTTGACTCTTGTTTTAAAGTACGCCAATTTATTTTTCAATTAATTTCATGTATTCATTTAACACCTTAAATTTACTTTCCTGTGTAACAAACTGCCGTATCTGCAGTCTCTCATTTATTTGAAATCACAGACTCGTACTCATAAACATTTTATTCATTTTATACTCATAAACATCTTTACAGCCATTTTCTGTTATTATTCTGCAGTCTCGTATTAGAATTATAGCAATAACCATAAATTACATTTGTTGCTGTTTCTCGTGCATTGTTCTTCCTAAAAAAGCAGTTCTCATAATCGTCTGTTTTGGGTATGACCCCTGTTATAGATTCATTTCTCATATTTTTTTCTTTCCAGGTTAAAACTGCCAAAGCAGCAGAGCGGAGGGTCACGGCAGTATGGAGTCCTGATTGCCCATTACTGACTGTCTGCTTAATTTCAGCTATTGCAGTCGGAGTGATGTGTAATTACGTCTGTCAATCCATCACGTGGCGCTGTCACCTGTGTGACAGTCCACATAAGCAGACGCCTGCTGTCCTCGGTGAATTCTGATGACGGTTTGATGGAGGGTCTCGCTACTAAATAACAAATCTACACATGAATGCAAAATACTGATGCATACGATTAAGACTCTAAACAAATATAAATAATATATTAACTCATTCGAGCTTTAGAAGACAGAACATTCAACCTGTCCTGAATAATTATACAGAATTATATCAATAATTATATGAATAATATGTGCAGATGCCAGTGATGTAAACATCTTTATACTTTTTGGTGAAGCCAATCTATTGCACATAATGCAAAATGTAAGGATTACTTTTTACAAAAATGTGTGCTTTATTTATGCCTTAAAACCTACTTAACTACTCACAGTCCTTCTTAACCAGACAAATAAGTGCTGACAATGAAACACTGCATTTATGCATTTGACAGATGCATACAGTGCATTCAGTACTTTGGGAACCAAACCTTTGACCTGCCAATGCAATGCTTTACCAACTGAGCTACGGGAGTTTTTTGTGTAAAATACTAGGCATTAATATTCTGCATGATACTCTTTGTTCACTGCAGGATGGTTGGTCATATTGAGAAAGCTTACATAAAGTACATCCCGAAAAACAAATGGGTTTCCAGTGGCTCCACTGCATGCCAAGCTACACCGTTATTGAAATCTGCAGTAGCTGTTTTGCCCTAGTGCCAAAAGAAATCAAGTTTGGCCCTTGTGGCAAGCTATGAAAGAATATGAACTACGGGAGAAACCTACTGTGACGTGTCGCCTGCATACGAGATCAAATGCACACACATTCAAAAGAATCTCCAGGTAGATTTATCGACGGGGGGAAATGTGGCACGATGAGACCGACTCAATCATGAATGCTTTGATGTTGTGTGGACGAAGCATCGTGGACCTGAACAGAAGTACAATTATTTTTGTGCCCCCCACCCCTTTTTCTCTCTAATGGGTTTAGCATTCATTCTCTGTAATGGCTTGAACAGTCCGGATAGGGTACAGGCATGTTGTTTATTCACTATTTTCAAAAGCTCATGCCAAAACACACACCGATTTTGCTCCTCTGTATCACTGAGTCACTACCACCCTGGAATAACGAGAAACTGCATTTGTTTTGTAGTTCCCTTGCTCTTTATATCTAAAAACTTAAGGATAAACATTGTGTTTTTTATTGAAATGTTGCAGTAGGACAACTTTCCAAGTATACTCCCCGCGGCTACACGCGGTTGGCCGCGTTCGACACTATACGCAATACAAATGATTTCTTATTCAAATTCAACTCTACCAGGCCGTCAGCCATACGCGGACGTCCCTATTATACTTTCGTCTTAAGTTAACTTCTGTTAGCAACCGAATCTTTCAAACATGGTAAGGAGCGTCACATTTCCGTCTGACAACAGAGATATTCAGGCCCATCACAATGTACATGTTAGCCGGCAAATCATCCAATACTTCTTTAATGTTACTCCGGTCAGTGGACAGTACTGGCTTTCTCCAGCGACAGCAAAACCTTCCTATTTTTTTAGCAAAAATACAGGTGCACTAAATGTTTACCTTGTTATGCTTTGAATAAAAGTCTGCCAAAATGCGTAAATGATAGAGTAGTGGTTCACAAACGTTTCGTATGCGCCCCTCCTTGTGTGGGGTGCATCCGGTCACGCCCCCCAGAAAATTCACGACATAAACCAATCTCAACATTTGTATTTGAATTAAACAAGTCATATTAAATTATACAATGTAGTGCTGTTGGTTAGTAGCCTTATTTTGCTGAGGTTTAATTATGCAGAACTTATGCTAAATTACCGTATTTTATAGATATCATAAATCTGGCGCCCCTCGTCACAATCTCACGCCCCTCATTTTGAGAATCACTTTGATAGAGTATTATGTTGGCAACGGCAAGGTCACTGTTTGATTCCTTAGGTTTTAATATTGATTGCAAAACAGATCCTCCATTGGTGACACATAAAAAATATGTGTAAAATGTGCACTGCAAATCTCTTTAGATAAGCTTCTGCCAAATGCATACATGCAATAATAAAGAGTTTGCTGAGCTTTTGTCTTGTGGAGCTCAAGCGTGAGGTTTACATCTGAAAGGATTACTTAAAGAGGTCATTTAAAGTCGAAGAAATGCGAGTTTTCACACATCTCTGTGTGGCTTCACCAGGCTGCTACGATCAATAGTATGTACTTGCTAGAGGTTAACGTCAGGTCTCCTCTCTTTAAAAGCCATAAAACTGAAACTAAACAAGCCACGGAAAGCCTTAACCTCCTCCTCCCGCTCGACGCTCGCAGGTGTTCTCGGATTCGAGCAGTAATTGCGATCACATCAGTCCGGCCATAAAAAGCAGGCCTATGTAATGAAGCCGGTCTTAATAAGGTGCTTATGTTTTATTCTGGCCTATTAGAGGTACTGAGACCATCTCGACTGAGCAGAATGACTTTTACAGTTTTCCCCTCTACCTGCTGTTTGGCAGAGGTTGGAGAGACAGCGCGCCGTCCAACGGTCGGTGATGAGGTTAACGCTCACAGACGTTTCCTGTAGATCCGCGGACAGCAGCTGCTTTTCACACAATGCCCACTTTTGCTCCAACTTTTGTGACAATCGCTGGAAACGAGTTTGGCTAATCAGAACCAGGCGGTCCAAAGCCCTAAAATTTCGGGCCTCATTGAAACGCCGTCCATTAACGAGGCTAGAATGACATGGTCAAAACTGCTGTAAAACTGCACTGGTTTGAGTTAAACTCGTGCTGGGGTTTATTGGAAACCACCTCAAAACATTTGCTGATATTTTGTTAATATTTTTGTGACATGTTCATCATACATGTTCATGTTCTTGTATAGCTCAGTGGTAGAGCATTGCGTTTGCAGCGCAATTGGTTGTTGGGTCATGGGTTCGAACCATAGACTGTAAAAAAAGATGGACGTAGTGTCCTTGACGTCACCCATTGGTTTCTGAAGATCGTTTTGAAGCTTAAAGTCGTCACCATCTTGGCCACGCGTCCCCGTGCATAACTCGTGGATATCCGAAAATGGGTTAAGAGGCGGGACGTGGGTGAAGCTAATGTGGCATGGGGTCTATGGGAATTGACTCCCTTTTGGATTCAGCCTCTAGTGGCCAGTCGATGAATTGCAGTTTAAGTCACTTCCGTATTGGCTTCATCATAAAAATCGAAAGGTTGCCCCTCAGTTTTGAACCCATGGAACACACATACGGATAAAAAAAATGTATAGCTTGTAATGCACTGTAACGCCGGATTTCCACCGACTGCGGAGCGGCTGCAGATCAGCTTTGCTGCGTTACGGCTCCACACTCGGCCGTCCGTCAATACCCACCAGTTCCGTATTGGTTGCAGAGCGGCTGCGTGCTGAAGTGATGACGACCCATGAGGTCTCGCAAATTCACGTGATGATCGCGCAATACCTAGTTCTGTCTCCGCCAATTGTGACTTGAATTATGACGTTTTAACAAACCAGCCCAGATCACAACACGAGATCTCGCATAGACAGAGCAGTACATCAAATCCATCCAAAATTCAAAAAATAAGAAAGCTGCTAAAACCATTTATTTATGCTCTATCTTTAATGTATTTATTATACCATATACTTTATCATTTAACTACCCCTAGCTCTGTTCTTGTCTATTATTTGTTGTTTCTGTATTAATGACTTTGTAATGTTTGTATTGCAAAGATTTAACAAAGGAAAAAAACACGAGATCTCGCAAATTCAAGTATGATCACCCGATAAAGTCATGGCTCTGCCCTGCGGAGCTGTCCGGCATCCGTCAAAAATAGAAGCTCTGCGTATTTGTGCCGGAGGGCTGCGGATGGCCGGAGCTGTGACGGATTCGGAGCGCCGTCAGTGGAATTACACACATTGACTTGAATGGAAACCGATGGACTCCGCTGCCGTTCCGCAACGGATCCGCAGCCGTTCTGCAGTCGGTGGAAATCCGGGGTAAGTCAATTTGGATAAAAGCGTCTGCCAAATGCATAAATATAAAAATATACAAATTTAGTTATCGTACTCATGCATCATTTGGTCAGAAAGATACAGCTTTAAAACGAAAGATTTACAATTGTGTGTGTTACCTAATTACCCAATCATGATACATATTTATTTTTAAACAAACCTGCAATCCATAACTTTTGCCTCTCTATCGCCATCTCTGTTTAAAACATAAAATTGCAGGTTACTTTACGTACTTTATGTTTGTTAAGAAACAAATGTCATTTCATGGAAATCTGACCTGACAGCTCAACTTATAAATAATTGTATAAGCTTACTGTTGTTTATAATGGTAAGGAGACATTTTTGAACACTCATTGTTTATACAGTATACTTAATAACAAAATTTTGTTTACTTACGGCGCATTCACACTGGGCGTAAGCGTTGACGCTTCCCATTCACTTTTAATGGGTGACGTCAAGCGTTGGCGAACTGAATTGTGGATCCGTCGGCGCCGCGTCAGTGCCGTTGCTCACGGCAGAAGTTGAACATTTCTCAACTTTTCAAGCCGCAAAGCGTGCGTCAGCCAATCATAACGCCTTATGCAAATAACCTAGGCAGAGCCAGCCAATTACGTTTATGGAAGACCGGAGCTTGTGTTGCGTGTGACGCTTCAGACAAGCCTTCCGTTAAGCGTTAACGCTTACGCCCCGTGTGAATGTACCGTAATACTGAAAAACGTATGAATTGCAGCCTTTGCTTTAAGAACTATGTATATAAGTGCCAATCCCATGATACCAGATGTGCTCAATTAATTTTAATAAAAAATGCTTTTGAAATTCAGGAGCCTCTCTGATTGGTGGATCTCGCAAGTTGTAATATCTACAATGCTTTGAAGATAAGTGGGGCTTCACGCTTTGTGTCTAAAACCGCACCGAAAATGCGACCGCATTGTTTTTTCCTACTTCTTTTCAAAGTGCTTGGGCGCTCCTGTAGCATAAGTCGTTGCTAACCTAAGGGGGCGTGTGCACCAAAGCATTTAAATGCGTCTGAAAACGGCAGGTGGAAGCCGGTTGTTGCTTCTTGCCAGCTTTTTTACTATGATACTTCTGCTTTGATTATCATTGGTTGAACGATTATCAACAGGTTGGTTGTTGTGATATTTGTGCCAACCCTTCTCCACTGTGATTGGAAGGCCAAGTGAGAAGTGACATTGACGAGCTGAGCTTTTCACCCCAAATTGAAAAAAATTCAGCTTTCTGCGCTCAAAGTTGAGTGAAAAAACAGAAAGTGTCGGACCTCAGCACTGACAAAACCCGCCAGCTGTTGGTGTTTTTTTTAAGCGCGGCGCTTCCATTGGAAACAATTGAAAACAAACATCTATGGTGTGCATGCTACCTAAGGGTTGCTTGACATTGTGCTGAGCACCCACTGGTGGAAAAAGAAATGTGTGCCTATGATGTAAAAATATACGAAAATGTCCATTTACATAGAAGTAAAAGTTTAAATTTCGCATTCAACAGCACATAATTGATACTCTGAATGATTTATAAGTATGCTAACACATTTTTCTCAAGAGGTGTATATGTAACCATTGTGCATTTGGGGGAGTTTCTTTGGAGACTCTTGGGTCCAGACCCCAAACTCTGGTTCATGTCCTAACAGCAAGCAGAGCAGCAGGGTCAAGCCACCAATGGGAAGGAGTCCTGGGCCACACCTCCACGGACCAGAACACCGTATAAGTCTCTAAACGTACGTCAAATGTCAGCTCAGTGGCCCTGGACGTACATGCCTTCCCTGACCTACAGATTTACCCAGAGCTGCTTACATTGTCCTGACCCAGACCTTTAGAGGGCCCAAAATCAGATATCGTATATTAATGCTGTGTTTTTAAGAGCTGCGCTTCTTGTGCGTGCTTATCCGGCGACAGCCTTAAACATTAATATTAGTGTATTTTCTCCGGATCATTCTGTCTCCTCGAGTCTAGATGGGTTTTAAAAGATACATGCTTCCCCGCTGCAAACTATTAGACGTGCACATCTTTATGACACCACCAGTAAATCCACAAAACCCTGTTTGTGGTATTCTCATGTCAAATTTAAACTACTCTAATTCATCTTCTCTCTCTTAGATATTCTGTATTGCTTCCACACAGCACATCCGTCTTGCATTTACTCTTCTTTTAAAATAAAATGTGTATAAATATTTGAAGCCCATTCCCTCTGGTTATGCTGTCACATTATAAGTGCAAAAGGCATATCTTTATGATTTCAAAACTAAAAGCAACGCACATTAATCTAAATTGAATGGAATAATAAAATGATATCCTGTTTAACACTTATATAATGACTATAAAGAATGAATAAAATCCTTACAATCATTTTTATCGCTAGTTCTCTTCATGCAATGAAATAGTAACATGACCAAATGTGGGTCACATCACTGCAGAACCCAAAGTCTCTCTACCGCTGTTATGAAGTGTTGATGTTTAGTAGTCAGATCATCTTTCTGCCCCAGATGGTAATTGAGTCAGCATCACAACCGTTGACAGCTGACCCCTGTGTCTCGTTCTATTCCTCTTCCCGGGACATCTGAACATTTCCTTTTCAGCTTTTGTAAGCTTTGAAAACCAGTCTGAAAAATGTTGGTGGATCCCAGCAGGAGCAAGTCCCGTCTCCGTTCACCCAGAGGAGACGTACTGCCACAGGGTCCTGAGATGAGCCTTTGCCTGTCCGCTCTCTGTTCCTGGTAGGTGTTCGCGGAAGATAAATATTTCATTTCATTGCAAAACAAATAACTAGACATCATTTCTTCCCCTGGCTTTGTTGTCGATGGTGACACGGCGGGTAGTTTGTGATGGTCGCGGCGGAAAGCAGGAGAGAAAAATGACTTGTTGAGAACAATCGCAACTCAGCAGGCCACAGAAAACACCGGACCTGATGGAGTCCCGTCAGAAAGTTGTGACAGAGTTTGTTCTTTTTAAAGTCTGGATAACTCATATCTGTAATACAGTAGTAAAATCAAACATTTTTAGGTTGAGTGCAAAGTTACTGTGGTAACCCTTACAGCTGTTATATAATGAATTTTGATAAGCGATCCTCAAAACATACACAGAGTTTGAACTGTTTGCCCATTTAGGGAATATTTCCAAAAGGGCCACAGGGTGGATAATAGCGGAAATACGGATTGCCGGAAAACTTGTCATTGGAAAGGAAACGTTTTCTCTTAATTGAAGAGTTAACTCATCAATGGCGGGGAACAAGTAAAATAAGAGGTAATATAGTAAAACTATACAAGTAAGAAGTTAACTGATTGTGGCAAATGTGTTATTCAGTACGATTGAAAAGATTTGTTCCTAGCTGTAGTTTATCAAGACCTCCTCATTATTCTGTTCTGATGGTGTCTCTCTCTAAACCTGTCAGTTAGTGAGTGGTTTTCTCTCTTACACGCTTCTGTTCCTGTGATTAATCACAACGATGATGATGACGATGATGAGAGTCCATCTGTACATCATCTTCACTCATTACAAGACTGTTCTTCAGTCAGAGTGTCTGTTTGGTACGCGCTGGCAGCTAATGTCAAAATAACCCTGCCAATTATTTTTCTCCTCCTTTAAATTCTCACAAATCTCCCTGCTAATTCTGTCTAGAAGTACACGTCCGGGTTTCTGGCTTTGAAGTTTGAACATTTTAAAATGTGTATAAGGTAAAGAGAAATTATGCGAACACTTCTGAGGAGTAATAAACTCTGTGTGTGAGAGAGAGAGACTTTCAGAGTAAAGTGGTTGCTGTTTTGAAGTTTGGAGAGAATAGGGGTGTTTACATTTGTTGTATTTAACCTCCAGGGTTAAAGGGACAATAAGTAGGATTTATCCAAATTAATGTATCTTTGTAGATGAAATTTAAACAATTATGAATACATCAACTGACATACATTAGGATTGAAGAGCTGTAAAACTATTGTTGATGAATAACTCGGACCATTTGGTCTTGATGAGAATGTGGTCGATCAAAGTAAGAGATTATTGCATATCTCTTAACTCCGTTGTGCCTTTGGTTTGGCCAATATTTCTTTAGGCTGGCAGGATTTTAAAAGAAACTGAGCAGAGTTTTGGTAGCACCACAAAGACACACTCTCATTTTCAACCCAGCATTGGGAAAATGAGGGCAAACTCACCCCGATAGGTTGTAATTTAACCTATAGGTTGTTTCAATTTAAAATTGTTGGTTGTTTTCACCCATTGTTGGGTCATTTTCTGGGTTAATTTAACCTAACAACTGGGCTCAACCCTTTTTGACCCAACGCTGGGTTAAAAATAACCCATCATTTTTTTAAATGCACATCATTGCTATCCATGAGAAACCTATTGGAAAGGAGACATATACTGGCCCAAAAGCAATTAGTTTTATTTCCTTATTTATCTTTCTAAACAAGTCAAGTCCACTAAATGACCTGTAAATCTTTATTTAAAAAGATTTGTTTTATATCCACTATATTCTCATTTTGTAGAAATGGTCCAGAAATCAAACACTTTGATTTCTGTCATGTGCTCTTATTTCCAAAATATATGTGTAATGATCAAATCACTGTCCAGCAGAATGTCATTAAAATGAATTTATGCACTTTTTAATTGGATGTTTTGGATGTATGTATCCTAGTTTTCAGTCTTATATTCAATGGATAGAGCAAGCTTTCTTTCCACCACATTGTAGTTGTTCCCAATTTTTAAGCCCACATTCACTGGGGCCTGGGGATACCCAGCTTTAAATTAAGAGGCACGAATGGTCTGGCGTTCCTTGCTTGTTTGGAGTCTAAAGCAAGACTTCAAAATCTCAGACGTGAGGACCAGCTCAATAGTTCAAACATGTATTCTCTTTCCACACAGCCACAGGGTTCCTATCAGTGATGCTGTGACATACAGTAACTATACTGTAGTTTGTTTCAGCAGTGAGACAGTATAGCGCAGCTGTTTTTTTTAAATAAAGTTATAGCTTTTCTATTATCAAGCTACTTTTTTCCAACGAGTTGCAATTTTCCTTTATGCGCACTTGTTTGTGGTTCTAGAAAGTACAATTTATTTAATTTAATCAATTTGTTTAGGTGAATTACTTTAATAAAAATGTGAATTGATTCTCTTCACATAAGTTTCTTTCATGAAACATTCACAACAAAGAAATTTCACAACAAATTTCAGTTTTTCCTTTATTATTAAACTGCATAGAATTTAATGCACAGAAATTAGCAGACTGATCTCACGGAAAGTCATGTTATAGTCACGTAAAATTTGATTAATTTATTTGTTTCCATGGCACAAAATTCAGCTTTTTTTGTGCCTTGAGCACAAATGTCTTTTTCGTGTCACTCGCACAAATTTCTATAAACAGTTTTTCGTGCATGTTGCACGACTTTCTTTTTCGTTTCATTTTATGTATTGTTTTCTCATAGTTTTTTCCTATTTTCTTACCATTGTCGCTTGGGGTTAGAATCATTTTCTGTTACATTTTAGACATCCTAACCAAATACCCAACTCTATCCCCAACTCCAAGCGACAATGATTTAAAAATAGGGGGAAAAATAAGAAAACGCATACATAAAGTGACACAAAAAAGAAAGTCATGCCACAGACATAAAAAACTATTTATAGAAATTTATAGAAAGCTGAATTTCGTGCCATGGACACGAATAAATTAATTAAACTTTTCGTGAGATGTGTCATGATGTTGCGTCATAATAATTAATCTATTTAGATAATTATCTATATTTTTGTTAGCCATGTTAGACAGTGTTGTACAGTTAGTATACCTACTGTTAAATATATAAATATACGTATTTTATTGTTAAGTGATGATGTTTTTTTGCAAAAAAAAATATTTTTTCCTGTTTTTCTTCTCTGTGTTAAAATGCTATCTAAGCAGTGGCGGCCAGTGACTTCTTTTTCGAGAGCACACCATGCAAGAATGTTACAACATGTATTTAACCCATCATGTGTGTGGCTCATCATGTCAAAATCTGTGTCCAACGCGTCATGTAAACTTATGTGCATCACGTGTCATGTCAAAATACATGCCTGCTGCAGACGATTCGAATGGACTTAAAATAAAACAGACTCTCATGTTTGCCAGACACCCGCTTAATCTCATGTGTGATCAGAGTTTAGTGTTAAGTTAGTGTCTTGCGAGTATTTTGTGAGCGTCTCTTTTATCATAAACCCTTTCGACCCGTGTGCAGCAGGCACGTATTTTGACATGACGCATGATGCACATGGTTCACATGACGCAACAAACACATATTTGACATGACGAGCAACACACATGACACTCCGAACACATATTTTGAATTTGCGCCGCCATTTTGAAGTCAACAATGCACATTGTGAAAACCACTATAGAATTTAAAATTTAAAAATAGAATGACTGAAACTAAAAAAAGAGAGGAATATTATAGATGAGGGTCAAAAGTCATGGTGCATGGAGGTTTGCATGTATTATCAAACACTGAATGATTAAAAATGGCATTTGAATAGTTATACTGAATAATACATAGCTACAATTTCAAAGTAACTTCACTTGCACCGGTTCCCATGCACAGCAGTATAGATGCAGATACTATCAGAAGTGGCATTCAGCAAATATATCTGACCTTAGATTTGTAAGTGTCTGCTTCTGTTGTATAGATTGACAAGATCTCTGCAGGACTTCCTCTTTAGTTTCGCTTTTATTTGACAATGCAGAATTCACACCTCACCTCTCTCTCTCTCTCTCTCTCTCTCTCTCTCTCTCTCTCTCTCTCTCTGTCACTCGCTGTATGCTTCAGGCAATTACAGCAATGTTGCATTTGTCAATCACATTCAGTTGTGCATGGTTTCCTAAAATAATTATCAGGTGAGTGGCATCTCGTTGCCTGGAGTAGCAGTCTGGTGAAGGCAAACCCTAGAGTATTAATTACTGCGTGCAGAAATTTGCAGAGAAGCAAGTCTTTTAATGGTAGAACTGACGCAACATGATTGTTTTGAAATTTTTTTCTACTAACATGACAATCATTGTTGTCCCTGTGGTCATCAGCGTAGATTAGCTGAAATCATCAGGGGAGTCCATTACCAAGCTGTGTACCATTTGATAAAAAGAGGCACACGTTGCCAGCTTTCCGTTTCTCGATTTTCAAAACAAGGCCTGGTTTTTGAGAAGAAGAAAATAGAAAACAACCCGAAAGTCAACATTTCTAATAAACATGGACGGCTGCCAGATAGCTCGAGTGTAATGCTATTTACCGGGGTGAAGATGCTACATTCCTGGAGATTTCCGCTGGAGAGGATTTCTCTCAGGAAAGCAATCTTCAAATAGCAGCGTAAAGGATGCATTTATTCTAAAGGGCATTTTCCTGCAGGAATACAGTCTGATGTGTGTGAGTTACTGTAGACTGCATCAACTGAGACCTGAGAGAGAGAGAGAGAGAGAGAGAGAGAGAGAGAGAGAGAGAGAGAGAGAGAGATATCTGATCTTCAGAATTTAGGTATTCTGGTCACATGTCAGATAACTGTGTAGCTTCATATGGTTTACACTAACAAAATACATTGTTTGTTTTAATTTTCTAAAAACGTAAATCACAGGAGCCCTGTGAAGAGCATGTCTATATTTTACCAGGCCCTAAGGGGACATGCAGCAAAAATTAAATAAAGTTAAGTTTCACGTGCGCATGTGACATTACCGCGTTTAGTTTTGCATGCGCACGTGAAAGTTTCACGTAAACACGCAAACTAAACTTTAAAAAAAATCTGCACATGAAGGTTTCGCGTGAGCACATGAAACTAAACTTTTTACTCCAATGTCACCTTAGGGGCTCGGTAATATTTTACTTTACAAATAAAAAATGCCAAAACGCTTAATTGTAGGTACATTTAAGTTTACTTTAATTTATTTATTTAAGTATTTGTTTATTTATTTATGTTTAGTATTAAATGTGCATGTGAAAGTAAGTTATAAAAGAATTTATATTTCATGTTTATGGTCATGGAAAATGTAAAATTTCATGGCAATGACAATTTTTATTTTAATAATATGTTAGTAATGTAAAGCCTTACATATGTATTATTTAGGGGCAAAATGTTTTGTTATTTAATAGGGCTGTCAAAAGATTAATAGTGATTAATTGCATACAAAATAAAAGTTTGTTTTGCATAATATATGTGTTTGCACTGTGTAATTATTTTGTATATATAAATAAACACATGCATGTATATATTTAAGAAACTTTTACATGTGTGTATATATTTTTTTTTCAGATTTTGATATATTTTATATTCTATATAAATAAAAATATATATACATACATAATATTTTTCTTAAATGTATACATGTATTTATATATACAAAATTACACACAGTGCACACATATAATTTGCAGAAACAAACTTTTATTTTGTATGCGCTTAATCACGATTAATCTTTTGACAGCCCTACTATTAAATATTTCGTTCCGCCAAAGAAAGTTATTTGTAATTTTGAAATTTCAAATTTATTTTCATATGCAGTTTTCACTATTTAAATATTTTTTTTACAATAGCAGTGATCAGGTAAACCATCATATATCCGTTTGTTGGGAACTGAATGTAAATTCCCACCTGTATCCCATTACAGCATTAGCATTGTGGGAGTTCTTAATGTATGTGTTTGTACAGTACACATCTCCCAGTGAGATTTCTACACATTTTTGGTGAGACAGACTTGGTCTGGTTTTCACATTCCTCAATTGTGCATGTTAAAGTGAGATGCAATGCACTGTCACATATTGCTTTCTTCTCCACACCCTGGTTTATTGTGTCTCGTTGATGAAGGTTACCAATGGCCGCCTTTGAAACTCGAACCTGCGGCATGCATTATGCCTGAAAGCGATGGTGTGAAAGGTCCGGTCAAAGAGTGAAACTACTTTTACTTCAGCTACCTTACAGATGCACACTCGAGATGCAGTGATTCAAAAAGAAACTGTGGTGGGAGGGGTGTAAGCAAAGCTCATTAACATCCGTGTAGCGGCAAACGCTTTCTCTCCTCCTCTGTCCACGGAGCTGAATTCTAGCTTCAGATGTGCCAGGCCTGTTGGGACTTTAGCTGCCACTTTAATTAGTGCTCAGTAATTTCAATAATGAGTGACAATTCAGTGGGGCTTTTAGGTTGGTCTCCCCGTCAGAGGCGAATCAATAATCCTCTGTTTTCCTCCCTCCTTTCCTTTAAAGACTAAAAAGTGGTGCGTAACTTCCATCAGAGCGAGAGGGAGAAAATGAGAGACAACAGCGGGTCCCAGAGAAATGCTGGAGACGATTTAGCGCTAATGGCAGATGCAAGCCTTTCCTCTGCCTTTTGTTTTGATGTTATTGGATGAAAAGGCAGGTCTTTAGCAGCTAGCGGAGGGGCTAACCATGAAAACAATTTGCCCTGGCTGTAAAAGGAGTTATGTGGTAGTGAGAGGAGGCTCTAGGATTAGGGATAATCTCCCGGTCCGCACCTCGAGGCGGAGGGGAAATAGTGAAGCTAATTTTCGCTGTACGCATTTGTGTCGTAGCCGGGCAGCTTTCGATCCCGGGCTGACGTCCGTAATTGATAATAGGATTTTCGAGTCGAGTGGAGTTGAAATGTTATTATTAAGTCACATCATGGTAGAATGGAGAACGAAAAGAAAAAAGGCGTTTCACTGAAGCGTTTGAAAAGTTTATTTACATATCACTTATTTGTCGAATGAGTTACGTGATCTTAGTGCGATTCTTCAACTTATATAAAGATGTTTCTTCAATTACAGACACTTTAAATATCCCAGGGGCTGATTCTTATCAACATTAAAAGATTTTCATTCATTTTGACTTTTTTTTAATACACTGAAAATTAAGATGTATGTTCTTGACGAGCAAAATGACCTAAGTCTAGTTTTAAGACAAAAAATATAACATTTAAGCCAATTTAAAACAAAAATAAAAAATCTGCCAAAGTAATAAGAATACGTTTCTTGAATTAAGTGTTTATGAAAACTTATTTTCATAAGAAAATATTTCTTATTCCATTGGCAGATTTTTTTGCTTGTTTTAAACACTAATTTACTTAGTTTTTGTCTAAAAACTAGACTTATTTTTCTAGGTTATTTTGCTCATCAAGAAAAAACATTTTAATTTAAGAATTTTTAGATATTTTTACTGAAAACAAGACAAAAATACTAAGTAATAAATATTTTTTTTGCAGTGTAGTGGTCACAATAAAGTTATTAGAAACCTTTTGGCATGTATAGACTGCAAAAAAAATATTTTCAAGAAAAAAATCTTAGTATTTTTGTCTTCTTTTCAGTAAAATATCAAAAAATTCTTAAATTAAGATATTTTGTCTCTGATGAGCAAAATTACATCTAGTTTTTAGACAAAAAATATTAAATTTAAGTGATTTTGCATAAAAAAATCTGCCAATGGGGTAAGAAATTTCTTCTTGAATTTTTCTTGAATTTATTGTTTAAGAAAAATGTTCAAGATTTTTTGCTTATTTCATTGGCAGATTATTATTTTTATTATTTGCTTTTGGTTGTTTTATGCACAAAATCACTTAAATTATATATTTGTGGTCTAAAAACTAGACTTATTTTCTCGGGTCATTTTGCTCATCAAGAAAAAGCATCTTAATTTAAATTTTTTTAGATATTTTTATTGAAAACAAGAGAAAAAATATTAAGAAAATGTTTTCTTGATAATCATTTTTTGCAATGTAACATTTTTCTCTTTTTTTATTTTATGTGTAGATTTAATTGTGTTTATTTGTCCCAGACATTTGATCTTTCTTAAAAAAAAAATGAAAATTTTGTCATATTTTTTTGATGATGCAAGCGGGTTTTGCTTATGAAAGTTGAGGAAGACAGCAGCTTTCCCATGTGAATGGGCGTGGTTATAACACGGACACGCCCCCAGCATTTGAGAGCAGTAAATGCTGCTTATTTTTCTCAGATTTTGATAACTTATTTCATTAACTTGACTTTTTTACATTCAGATTTCACTGGGAGGTTAATAACACATTATTCTGTGATGTGACAAACTCAGAACACATGTTTAATACACATACTTTAATGCAAGCTATAAACATTGCCTCCCTATAGTTAAAGAAACATAGTTTATGTATGGCTTTATTATTCCAGCACTGTTAAAACTTAAATATAAATATGCACCTGTGAATTACATTCAGCGCATATTTAGCATCGATGTGAATTCTTGTTAATTGTTTGTTTGAGATGAAGGCATGTTGTCTCAGCTCATGACGAGTCAGCGTGGTTCTGCATACCATTATGCCAATGATGTGCAATTAGAACCTCACATGCCAGGATTGGCAGACGTCCCGTTCTTCTTCCTTCAGATACCGCTGTGAACTTCTGAACCCGTGAGGAGTCGGGTCTACCACAGCCTCTGGGTCTAAAAGGAAGATAAGAAGTGTGTGGAAAATGATGCCTCGGGCAATGTTACTTTGTAAGTGATGTAGTTTTCTGGGTTAAGATGATTGTTCTTAGTGTTGGTTCTGTCATCATTTGACTAATTGAAGGAGATTGTCCATGGATCACCTTTCACATGTAAAAGCACACCTTTAAATCAGTGCTTTAGGATACAGCCTGGACATTGTTTTCTCCTGTCTTTTAGAAGAACATTTAGATTCACTTTTTAGTGCACATGACCGATGCTTTTTGTGACACTGGTATTCATTTTATCAATATTTGCAGCCTGATCTTATGGGAATGTGTAGGCCTATTCATGTGAAATCATCAACACAAGACAAGTGGTATAAGCACAAAATATTAGCTTTTTCGTGTCATTGAGCACAAATGTCTTTTTTTTTTCATGTCACTCAGCATGAATTTCTATAAATAGTTTGTCTTGTCCGTAGCAAGACTTTCTTTTTCGTGTCATTTTATGTATTGTTTTCTCATTTTTTCCCCTATTTTAAATCATTGTCGCTTGGGGTTAGATTTGAGGTTTGGGTTAGGATGTAATTTTATGTAGTGGTTTCTACATGTTTTTCTCCCGATTTAAAACTATTTTTGCTTGGGGTTAGAGTTGGGGTTTGGGTGAGGATGTCTAAATTGTAACAACAAAAAAAAAAGTAATTCTAACCCCAACCCCAAGCAACAATGGTAAAAAATAGGGAAAAAAACAATGAGAAAACAATGCATAAAATTACACGAAAAGAAAGTCGTGCTATGGACTTATAGGAATTCGTACTGAGTGACACGAAAAAAATTAATTTGTGCTCAATGGCCCAAAAAATGAAGATGAATACCGTAAAACTTCAAATAATAGCCCGGGCTTTTATTTTCCCAAACCTATCGTTACACCAGGCGTCTAAAAAAGACAGGCGTCTATAAGAGACAGGCTTTTAATTTAATTGTTCCAGCAGGAGGTTACCACATATTACGTTTTATTTATAATTTGAATGTGTTTAACAAATTAGTTTGTGTAAGAATAACAGTATTAAATTATTGGCAGCATAAATAAAACATACGAGGATATGCTTTTTTATTGGTTGTTGCGTGAAATCTTACCCAGATACAACAGTGCTATTTTCTGATTGGCTATTGTGTAGCGTCTTTCTTTTTTTTGGATTGGCTCGCTCGACTAGAACTCCAGGGGAGACGGGCTTGATAGAGAGAGCAGTGCGGCCAGATACATTTTGGGCACTGCAGTATATTAAACATGAAAAATAGTGTTTCCGCGCAGGGACGTGCACAGGATTTTTTAGGGGCAGTTGCTCTGACCTATATAAAGGGCACCCCCCCTCCCCCTTAATTTTTTTTTTAAACTCACGGCCTATATGAAGGACTGAGAATAACAGGGTCTTTATTAAAATCAGCAAACATGTTTACCTAATCCCTACAAAAAAATTGTAGCCTAGGCTGCTTGTCTGCAAGCTATGATAGCTAGCTGCTATCTGTCTGATTATTTAGGCTTAAACGTGGCAAACTCAGCCTAGATTCATGAAGATTTTAACAGAGGTGGAAAGAGTAGCCAAAAACTTTACTCAAGTAAAAGTACAAGTAACTAAATAAATAAGTACTCAAGTAGAAGTAAAAAGTATGCAATGAAAATAATACTCAAGTAGCGAGTTACTAGTTACTAATGAAAAAATAAATCTAGATATACACGCGCAAACACACACACACACACACACACACACACACACACACACACACACACACACACACACACACACACACACACACACACACACACACACACACACACACACACACACACACACACACACACACACACACACACACAATACAGTGCCCTCCATAAGTATCAGAACTGTAAAGACAAGATTTTTCTGTTTGCTTTGGAGACCAGAAATTGGTAAGATAAATATCAGTATGTCAGAAGTTTAGAATGTCACATTTTATTAACCTTTGTTTATGTTTCAACACATACATGCTTTAACAACAAAGAACAACAGCATTAAATGCTGACTTATGTGTGTTGTACACAAATGCACATAAGTGAATCAAACTGATCCTACACATTTTATGCTTTTCATGTGTAAACAATCAGGAACCAGCTAAGTGACCATTAAAAAAAAATAATGTGACAGATTCTGTACTTTTGTTTCATGTTCATCTTTTAATGTTTAGACATTGCTTGACTCCACAACAAACAGAAGAATACTTATGAAGGGCACTTCTACAGTATGTGTAAAACTGCAACATACACAAACAGTAAAGAAAAAAGAATACAAACACAGAATAGACAAGCATTTCAAATTAACAAATTAACTCTAGTCTCAATGTTGATGTAGCAGTGACAACAGTCACAGCATATGTATAAAGTTAGAAATCTCCTAAGATGGTCTGAGGACATTGACAGTTTACACTTACATAAAAATTATTTTAGACAAAACTCATGTTTTCTTACGTTGTCATGTCACGTGTGTTTTGTGAGAATCACTTACATCATATACAGTACAGTATACAGTGAATCAGACGTCAATCATCGATGGATTTTCTTCAATCTGTGCTACAATGCTTCTGGAGGTTGCACGCGTTTAACTGTGTCTGACGATGAACGAACAGGTCGCATGTATGTAATGGCGGGTACATGTGTGAAGTTTTGCTTTTAGTTAAAAGATTGGTAAATTCATTTCCACGTCACCCAACACTGGTTATATTCTGCGTGTTTCTACATAGGTTACGAGTAAAACAGCTTCGGACGAATCCGTTTTTGCAGCGATCTGAACAATTCATTCAAACTGATTCGCGAACCAATTTAAAATGTTTGGCCCATTCGCTTTGTAAAGAATCGACTCAAAAGACTCATTTATTTTCAACACTTTGTAAGGAATCGACTCAAACGAGTCATTAATTCGCGAATGCGCCAGAAACACAAGATAGCAATTTAAAAATAAAATACAAATTTTGTAATTAATTAAAATACAGTAACGAAGGAAAGCTGCATAGTGTAAACGAAGTAAAAGTACAATTTATTTTTTTCCATCTCGGAAGGGCAACTTGAGTCGAGAAGGGCATATGGGCAGTTGCCCGGGCAACCTGAGCAACCCCCCTGTGCACGTCCCTGTTTCCGCGTGAGAAATACAATGTGTGGCGGGCTATTAATAGCGGCCTCAAAACACTACCGGCCCACCCGGAAAAGTCCCGACTCTCCCAATTGCCACTTCGCTACTGTCATCATCGCTGCAATCCTGGCGACGAAGCTTGTTGTGTTGTCATAGTGATGAGTAATGGAACGACTGCGTCTGTCACGTGACATCTACCGGTAATCAAAACTTTAGCGTGTGCAATCTGCACCATAGAACTGGATTAAACAGACGACCTGATGGGTTTTAGAAGATTAAATACAACCCGAAACTAAAAAACAGACCAGGCCTTTATTTGAGACAGGCGTTTATTTACCCAAACCTGTTGTCACACCAGGCGTCTAAATGAGACAGGCTTCTATTTGGGACTAGGCTATTATTTGAAGTTTTACGGTACACAAATCACATATGTTGTGACTATACCACGACTTGCCTTGAGATTGGGTTGGACTTCATTCAATGTGATTTATACAAAAACGCGTGATTATTATTAAAACCCCATCCCTAAACTTGACGGGTAAAAGCAGATTCATACGAATTTGAGATAGATTTGTTCTATGAGAATCAAACCCATTGACTTTGCATTGGTAAATTGCCATTTTGCTAGATTAATTTGCAGTATTTTGTGCACGATTATATGATAAGTTGCACTATTTTATCTTGTTGTCTGCAGCCCTTTCAAAACTCACTTGCCCATAAAACGCTTTTACTTTCAGAAGTGCGAGAGATGAGCTAGAGATCTGTCTCAAGTAGGCACGGTGGATGCTGTATGGATGCGGTTAATGCTGCTGTATTCATTATTCATTGTAAATTTATATTTGGCATAATTATGAAGCAGTGTCTGTCGCTATAGTCTGTGTAAAGCAGCTCTGATGGGGATGATAAATGGTGAAGCTGGAGCTCTTAATGAGAAAAGAGGTCATGTGTTGGGCGTATTGCACTGCCACAACTGCGGCTCGCCTTTCCTCCCCAGGTACCACACGAATGTACGACGTGTAATTAGACTAAAATAGGAAAAGGAAGAATAAACCATATAATATCTTAATGAGATATGACATCAAAACTTTTCTAAAGACATACGGCACATTTTTTAGGAACAGATTGCATTAATACTTTAGAAATTGTAGAGTTCAGCTGACCATTCATGCCTAAAAATAAAGGTTTCAAAAGGTTCTTTGTCGAGATGTTATGGTTCCATAAAGAACATTTAGCATTTACAGAACCATTCAGTTGCACAAAAGTTATTTTTAGTGGTTCTTTTTTATAACCTCTCATATATGGGTAGGTTCTTCAAAAATCCCAATTTTGAGCAAAAAGCTGAAATAGTTGCATTTTTGTAAAGTAATTTAGTTAGAGATCAAATCAAAGCATGCACATAGTTTAAAATTAATTACATTTGTTTTTCTCTGAGTTTTTTATAAATTGGGTAAGGAAGAATATTTTTTTCAAACTTCGTCTAAAAAGTTCTTTAGAGAACCAAATATGGTTCTCATCACCTCTTTAAACATTTATTTTTTACAGGGTTGATGATACACTCTCAAAAAAAAAAAAAAAAAAAAAAAACGATACAAATTTCTTAGTGCGATGGTACCTTTTAAAATGGTCCTAATATGTATCATGTTTAATGAATCTACTACTGTATGTATCAGGTCTTAATATTCTGTATATCACACAAAATTGGACTTTGCCGTATGGCACGACTTTCCAAAAGACATATTAGTAGCCTGCCTTTTGAAAAAAAGTCAGTCCATCATGTTCACTTAATATCTTCCATCTTTTCGTGTCATTTTATGTATTGGTTTCTATTTTTAACTTGTTCCCCACCATTGACAAAGTTATCTGGTCAATTAACGAAAACATTTCCCTGCCAATGACGCTTTTCTGACGAGTTTTTAAGGTAATTTAAGGTAATTCCCTAGATGGATTTTACCCAATTTATAAAAAACAAATGTAATTACTTTTAAACTATGTGCATGCTTTGATTTGATCTCTAACTAAATTACTTTACAAAAATGCAACTATTTCAGCTTTTTGCTCAAAATTGGGATTTTTGAAGAAACCTACCCATATTTGACAGGCTATAAAGAGAACAAATGAAGATAATATTTTTTTCTGTTTTCTTTGTTTGTTTGAAAGAAGAGCCTTCTTTCATTTGATATATTTGTATGTTTATATATTTATAGAAGAAAATTTTCCTGGAAAGCATTTTGTAAATCTTTTGTGAAAAACTTTTTAAAAAAGGCTGGCGGGGAATGAGTTAAACCATTGTCGCTTAAAATTGGGGTTAAAATTGAGACTTGGGTTATATGATGTCATTTAATGTATAGGTTTCTCCATTTTTTGTCTATTTTTAAACCATGGTAGCTTGGAGTTGGAATTAGGTTTGGGTTAGAATGTCATTTTATGTAACAAAAAGTTGTTCTAACCCCGAGTGACAATGGCAAAAAATAGAAAACAATTGAGAAACCAATACTTAAAATGACACGAAAAAATTTGTGGTATTAAGTGAACGGGAAAGACTGGCGTATTATATGCACGCAAAACTATACTTAAGCATATGTATTGCACAACTTTTCAAAAGGTGTTTTTATAAGCAATTCATGAGATTGGGCTGGTTATTTAGGGACAGATATGTACTTTTGAGATACCAGTCTGCACCTTTTAGGTACAAAAGTGTACTTTTGGAAAAGATATTGCCCCAGTGACAATAATATAAAAAATAACATAAATTCTGAAATCGGTTGATCGGTTATTTATGTTGTGGGTCATATTTTATGTAAATCAGAATTCAGGACATAAATTGACAAGATGTCAGCTGACATCATCAGAAAAAGTAGACAAAGTATTACATTTTGATTAAATATAGCAAAGTTTTTATTTAGAAAAGCATGCATTGATGAAATGTCTTCAATAAAACCTGAAGTGTGCGAAAATAAATCCATAAATGATTTAGATTTGAAGTTGACTAAAATATTGCAACACACAAATCCAGATGAATGGACTACATTAGTCTCTATGGGACAATTGCTTGTCTCTTGACGGAAACATATATGCATGCATATACTGCATCTCAGTCATTCCAACAGATCAGATCTTTACTGGAATGTGAGGAAAATATTAACCTCCATAATGTTCTCGATCACATCCCAACCCTTGATGTAATCCACATTAGAAATGCACCTCACAGCCAGAGGGCCTTTCGGCAGGACTGCCGCAACCCTATGAAGCCTGCCGGGGAGATTCGGCTTCAGGGAATAACCCCCGCCCGAGACGCTCTGATATCAGCGGGGAAAACTCCCCACATTTGTGCAACAGAACCCTCCTAATCTAACTTTTCCTGACATGTAATGGGAGAGGGTTCCCTGATGGCCCATTTATTTATATTAAAACCGTCATTCAGGTTCAGTGTCTTAATTGATTTCATTTCTCCCCGTGAATCTCTTGCCCCATACGTTTCCACTCCAATAATCTAAATGATTATGTATTTTTTATTAATACTTGCAGTCAATTTTGACTTCCCTTCACCTGCTAAGTCTAACTTTGATTCAATTTGAATCTGGTATCGTTTTTTAGCCGTGATTGACAAACTGAACCTTGCTTGTTTAGGTTTTGTGTCTCATTCACAGTATGCGTGTATATATCTGGCTTGACTGGGTTTCGTTTTCTTTTTCTTTCTGTTTCTTCTCAATCTGTCATATTACAGGAGAACGGAGTCTCTGATAAGGCAGTAATGGGGTGTAGAGGAAAAAAATAAAAAATAAACGTGCCCGGTTATTACACGCTCCCCGGGGACTCGTGTGTTTGGTGTAATGTGCGCGTGAGAGCGATGCTCGTATTTACATGTGTCATGCATCCGCTCTTTCTCGCTGTCAGGAGAATTGTCAGACATATTGCTGTGGCACTTGGCGTGAAATGTTCAGCAACAAGTGCTGGTGACTGACTATCACACATTGATTCGAGCTAACGCGCTTTACGGCTTTTCAGCAGCGGACTGGTGGTTAAACGGTATGCAATAGCTCATCACTATTTATGCTCATTGATTGTTTTTGTTAGCTAATGCATTTATTAATCTTAACAAATACAACCTTATTGCAAAGTCTTACCGAATGTGAAATGCAACATTGCAGACATTTTTAAATTAAGCTTCTTTATTTCAGGATTTTTTATTAATAATAAAGTTTATTGTAAAATGCATTGCTGTTTTAATCATATTGCTTTTGCAATACCAATAAACTACAGAAATGCATGCATTGCAGTGAATTTACCACAGTTAAGGGATGTTGTTGTGCACAACACAAATTTTAGACCTGGAGTTAACCAATGCGGCATGCACGTATAGTTGCATAACTGCTCTGATTTATGGTGGTTAATACTCAAGTTCGAGTCAGTAGTAAATGTATGGTGTTTATGTTAGGGCAGGATAAGAACCACAGGCGTTTAAACTTGAACCACAGCTGAGAGAGTTTGGAGAGCGGAGCAAAAAAGAGAGAAAATTCATCACTTGATCCATTTGTCTCTGAGTTTTCTCTCCCACAGGTACGTGGAGATATCAAGTTACTAACCGCGCTCAAAACACACACACAAAAAAGAGAGCATATGGTTTTTCGAAAGACCCACACAGTGTTTCATATCTTTTGTGCTCTCCGTATTGACGGAAAGTTGCAGTAAATAATCTTGCGTGTATCTATTAAAATCCAGATTTACAGCTGTTGAGGATCGGCTAATGTGTTAACCAGGTGTATGTATGTTATGGTATGAAATCTGACCCTGTTTTAAATCACTGTTTGAGGTCCTAGAGTCGAGAGAGAGAGAGAAAACTTCCAGTTAAACGGACGGCTGAAGGACGCGGGGTGTATTTTTAAAGAATGCAGAGAATACCTGTACGCTTTCCTCCCATGTCTTTTTCCACTTCTACTCACTCGGATTCCCTTAATCTTTTTTTCCCTATCGTTCATCTCTCCTTTATGGATTCCCACTGACTGTAGGCATTTCCTCTCTTTGGCTCCATGCGCACGAGGATAAATCGTGTGTTTCTGGCAGAAGTCGGCATGCATCCTGGCGATGGTGGAGGCCATTGACAGCTGAGTGTTGTCGAGGGATATTAAAGTCCAACAGCGGGCCCATTTCCCTTATTATTACACGGGCTATCCTATGATCGGATTCATGCATCTTTCCTCTGCTCAACGCCAACATGTGTCCGCTGTGTTTAATAGTTCACTGACAACAAATTTATGTAGCTAAGCTCCAGAAAGTAAACCTCACCAAAATGCATATGTGCAGAGGTAATATGGATTTTACTTGTTTTTCGGTCTTTTGTAATTGCTTCCAGATTTTTGCTCTTCCCCCAGAATATTCTTGAGTGAAGCCACATTTTCTCACGATGCAGGCCGCCAAGAAAATCTCCAGGCTGAGCTGTGGTTATTCACCGCTGCTTGTCAAACATCCTCAGGCAAACCACAGCCATTTGTTTTCATGTTAACCATGCCTGAGAAGAGAGGGGGACTGTGTTGTTTCGACATTTCGACATCCTGCATTTATCATATGATCTATCTATCTCTATCTCTCTATATATATTTGTCTACGTAACTACCAAAATAGTTTGTCCTGACATTGCGTCGGTTTGTGGTGCGCATAGTTAACAAATGCAGCGATATTAGTGCTGCCCATCGACCTTGAGGTGACTATACAGTATGAATATGTATGCTGGCGTATGCCTTACGATGCATTTCCCAAGGAGGACACGAAACTGACCCTTCTCTTACTGTAGCTGGATTTCATCAGATCTAAACTCATGTCTCATTACTCCGATGTCAAACTCCGAGCAGGTTTGTGTAAGCCCTGGCATATCTACACAACATGAGGAGCATTAATTCATAAAACATCTTCTACCTCTTATAACGCACAGCGGCAATGCGCATCAGCTCTAATAAGACGCCACTGCAGCGTTTTTTTTAAATGAACTGGATGCTGCGTCCCCTGGTACGGCAGAGCAAACCAACTCCAGTGGTTTAAGCTGTAATTAATCTATCATCTCTCCTTCCTTCTCACTCTTTTTAATACCCACGAGCACTTTTCCTCCAAGCCGTAGCTCTATGGTAAATTATGTATGTTTATAGATCAACACATCGCCCGCTTGAAACCTTGAACGTCAATGCTATGGTGTTTGTCATTTATTGGCTGCCTGTGACCCTTGTTGACCCGCAACTGGGAAAGTTCACCCTGTGAACATGAGTGACATGTCATTGTCATTGCTATCCTGGGGTCGCCAGCCATCCGCACTCTCTGATTGGTAGATGGCCACCCTGTCTCGGCCCTGATTGGCCATGGGTGGTCCATGTCCCTCATTTACATGCAAATGTCTCCACATTGCCTGATCAGATAACGGTCTAGTCTAGAGACGCCCAGAGCTGCCAATCTTGCAGATTGGATTAGATTGAAGCGAGCTGAAGGTTGGCTTCTTGCCGCTTGCTCTGGTTGGTTAGCGTGCCCTCCAGGGGCCCGGGACGACTTCGGAGCCCCGCAGAGATGCACTTCTGTCTTCGTGCGTCCCCCCCGCATCCCTTACCCACTGTCAGCCCATCCTCACCCCGATCCTTCTGCCACGCTACCCCTCTTGTTATGAACATAACACCAGCAGGCAGTGTATTAATATGTAAGAGATCAAGAGATTATTGATTAGAATCACTTGCTTAATATCCCCTTGTCTGTCATTCAGTATGCGAGGGCTTTCATGATTTTTTTGGTGTCATTCTATTTAAATATTCATGGCTTAGCTTGCTTTGTGCCCCTACTGCTGAATATCTAATTAAACTGTCAAAAGAAATACAATTTGCCCTTAAGGGTTATTATAAGAGGGGTCAGCTACCACTGATCAGACCCGGTCGGGGCGAGAAGGGTAATTACCTATAAGCTAGCAATGTTTACCTTTTACCTGTGGCCTATAGCGTAGGGGAGTCTGAATGAGCCTCAGCCAGCATCTGATTTCCTTTGAAGCCTCGTCATGCCAGCCCAAATTATCCTGATCTAGAAGAAAGACTGAGAAGTTGGGAGTCTATAACAACATAATCAGCAATTATGGCCGGGAAATGGGGAGAAGCAGGATTTTTATCTCATTAAAAAGACCTGAGATTCTCTTCTCACCGCGTCAATCCTCGCCTCTCGCACGCTTTCCCTGTCACTTGCGCTTTCTTTTGAATTCAAATGATTCTGCTTTAAAGGTGAGCGGAGGAATCTGGAAATTTAATTCAGGAGATGAGAGCTTGAGCCAATTAGCCGAAGTTCGCTCGCTAAAATATGAATGACATTTGCTCTCCGAGCCCTAATGGAGGCGGGCATTAGCGTTAGCGTGTCTGTGTCACTTTATTTCCCATCATTATTGTTGCCTTAGTTCTTCTGTCAAATTATGGCCGCTAATTTCTGTTCATATTTTACGAGGTCTGTTAGCGAGTGTCTTTAATGAGCTCGGAAAACTGACCCGGTGCGGCGAAACTTAAACGGGAACCGCCTATCGAGGCGTTTCATCAGAGAGAAAGTTAAACACTATCGTTCCAGGACGATTTACTGTATCTCTCTCGACTCTTCACCTCACACGCATAAAGAGCCCGGCTTTTTAATTCGCCTTTTTATGTGACTTGTTAATGTGCTCTTTTAGGAGACTCCTAATACCTTCAAAATTTGTAGAATATCATGATAAATCAAGGTCTTGCCCATCTAATGATAATTTACCTCACTCGTTATTTTTTTATTCTCTCACCACGTTATGGCACATAGTTAAATTTCTGTGACCTTTATGGGTGCATTTCAAAAGTTGGTTCTCGGAAAAGTTGTACAGTGTGGCGTCAAACTTCAAGAGGATCCGTCACCTCGACTAAAATGTTCCACTGTATGTAAAGTGGTTGAGCCAAAATTTGTGTAAAACTATAATACTGGAACAAATCGAACGTGGAATAAAGTGCGAGTAATTCAACCTGCAGAGAAACTTCGAAACTGGAGTTGATTTAAAAGTATGTAAAATCATAGTCACTTCATTGCCGGGCTTCGAGCGGTGACACTCTATCACACAGCAGGTTTTTATAAAGCAGCACAGGTGTAGTTTATAGTATTTTGGCCACACATGGGATATTGTGAGAGCTGATATTTCTCTTTACTGTTAAGCAGTTAAATCTGCACTGCAGGAATGTACTCCATATTGACTGCAATCGTCGTATAAGATGCTAAAAACTAGATTTGCATATCCTTAAGGAAATATCAGGGCCTGCGAGGCAGCAGACGAATTGTGTTAAAGTTTGAAGTTTTAGGCTTTGGTATAAAGTGTACAACAAAACACCTTGTTAATGTTTCGCTTTGGGGTTGCAAGATGGTTCCCTACTGGACAGACATGGCCATATGGCTTGGGCTCCCCTCCAATGTAAGTCTATATGTTTCTTTTACACAACTTAAATAAGAGAGAACTTAATAAAGTAGAACATGAGGTTACAAAAACCACAAACTGTTATTTGAATCCAACACTCATGGAGAAATAAGCCATTATTTGCTAATATAAAATGCATTGATGTTGAGCTTTTTTCCCCTGGCATCATAATGGGCTGATGTCATCGCGTATTAACATGACTAATGGTGATGTTTAAGAGCGCTTGACATAATTGATCTTGTTTTTCCAGGAACGTTATTCATATGCGACTTTGGATATCTGAAGAATGGAATAAAGACTGAAAACGTTTACGTGTCGTTATGGATTTCAGCTCCATCAATGACAAAAGAGCAAAAACTACCTTTGATTGCTGATGTGCTCATCAGAACGAATTGCACCCAGAACACCCTATTTAGAAGTGCTTAATTTGGCATAAAGGACCTTAAAAGTGTTTTTTCTTTCCGTCTGACATGAATTAAAGCCAAACAATAGCGCGGAGCAGAAAGGCACCTGACACATGTGCGCTTCTCATCATCTGGTGATAAATGAATGCTGTATTGTTACCACACAACATTCGTCATGACTTAAGTAGTGTAGGAAATCTTTAAATAGATGGTGATCTGTAGCAGGGGGAAACAGGGGGGCGGGAAAAAAGCAATGATTTCTTCTCGTTTCCAAAGAGTGGACCGGCTCGGATGGAGTTTATTGGGACTTGGTGCTATTGTGTTATCTCTTGAGAGTGTTGGCGACATTCATTGGCTTCTGTTGAGGTTATTTACAGGGGATTTGGTGACAGTGAAACATGCCTTTGTCATCCCTGCGTGAGCACGGTCCGACATCTTTTTAAGAGATGGGTGAGGCGGAGAGGTGCATGTGCCACTTGAGACCTCATAGGCAGACAGAAAGTGAGAATAATGATCGTGGTCTCGAAACTCAATAATTCTGACCCGCACACAAAGTTTGCTATGAAATGTGTTGTTGACTTGTGACATCACACATTTTATACTTGGTTAAAAGTGTTTTAGAGGAATAATTCACTTGGATTATGTTATCATTTACTTGCATTTATGTTCCAAAATCTATAGGCCTTTTTCCATGGACAAAAGGCAAAATTTTGAAGATCATCCTTTGTTAATTCTTCTTTTATTGGGGTGAATTAATTTTATCTGAAACAATGCTTTGGTAACCATCCAAAACCACTCCGCTGCATCTGTGAAAACCAATTTTCTTCACATTATGGAGCCTCATGTCATGGATCATTTTCTGACACCCCAGAATAAGACTTCAAACGAGCCTGCGAGGCGTTTCTTGTCGGTTTCTACCCCTTGTCAGGTTAGGATTTCCTCATTGCTGACTTCCAGTCTATCAGGCCATTATACATGGTCGTGCTGGAAAAATAGGATTATGGAAGGCGATTGTGAGCTTTATCCCAATACCAATTTTATCTGGCTGCTTGATAAACTGCAGTAGCCCGGAGAGCAAAGGGAACTAATGGGAGCCGAGGAAAGGGCGCATGGACAGAAAGAGTCGCTTGGCCATAGCTGGAAAGGTCACAGGTTTAGCGCCGTGTGCTAATGCTAACAGAAACTCATTTCAGACTGGGCCATTTGGCTCCAGGGCTGTGAGCTACACTTTGAATTTATGTCCTAGTTTTTTAGCAATTAGAAGTAAAGACTTTGTAAGCTGTACGTCGTTGGCAAAATGTCACACTTGTGTCACGGGTTATACTGATAAGTCAGAAGATGTAAAACCATCAGATATTTCAGTAATAAAAAATTCTTGCAAACCCCATGTTCTATATTATATTGTGAATAATAATAAAATGTATTTAATTTTTAAAGACATAATGTGTTATACAATATTACGATTTATTTGAAAGTTTCTTCTTCTTCTTCTTTTTAAAATTCGCTTTTATAATATACATTTGTTTTAATATGGGTTGTACTTTCCGGAGCCCCTAAGGGGACATGGAGCAAAAATTAAAAGAAGTTTAGTTTTGCGTGCTCACGTGAAACTATCGCGTGCGCACATGAAACTACCGCGTTTAGTTACGCATTTTCACGTGAAACTTTTGCGCGGGTACTTGAAACTATCGCGTGCGGATGTGAAACGTTCGCTTTCACGTGCGCGCGCGAATGTTTCATGTGAGTACGCGAAACTAAACTTTAAAAAAAAAATTCTGCACATGAAAACTTCACGTGAGCACATGAAACTAAACTTCAGATTTTTTTTACTCCAATGTCACCTTAGGTGCTCGGTAGTACCTTAATATTTAATAACTATATCATTTTTTATCTCTTTTATTTTTTTTTCTGATCTCTTTAAATAAAAGCAAGTTTCTTAATGACATCATCCTCCAGGAAGTGACATCATTCTGTTAGGATTCCTCCTGTTGTAATTGTAAATGCTGCAGCAGTCTAGTTTACATTCTTATATAAGGGGGTGGTTTCCCGGACATGGGTTATCTTAAGCCAGGACTAGGCCTTAGTTAATTTTGAAATTTAACTAGTTTTAACAAACATGCCTTACTAAAAAGGCATTACCAGTGTGCATTTTTAGGCAAAACAAAGGGCACTGATGTATTTTAAGATATGTTAGTGCAAGTTGTTTTCAGTATGGACAGCTCGGACCATCCCAATACATATACTTGTTTTTAAGATTAGCGAGTTGAACATTAATGACCTATATATGTTTTATAGCACGCCTTACTTGTTAATAAGCAGATATGTTACATCAGTATATAAGGAGAGAGAGAGGGAGTTAGGGTCGTATGAATCTAGGCCATTCGCTAATGGTGGAGTCACCAGTAGGCCGCGGAGTTACTACTGCCTCTCCAGACATTAAAAAGAATATCAGATAAACTCGATGTCTTTGAGGAAGTGCTTCCTTTGAGATCAGGCTTCTTTTGAGCATATCCAAAGTGTTTTTCTGTTACACGGACCCCTCCACAATAATTTAATCCACAGTACACAGATACTGTATGCGTACTGACCGAAATCAGCATTCGAAAGTGAACTCTGAACCTTTTTAAAAGCAGACAGGTCCATAAAGAACGGTTGGATTATAATAAAGAAACACATAATTTTAACTACAATGATAATTTATTATTACTAGTTGGAAGCAAAACAGCTTTATTGATTTAAAGATTTAGGGAGAGCATTTTAAACTGAATTAGTTTAAAATTGCAGTTAAAGTGAATTAGTGAACTCACTAACCCGTCTAAGTTTTATCAGTAGATGTTTTTCAAAGCTGCGATTCGAACTGTTTTGGTTAAAAAAAAAAAAAAAAAAAAAAACAGAACATGAAATCAATGTTCAAAGCTGTCTCCTTGCCCTATATCCTAAATCAGTTGTGCCCAAACTTTTCCTTCCAAGGACCAAAAATCAAACCTGACTGAGAGCAGTGGACCGAAAGTAAATGTTGTTAAGTTATGTAAGGAATAATTGATGACGGGCCATTGATTTATAAGAAAATAATGCACACCCAACCACAAGTGTGCATTATTGTCAAATAATTCTAAGGACTGGAGTAAATTACTCTGCTTATACCACGGTTACCACAAACATTGCTCTGGTGCCTATTTTTAAGACATTTGACAAGTTTGGTGTGCGGTTATCGAAAAATAATCCATACACATGGAACATTTCTCAACCAATCAGAATACATCATTTAACAGACCCGTGGTATGAATTAAAATTAAAGTATAATTTTCTAATATTTAATATCTGTTTATGCATAACTAATGCAATTTTATTTTAAACGGTAAATGTTGTAAAAATAATAATAATAATTTGCCAATTTGCCACTGCCTTGACCGCTCGTACCCGAGTTTGTTGAGTTTTGTGATGCATGGTATACACCTTCAAGTATGCATGTACATAAAAAATACTCACTTTAATTCCTTGCAATTAATTTCAATTTACGTTTTTGTAATGTACAAATAAAACAAAAAATGTTACATTTTACACTGCAAAAAAATGACTTTCTTACTTAGTATTTGGTCCTTCTTTTCAGTAGAAATATCAAAAAATTCTTAAAATACGATGCTTTTTCGTGATGAGCAAAATGACCTAAGAAAATAATTGTAAAAACAAGCAATTTTGCTTGTTTTTACAATTATTTTCTTAGGACATTTTGCTCATGGGGTGAGAAATGGGGTGAGAAATTTTAGCTTGAATTAAGGGTTAGAAATTAAGAAGAAAACTTATATACATAAATATTTTTTTCTCACCCCATTGGCAGACATTTTTGCTTGTTTTTTTTTTTTTTTTTTTTTTTGCAGTGTACACTATTTTTTTTTCAAGAAAAAAATCTTAGTATTTTTGTCTTGTTTTCAGTAAAAATATCAAAAAATTCTTAAATTAAGATGCTTTTTCTTGATGAGCAAAACCACCCAAGAAAATAAGTCTAGTTTTTAGACCAAAAATATCAAATGTAAGTGATTTTGTGGACAAAACAAGCAAAAAATCTGCCAATGTGGTAAGCAAAAAAAAAATCTGGAATATTTTTCTTAAAAATAATTCAAGGAAAAAATAATCTTGAATATTTTTCGTAAAAAAAATTCAAGGAAAATTTGCTTACCTCATTGGCAGTTTTTTTTTTTTTTTTTTGCTTGTTTTATGCACAAAATCACTTAAGTTTGATATTTTTGGTCTAAAAACTAGACTTATTTTCTTGGGTCATTTTTTGCTCATCAAGAAAAAGCATCTTAATTTAAGAATTTTTTGATATTTTTACTGAAATCAAGTATTTTTTTCTTGAAAATTTTTTTTTGCAGTCTGGAAAATGTTTAATTAGAAATATGAACATATGCGTCAATGACGTTAAATACTTTTTCCTTATTTCACGTGGCATGATGGGCCAAATTTAAGGTCATTGCGCGCCAACTTTGGCCCTAGTTTGGGCACCTCTGTCCTAAATGATTTACAATAATGATTCATAATTTGAGCTGTCGAGTCAGATTTTATGGGAGAGGTCAGGTTTTTGTCATAGATAAAACTTGACCAAGTTGTGTTCTCTGACTCACTACAGCTGTACTGTACTCTACTGTAGTTATCACACTTTGATAAGCTTTTATGATAGAAAATGAGAGTTTAATACATCCACATTATTTAGTGAAGTCTCCGCGCACGTCCTGCTCAATATCTGCCTCTTTCTCCGCAGCATGCGCCGCTAACCGCACCATATTGCGGAGAGGCAGGCAGCCCATCATGGATGTAACTTTGATTGACAGTAAGTGTGCATATGTGTCCAATCTGCTCATCGGGATACGTGCTATCGCCATGATCTTTATTTATGTGCTCTGCTGTCGACGCAGTGCGAGCTAACTGCCCATTCCACACTAAATTAATTAGTTTGGCAGCCAGCCTGCAATGGAAAATTGGATCCAATATGGTATTTCCAGGGTGTTTCAATGTGGCGTTCACTGGAGGGTGAGACAGACTTCGGATATTTGGGTCACACGGATTACATGTCATATTAAACTTGATAAAACGGAAACAAATACAGGAAGAAATTCACTTATGTATTTAAGTGATTTGTTGTTGTGTGTTAATAATCATTATGCTTTTCATTTTGACAATGCAATGAAAGAATATAGATCTTACGAAGGCATCTCTTTATATATATGTAACCTCGCAGGCACATACAGTGGCGGCTTTGAACGAGCACCTTTCCTGGCAGGGGTTCAAAGTTGTGTTCCTCTTGAAAGGTTTTATCCAAATAAATAAATAAAAACATCCTGGGAGAAAGAGAAAAAAGAAATACAGAGAGAGAAGAGGGGGTGCGGAAGTGTTTCTATCCCGTGTTGTTGTGCGTGAAATAAATCCTTTGTAGTGCATGCTTTTCTAATAACACACCGACTAATTAATAACTTCTACACAATTATAAATTAACTTCGGATCAGGACTCCGGCTTTACATATAATTTCCTATAATCGCTAAAGCTACTGCGAAAACATGTCTCATATCAAGCGTAACTTTCTTATTTAACGCAGACAGGCAGGGTTCTCATCGGGTTCAAACGTACAGCAAATTATCTCTGCTGGGACCTGGCGCCAAACCCAAAAATCACAGCAGTCATTTATTTTATTTGAAATAGCATCCTTAATCGTCATTTTTGGAGTCTTCGATGAGCTTTGATGGAATTAATCTTAATATTTTAATATTATTACAGCGGTAAGAAATAAGTAAAAGGGAGCTTTCGCTAATTCCTTTTTCTTAGTCTCAATGACTCCTAAAAAAGGCCTCTGCGAGTAAGAAATGTTCATACAGTAGGTGGCTCGGCATTTTGCACATTCTGGCACCTTGATGGTAAAACGCCGGATCCATAATAAAACTCCCCTTTAATTAAAGGTGTAGAGAACGCAGACGAGAGGCGCATGACATATCGCCTGACTCCTCATATTCCTCTGTGGCTTTTCAAAGGATACTTCTTTAATATGGAGATTATGCTTATGTACTTGTATTCACTTGAAAGGCATTTTCCTAATTTACTTTTTAATGACATGTAAATCTATTTATACTGAGGGTCTCAACTTTGAGGAAAGGCGCCGGTCCTGCTCGCCGTAAAATCCATCGGTTTGAAAACGCGGAGGGAGGGAGGGCCTCCCGTTCTTGTTCTGTTAAAAATTTATACAGTCCATGTTAAATTTATTAATATTGCTCGCTGTCATTCACTTTGCTGCACTCTAAGTGAAATGCGACTTGACGGCGAGCGCATTAAAGATGTATGTCATTGTATTCAACAAAGATTAATGAAGCTCTGTAAGAGTAGCTGTATAGGAGAGAGCGAGAGTGATCAGAATTTGAATTCGCTGAATTAAACAAGGCCTAGTGCTGTGTAGTTTAACGTGCTTGTGGGATTTTAGTTCGGTGAGAAAGGTTTGAGAACTATTTTGGCATATAAATCGATTAAAAAGACAATGTCTAAGGCCAGAAATATACATTACACAAGTTTGCAGGTGTCGATGCTTGGCCAAATTGTGGTATATTGCAAGACAAATCTTTCCTGTTAAACCGAATATGCTATTATTTGTGTTCCTCTGACTCAGTTTCTTTCCTGTAACTCATTGTGTTAGCAACACAAAGGTCTTAGGTTTGACATTCTGATTAAATATATAGCCTGAATGGACTGATACGTCGCTTTGGTTAAATGCATAAACAATAGGTCTACAACAAAAGATTGCAAATGTACATATTGCAGCATGCATGTCACAATTGGTTCGCATTAACTGAATGATTTTAAAACTTCAAAAAAGCATGTATAATCAAAGTTGCAAATAGCAGAGAGCAGGGACAGTTTTTTCCAGTAAGAATGTAAAGTAGTTCTCAAACTTTTGAAAGTGCCCCTCCCTTCCTAGAGAAATTCATGATGTAAAGCAATCTCAAACTCAGGGCCGTGCACGGGGGGTGGCCCGGTGGCTAGAGCCACTGCCCCTCTGCCCTAATCGGCTGAGGTGCCCCTCTCACCAACCGCCAACCCGGGTCAAAGTGTTCTGTTACCGCTCGTCTAAAGATCCACTGTTTCTGGTAATCCACTTCTTGATTTCCCGCCCGCTACGCAGCATCTCTCACGATCTGTGTCCACTCTTTGAAGGGCGGAGACGACAGTTTGTTGTATTAACAGGTAGATTCATTACATTACCTCAGTTGTTGAGCTGCTCAATTAGTAATTTGGTAGTTTGAAGCCGAGAGAGGTCGTGTTCTATATTTATTTTGCTTGGTTGTTTTCTCGTGATCACAACTTAATTTTCTCCTATCTCGAGATAACAACAGTTGTATTATTTTAATGTGATTAAAGCTTACGTGTATTCAAAAGAACATAATTTTTAGACAGCAAAAGCATATTTAGCTAAATCAGCAGGAATGAACAAATGAGATTTTACTTGGATCAGGGATTCACTCAAGATGAAACAGATTTGCCAATAATTGACCATTTGATAGTGGTGAATTTAGGGACCGTCCATAAAGTGGAATAACTTACATGGAATAACTTAAAGTCAACAAACAGTCACAAAAACAACTGTAGAGTTTTCATGTGGTTGTCAACTATGCACAGTTTTTTAGATTTCTTATATTTATTCAAATAAACTGTTAAATACTATTGAAGATAGAAACATGTAGAGATGGTCCCTAATTTCCAAACATCAAACATCCAATTTTATTTATTTATTAAGTCTATCGACAATTAGCTACGCGTGGTAATGGCGAAGACCCCAACTCATATGCATCAGCAGTCCACTTCAAAATAAATGAAATATTATGGACAGGAAATTACATGGCATTTGGATTATCATGTCAGGATAACAAGAAAACAACTTTTGTTAAGTCGAGATCACGAGAAAACAAGCAGCAAAAATAAAAATATGGATGACCTCTCTCGTCTTTCGTATGTTTTTGTATTTCTGTGGGTAATGATTTGCTCTCGGTCTTCTAAAAGTGCTAACAACTTAGCAAGTAAACATTCTTAGAATTACAGTGATCTGTAATGAGATCTATAAATAACACCAAATTTGCTGTTGTTGGAACACTTTGTAGACAAAAAATGTTTTCACAAAAAAAGAAGACGGAGTTGAAAGGAAGGCTGCAAAAGCTCTTCAAAATTGTAAACATTGATTCAAAGCTTCAGCACGTAAATCATATAGAATATTAGGCAGTTTTGTCACACTTTAATTCTTGTTATTAAGTATATTTTCCATTATAATCACTTCTCTTATTTGATACTAATCTATAACACAATATTTTGGTAAAACCATATAAATTGTGCCCTCCCCCAGTGCCCCCCTTTTGGTTTGGGCCACTGCCCCTCAAAATGTCTGTGCACGGCCCTGCTCAAACTTAAGATTTGAATTAAACAAAACATATTAAATGATACATCGTAGTACTCTTAGTTGCTAGCTATAGTTTTCTGAGATTTGATTACACAGAATTAATAAAGTAATGTTTTTATAAAATAACTAGGCCTTCCTCTGGCCTCATCTCGTGCTCCCCAAGTTCGGGAACCACTGATTTAAATGTTATCACTATATGTTATCAATATATTTAAGTATAACTTAAATGGATGTTACAAGCTTAACTCATTCCCCGCCAGCCATTTTTTGAAAAGTTGCCCGTCAGCATTTTTTGTGATTTTCATAAAAGTTTCACGAAATGCCTAAACAAACAAATAAATCAAATGGAAGAACAAACCCTCTGCTTTCAAACAAACAATAAAAGCTGAAATAATTGCATTTTTGTGAAGGAATTTTGATAGAGATCAAATTCAGAAGTTCTGAATCAGAACGATTATCAAAACATAAACAGAGTTTAAAATTAGTAAATAACGTTTTGGCTTCAGTTTATTCATAAATTGGGTAGGCGCCATCTAGTGGAAAATTGTGGCATTAAAGATTAACATAAAAAATAATCAGGAACACATTTTTTTATGGAAATGTTTCCTGTTAGTTCATGAGATAACTTGTCAATGAGATATCTCGACAAGATAACTCGTCAATGGCGGGGAAAGAGTTAAAGCATCATCTTGTCTCATATTGTACATTGCACACTGCAAAAAATTACTTTCTTACACTGTAAAAAAAAACTTTGCTGCCTTAAATTTTTTTTGTGGAATCAACGCGGATGTACAAGTCATTTCAACTTACTATTATTTATCTTGACTAGAGATGAGTTGTTATAACTACAGGTGAGTTGTTATAACTTATAAAATTAAGTTGACTTTTCTCAACTATATTTTAAAAGTTGTGACAACTCATCTCTGTTGACATGACTTGAAAATCTGAGTTGATTTAACAAAAAATTTAAGGCAGCAACGTATTTCTTTACAATTTACTTAGTATTTTTGTCTTGTTTTCAGTACAAATATCAAAAAATTCTTAAACCAGCATGTATTTTCCTGATAAGTCAAATGACCTACACTGCAAAAAAATGATTTTCAAGAAAAAAAAAATTCTGAGAATTTTATATTTTTGTCTTGTTTTAAATTAAGATGCTTTTTCTTGATGAGCAAAACGACCCAAGAAGTTTAGTTTTTAGACCACAAATATCAAACTTAAGTGATTTTGTGCATAAAACAAGCAAACAAATCTGCCAATGGGGTGAGCAAATTTTTCTTGAATTATAAGTGTTTAAGAAAAATGTTCAAAAAAAATTTGCTTACCCCATTGGCAGATTTTTTGGTTGCTTTATGCACAAAAATCACTTAAATTTGACATTTTTGGTCTATAAACTAGACTTATTTTCTTCGGTTGTTTTGCTCAAAAAGAAAAAGCATCTAAATTTAAGAATGTTTAGATATTTTTACTGAAAACAAGATCAAAATACTAAGATTTTTTTTCTTGAAATCAAAACAAGCAAAAAAAAGTCTGCCAATGGGGTAAGAAAATTTGTCTTGAATTTAGTGTTTAAGAAAAAAGTTAACTTATGTCAAGAATTGTTTTCCTTACCCCATTGGCCAATTTGTATTTATTTATTTATTTATTTATTGCTTGTTTTAAGCACAAATTCAACTAAATTGAATTTTTTGGTTTAACACTAGACTTTTTTTCTTAGGACATTTTGCTTATCAAGAAAATACATCTTAATTTATGAATTTTTTTATATTTGTTCTGAAAACAAGACAAGAATACTAAGTAAGAAAGTCATTTTTTTGCAGTGCATTATTTAGCAAGTTATCATTAGCTCATCACTTTTCCCTTCAATATCATGCAGCCCAAATAAACATGAATGTAAAGTATAAAAAATGTAGATATTTCAATAGCTTCTGTATAAATATTTTGAGTTTAACTTGCACTATAAATCTCTTCCATCATGTGCTTAAGAAACAGTCTCTGCACCAGAAGCACAACGTTGATGATTTAAAATGCTGTTTAAGTTTGTGAATTGAGTCTTATCTCTGTTTTCATCTGGATTCTAGTTACAGTATATCTGCTTACTGTATATCTAACAGTAATTACTCTCATTTGTTAAAAATAAAACATCAAAATCCTGCAGGTATTAGTTAGAGGAACATTTCCACCAGAGACACAGCGATGAGACACAACATCTCTGCTCATGTTTTCTCCAGTAGACTGTGTGTGTGTGTGTGTGTGTGTGTGTGTGTGTGTGTGTGTGTGTGTGTGTGTGTGTGTGTGTGTGTGTCTTTACCACAGAGCTTGTAGTTGAGTGTCTCTAACACACTTTTTCCCCTCTCAAATATTCTCACGTTGAGCTCTACCGCTTCTCTTTCCCCAGGCGCTCCTGTGTGCTGATGTCATATCCCCTGCAGCTGAGATGAGAAATTCACATCAGACCACAGGTGAAGTCCTTATGAAACCATGTTCATGTCTCTACTGTCTGCTCTCCTGCATACAGCTAGCTGTGAAAGGCTTTTATATTGTATAGTGCACAGGACTGTGCAAGGCTGAGATGGGTTTCAAACAGAATGAAAACTACAGTGGTGTCAAATGCACAGCATCCTAAAACACAACATTCATGGTGTGAGACACTGAGAACATTTTAAATTTACAAGATACAAAATTTTAAATCTCCCAATCTTTTGTAAGAGGAAAAAATAAAATATTGTAAATCCTTTGGGAGGAAATTAAATGATTATTTTGCATTGTGTGCATTTTGAAGATTAAACGCCCTCCCTACAAACAGCCGATTGTGTTGCAATTAAGATCACACCAGAAAACCAAACCAAGCAACATTTGCTGTTTGCTCAGCATGGCGACGAACACACCAGCATATTTTCATATGAGGTAAAGAAAAGCATTTGCAAAGCTAATTTGGTTTTGCTGAAACCAACGTGAAGGGAGATTTCCAAAAGCAAAATCCGAAAGCGAGGCGATGTTCAGAGAAGGTGCGCTGCTTTCCCACTGCAGATGTATAATGCAAAGTAAGTGTTTCTTAGACGTTTTCTCCAGATAGATGTTTCTGAAAGATCTAAAGCAAAGCCGGTTGAGAGGGCTACCGTGGGCCCTGATGTTCAATGAGAAGATCAGTATAGATAGACTGACGCTCAAGCAGAGAAATGAACTTGTAAAAAAAGTAAATGTGACCCAGGTGAGCTCCTGCTTTTTAGAAACACCAATGCAGATCTAGAAACAAACTCGGGTGTTGCTCTGCCCTAAACCATTGCAAATTAGTGCTTTAGCTCATTTTGACCCATTTTACTTGATGTTTTTATGAGTGAAACAGGATATTGAGGAAAAAATTGGTACAAGACTTGATTGAATCCATTAAGAATCTACAGCGTTGTGAGACAACTTTACACAGCAGACAGGCGCTTGGAACAAGAAGTCAATTTTGAGATGGAGTCAACACAATCTCATGGCATTTTGTACGTATTTTATGAGGTGACTGATTTGTTTGAATTCATATATGATGAAATTCATGATTTGCTTTTGCCCCTGGGCGTTGGGTTTACTGAGCGTTCACACCAGACGCGGAAGAGCGCGAGACATTTACACAACCTGATCTCACGAATTTCCGTGGCATAGTCACGAAATTTTGTGCAAATTTTTCCGTGGCATTCTCACGGATCTCCGTATTCTCTGTTGCATTCTCATGGATTGGTTACTCAACTGTTTTGTCCTATTTTCTTACCATGTTCGCTGCGGTTTAGGGTTAGATTTACATAAAATGATATCCTTACCCAATCCCAACTCTAACCCCAACGCAAGGCGACAATTGTTTAAAGTATAGAAAATATAAAAGAATACATCAGAATTTTTTTTATAAACCAATAGTTAATGACATACTAACGCAAACACCAAATCTAACCCTAAACCGAAGCGACAATGGTTTAAAAGAAGGAAAAAGCAGTTGAGTAACCAATCCGTGAGAATGCCAAGGAAAAGAAAGTCCATGGCAGGGCCACGGAAAAATGCGGAGATCCGTGAGAATGCCACGGAAAAATTTGCAAAAAAATTCTGTGACTATGCATCGGAATTTCATGAGATCATGTTGCATTTACATGTTAAGTCAATGCAAAGACGCAAATATGCATCCTGCGGCAAGCACGAATGGATCGTTGCCATGGGAAACGCGCGAGTAAAAAGAAATTTTCGCGCCCCGTTAACCAATCAGGATCTTGCTCTATCAGTGACGTGATTACAGGAAGCGAGCAAAAGGCTAAAAAACAAAACCACAATAGAGAACAATCATCATCGCTACACAAGACATCTTCGTACTTTTACAGGAATTAAAAGGGATCTTGTTGAAAGTGAGTGAGGAGGTCGAACAATCTGGTAAGTTTACTCAATTTGAGCTATATAAGCCCCTCCCATGACGCAAATTTATGCGTGAATGTCTTAAATAACTATAATTACACGCACGAATGAAGCGAGTAAACTCAAAATGTTCAATCATGCAACTTCGTGCGAATAGAGCATTTTACAGCCTCTTCCATGTCTGGTGTAAACGCACAGTTAGGGGTGGGGTTTCATTATTATTATTTTTTGTTTCTAATATTCATATGTTATTTTACGATTTACTTCATACAGGCATTAGCCAACTCATAAAATACATACAAATCAGGGTGATGGATCATAATATTGACAAAGGATTGTGCACTGGTGAATCACACACACAATAAAAGCAAAAACATGAATTATAAAAGTTTAAAGAGCCTGTTGGTTTGTTGTTAATGAATTTTGATATCATGTCATCTTCGTGCTTGATGATTTTCTATTTAAAACCGACGACAAATAGATGTTGTTTCAAGCACAATTACACAACATGGATGTCAAAGTGTCAGCGTTGATGTAAAGATCAAGCATATATTATTTGGGAAGTGTCATTGATTCAGAGCTTTCTGAATACTTTGTGGTCAGTTTGTGGAAACATTAATCGCTGTTTCTTTACTGTTTCTGATCTGAAAGTGTGGCTGCTAAATGCTTGCTTCCCTTGCGAAGCTAATAAATTAAATATTAGTAAACTACATATTTAAATTCTTTCCCCAGGCGTTTTTAAGCGTGTTTTGCTATTCTTGTGCGCTATAATATTCACCATCCTATTTTGAAACTAATGGCTTGTTACAGCACGGTTTTGCATTTCATTTGCTTTTCCTCTCAGTTTCTCTACAAAACAATTTTGCAAAGGAACTCTTAATGGAGAGGAGGAAGGAAAGTTAAACTTTCCGAGCAAAACAACATTCACCCTTAAGCGATCGGGAATACTGGAATACATTTAGTGTTTATTGATGAGGGCAGTTGTCTGCATACATGTTTGCAAATGCTTTACAATAAAAAATGAGAAATATCTCTTATTTGGTGTTTTGATTTAAATGTGGCCTTGCATTTTCTATTAAATTCGAATGATTATTTGACAAAAAATATGTATATTTATGTTAGATTTTATACTTTAAGCATTCATAACACACTTGTAATGCTGCAGACCACTATAAGATTTACAGTATCTAAAACTAAATCTTTACTTCACAAATGTAAACAAACATCCTCTTTAATTTTATGCATTGAAATAATTAAGAAATTATTAATAACTTGAAGATCTAAGAACATAAAAGGCCTCATGGAAAACATTGTGAATCCAGATTATTTAAACATTATCATCATTACAACTTTTTAATGCCCAGGGGAAACTCATTACACGATCAATTCTTACTGTACTAAAACGGTTTCAGAGAAATAACAAAATATTTGTCACAGTGAGATGATTCATTGCATCTATAATGAAAAATAATAACAATACAAATTTTATTTTATATTTTACAAACAGGTTATATTTTACAACAAAATGTAAAACATATAGTTTTACATTTTGTTGTAAAATATAACTTGGACAAAATTATTTACAGATTTTTAAAATGTTCAATATGTTTGCAGTTATCTGTTTCAACAACGAAGTCCAAAACAAACATGACTTATTATTTTTAATACCTTATTTTAATAAATATTTTAATGCAAATATTTTAAAGTGAAAATGTATACTTGTATGAATTCTGTATCAAAAGGCTAATAATATATTTTCCAGATAATTCAAAGAAAGGTAAAGCTGATAGAGAAATGGAAGTTAAAGCAATGAAATCATGAAATCATCAAGGGAATGAGCAGACTTATAGTGAACTTTCAAATTATTTCAATGCATTAGTTATCATCACTAGCTTTGATAGACACCAGACATGTGCTCATTACAGCGCAATACTACTGTCTGATCAAATCTACAGAGAGAGAGAGAGAGAGAGACAGAGAGAGAAAGAAAGAGAGAGAGATTGTCTCATCTGTAATTATTATTTTTAAACATTTATGGTTTTTATTCAATCAAAACATTAAAATGCGTTCTTGCATCATATGTTAACAAATATTGCTTTAATGTTTTTTGGTGATCTCCAAATAGACACATTTATAGGCTTTTGTAGCAACATTGCACATATTATCAAAAATATTAATAAAAAAAAAATATATTCAAATCAAACCATTGTGTTCAGACAACAGACGCTGTAATTTATTTAAATAATATGAAATTACTTGCCCTAAAACAAAATATCACACAAAAGATGTCTATAAATCTATAAAATCACTGCTAGAGAAAACAGGAATTTGTGTAATTGTATTTTGTACTGGTAAGTACTTCTTTACTTTGGCAGCCAGATTTACTGTGAATTTCACACCAACAGAGCAAACAAATAAAAAATGAAGTGATATAACTTGAAACCAGGAAAGGAAACGGCAAGCATTACCACAATTAGTTATGCAAATGCTATGCTGTGATTTCCAAAAATTTCCTTTCGTATGTGGCAGGGTATGGCGCAGCATTAAGAAGTTAGACGCCGGCATTATCTTTCAGGACAGAGGGCGCAAATTCCCTCTCTCAGGTGGATGATTAAAATCAATTAAATCACTCCGCCAATGCCAGCCTAGGGATTCTTCTGACGAATAAAATTATGCTAAGAAAAAAGAGAGAGAGAGAGAGTGAGAGAGCTAAAGAAAGAGAAAGCGTTGTGCCCTCCCCAGGCCTGTCTCAGCATCACTCTCCCCCACAAATGAGATTAAAATGTGCAGCACTGGGATTTCAAAGGGATATTTTCCATAAGAACATAAAAAGTCCTCAGAAGCCAATGCAAAGAGTCATGCAGCAGGAAACACTGCCAGCCACACACACCAGCGCTGGCAAAACGTTACGTGTAAATGCGTGCACACGTTCTTTCTTTTAGCTTGTTAAGACATAAATAAACACAAACCCACCCGATTCGACAAACATTACCATAACCTTCTTTATCGGAGCGAAGCAACCGTGACATGTAACCAAACAGGGCAACGTGGAGGTGACTTGATGTTTGTGTGTTGTTCTGGTTTCTCACTGTCACTCAGTGCTATTGTTCTTATTGTTTGCGACACTTGCATGTCTGTCAGTTGAGAGTCGCGGGCACAGATGAATGAACAGAGACGCTGTGTCAGCGTTGCAGACGTTTCTTGTTTGCCGCTTACTGTTTGTATTGCCAAAGCATTTAGAGCTGCTTTCAAGTGGTGAAAAAATAAAGTACTTAAGTTGCAACATAAATTCTCACACCTGTATTTGCATACTTACATTAACATTTATGCATTTGGCAGACGATTTTATTCAAAGCGACTTACAGTGCATTACAAGTCACACATTTTGATCGACATGCATGAGTTCAAACCGGCATGCTCTACCACTGAGCTACACAGGTACATAGCACTTAAATAATATCTTTTTTATATTATTATTATTAACCCTTATATTATGTTCCGGGTCAATTTGACCCATTTTGATTTTTAAGCTGTCAGGAAAAAGTTAACCTGTGATTGTATTATTTACATTTTGTGACTTTTACTCATTTATGGCCATGAAAATGCATGCAAAGTTTGGCAAGCTGATATGTTTTGAAGTGTACCAAAATAATTTTGTAACGATTTTAAGGTTTGCGGGTCAATTTGACCCATTTTGATTTTTAAGCTGTCAGAAAAAAAACAGTTAACCTGTGATTTTATTATTGAAATTTTGTGACTTTTACTCATTTATGACCCTGAAAATGCATGCAAAGTTTGGACAAGCTGATATGTTTGAAGTGTATCTAAATAATTTTGTAACGATTTTAAGGTTTGCGGGTCAATTTGACCAATTTTGATTTTTAAGCTGTCAGAAAAAAAAAACAGTTAACCTGTGATTTTATTATTGAAATTTTGTGACTTTTACTCATTTATGACCCTGAAAATGCATGCAAAGTTTGGACAAGCTGATATGTTTGAAGTGTATCTACATAATTTTGTAACGATTTTAAGGTTTGCGGGTCAATTTGACCCATTTTGATTTTTAAGCTGTCAGAAAAAAAACAGTTAACCTGTGATTTTATTATTGAAATTTTGTGACTTTTACTCATTTATGACCATGAACATGCAAGCAAAGTTTGGACAAACTGAAATGTTTTGAAGTGTACCAAAATAATTTTGTAACGATTTGAGGTTTGTGGGTCAATTTGACCCACATTTTGTTTCGTTCTAAAGCAACTGTACAGACCCAAATGATTTGTTTTAGTTTTTGTTGCTATATTGGTGTTTTACTATCCTAAAATAGGGGTTAAAAGCTTCTCCTCACTCTTTTGAGTACTAAAAAAGACTTTCACAAAACAGATGGTAATCATTTCTATTTACAATGTATATGAAATACTACTTAAGTTATTGTTTTCTTCCAGACATTTTGTCACTTTTTCTCATTTAGGGCAATGAGAGTGCATGCAAAGTTAGAATACACTGATGTGTTTTGAAGTGTAGCACAAATAATGTTTTTTTTTTTACAATTTTGATATTCGCGGGTCAATTTGACCCATATTTTTTGTTCCAAGGAAACACAAATTAAATACATTTATTGTGTATATGTTGGTGTTTTACTTTTCTAGAAGTGAGCCTTTCCTCACTATTTTCAGTACATACACTGCAAAAAAAATGATTTTAAGAAAAACATTCGTAGTATTTTTGTCTTGTTTTCAGTAAAAATATCTAAAAATTCTTAAATTAAGATGTTTTTTCTTAAGCAAAACCACCCAAGAAAATTAGTCTATTTTCTAGACCAAAAATATTAAATTTAAGTGATTTTGTGCATAAAACAAGCAAACAAATCTGCTAATGGGGTAAGCAAAAAATCTAGAATTTTTTTCTTAAACATTAAATTCAAGAAGAATTAAAGAAAAATTTGCTTACCCCATTGGCAGATTTTTTTGCTTGTTTTATGCACAAAATCATTTAAATTTGATATTTTTTGTCTAAAAACAAGACTTATTTTCTTGGGGTTGCTTTGCTCATCAAGAAAAAGCATCTTAATTTAAGAATGTTTAGATATTTTTACTGAAAACAAGACAAAATACTAAGAATTTTTTTTCTTGAAAATCATTTTTTGCAGTGCAAGGGTTAAATCTCTCCCCTTCTCCGTCTCTCAGCTTTGAATTTCATCTTCCTCACATTAAATGGTAAAAAGATCTACCACATAGTGACCTTAGCCACATCTACTTGCAGCCACAAAGCAATGTCCTGCCAACTAAGGGTTTTATAAGCAGGCACTGCTTACATTTTCTTTGTATGATGTAAACTACTTTTTAATACATGCATTATTTGAGTAGGATAGCTGTATAGTTTAGAGACCTGGTGAGATTTATAGACTCTTACTTTAAATTGGCAGTAAGACAGCATCACATTTACAGCGAGGAAGCGTGTGATGAGGTCTATATCTCAGCAGACACGACAAATCTTCACTCTGCTGGAATAATACAATATACGATGTACTGTAGAGCGCACTGAGTGATCACATTTAGACAGAGAAAAATGATAAATGTATGTTGAAACAATGTAAAACCGTCTGAACAGGGTATTGTCAGGGATTTCTGCCGGCTGCGCTTTCGCAATAACCGTCCAAATCCCTCTCTGAGCTCTTCACATCTATTTAATGCCTTATTATCTGAAAAATATACAGCGGGTATCGCCTCGGACTCTGGCAGGCCTCGTCTCCTGACAAATTTACCTATTCTCCAATTCTGGCGATGCGTTAGAAGAGCGAGCTTCTGTCAATCCCGGTTAAAGACAGCATTCCCTTCTTAAGCTTTTGATATAGAGCCCGGCCGTAAAGCTTGAAAAGGAAGAAATATATTCAGTTACTCGCCAAACCTGCCCTGGAAACGGTGTATTGAAATGGCTAATTAACTGACGGTGTCCAGTCAATTCGCTTTGCTAAACCTGCAGCTCACCTCAGCTGAAGGGACGTCCCTGGGGTTCGTTTGACATGCACACTTTTTATGGCCTCTAAGAATGATGCTAGCAGACAAGGCTTTGTGCTGGATGGAATTTCCACACCTCCGATAAGTCCGTGTATCTTCTTTTATTGGAGTATGAAAGGGAACGGCAATGAAATTTTTATTCCGGCAGAATTTGCAGACGGACAATGCAAACTCCCGCGGGGTGGGCAGAGTGCCGCCCGGCCGTAACGGGCGCGAGCAAAAACGGCAAGGGACGAATCAAAACGGCAAGGAGATTGTATATGTCTCTATCACAACTGCTGTAGGGAGCTGTAACACTTGGGTGTGAGGAGTTTGTCTTCGCTTGCTGTTTCTGACAAAACTGTACAGACAAATGACAGCTTTTATACTTTATTATTGTAAATTAAGTGTTTTCTTTTCTTTTTACTTATGCATATAATACAAAGGTACACAAAATTGTTTGGCTGTATTTCGCTATATGTTGATACCAAACAATTTAGCTTAAAATAATACTCCACTTTCAATAAAAAATCCTGATAGTTTATTCACCCCCTTGTCATCCAAGATGTTTATAATATAACATAATAATAAACTTTATTTTCTATAGCACCTTTAAAGTGTACATCTCAAAGCGCTGTACAAAAACAATTAAAACAACAAAGATACAACATACAAATGATTAAGATTAAAGAGAGACATAATACACTGTAAAACAAAGATAAAGGCAATAAATCAGTTAAAAGCTTACATAAAAAATGAGTTTTAAGCTGAGATTTAAAAATACCAAAAGATTTTGCTTGCCTAATCTCAATTGGTAGAGAATTTCAAAGTTTTGGAGCTAATGAAGAAAAAAGTCTCCCATTAATTTTAACTGAGTTGAGGAAATCAGTTTCAGAGGAACAAGAATCACGTTTTGGGGTATATGGAGTTAAAAGCTCGATCAAGTATTGAGGCGCCAAACCATATAAGTAAGCATCAAAATTTTGAAGTCCACCCTAAACCTAATGGGTAGCCAGTGCAAAGATATAATACAAGTAGTAATAAGGTCTCGTATATTAGATCTAGTAAGGATTCTTGCAGCCAAATTTTGCAAAACCTGCATTCTGTTTAAGGTAGCTTTTGACACTCCAGCTAACAATGCATTACAGTTATCAATACGAGAAAACACAAAAGTGTTAATCAATTTCTTAGCAATATTAAAAGACAGCATAGGACGCAAGCTGGCAATATTTCTAAGATGGAAGAATACAATTTTAACAATATTCAGAACATGAGGCTCAAACGTTACAGCTTTTATCTTAGAAATACACTTAGAAAGAAAATTAACTGGCACAATTTCATTAGGTCTAAAATTAATGTAGATCTGTGTATCATCTGCATAGAATTCAAAATTTTAGACCAAGTGATCTCAAAAGTTGGCCAAGAGGATAAACATAAATATTAAAAAGAAGAGGGCCCAAAATGGACCCCTGGGGGACACCAGACTGCACAACATAAACCTCAGATCTAAATCCACCCATGGCAACTGCTTCCGATCAAAAAGGTAAGACTTAAACCAATTAAGAACAGTTTATGTGTTTCTTTCTTTCTTTCTTCATTCAAAAAGAAATCACGTTTTCTGAGGAAAACATTCCAGGATTTTTCTCCATATAGTAGACAGAAGTCTATGGCATGTCTCAATTTCAATATCTATTTATAAATGATTTGTGTGTGAGTGTGTATGTGTAAACGTGAATGTACAATACATTTGACTGACAAATGTAACTAGGAGTATTACTTTTAATGTAAGTAGTAGCAATTAAAAGTTCACATGACCAATGGAAATGTAATGTCAGATGACAAAACACTTTAAAAATAATTTAATAATATGTATGCCCAGATATTTTTGACCACTCGTATGTGACTTTTCTCAATTGACAGCATTCATTTCATCTGTCTGTGCTCAGATTTGATTATTTCTTAAACCTGTCACCTTAAATTATCATTTTAATAGTAACATTAGTATGACAGCAACATGTCATTAGTCTTAAGAGCAAAGTACGAATCAGGTTTTGATTTCTTTCATCTCTTTCATCACTCCTCCTGCATTGGCTCAGTGATCACACATCTAATGAAAACTATCTCAGTTGAATTTCCAAAGTAAATGCAATTTAAATATCTATTTATCTGTCTTTGAGAGTGGCTTTGAGCTATTAGTTCATGTGAACAGGTCTGGCCTGTTAATTTTCTGCATCTCCTTGAGTCGAGACAGAGACCGAAGGGTACCGCGTTCCCCCTACGCCACCCTGAAACTCAGCAGTGCAGATGAATAATGCAGTCGCTCCTAGCCCCATCACACACATGCACATACACACACACACACAGAGAGAGAGAGACCGCGGGCCCGGAGCTATAAGGGTTCAAGTGTACGCACTTCAGGGGCACCACCAGTATCAGCACACAATTATCTGGTGAATTTGTACACTTTATTACTGGTGCTCCACTGGGCAAATAGTGTCACAACATAGTGACTGCCCCTTCAAAAGCATATTTAGCTAATAAGAGCAAATTAATTAGACTAGAAGGAGCTTAGCGGCAGGGACACTAGCTGGCGGTGAACACGGTGTGCTCAATACAACACAGTCGTGACATCTTAAACACAACATTAGATGGATTGACAAAGACGATGGGACTTATACACACAGGATTAACCCTACAGGTGATGTCATATTTAAAATACTTTCTCTTATATCTGCTTAATATGCAGAGACAGATGCTGTAAAAGGAAATATAAGTAGTGTGAGATTGGGCTGAATGATGACTGAACTATCAAAGGGATAGTTTATCTAAATATAAAATTTCCAGATGTATATGACTTTTCTTATGAACACAAACAAATTATTGTATGTTAAAAATGCATGCATGTTATCTTATATAGCACAAACATTGATTATTACATAATGTAAAATGACTCCAGTGGGTTTTCATCTGAAGTGAAGTCGTCTTGAGCTTTTTAGTGATCGATGCATTTATTTAGGGATCAATGCATGTATTCATGGCAACATATAGGCTACATTCGTGTGGTAAGCTGGTGGCATGTCCATAATGGCAAATCATTGGTTTTGGGGGGTCTTGTGAGTAGTTTTTATAAGCATGTTTCATCATGAGATGCGTGAACCAATGAGATTCGATATTATTGATGTGCCGCCATTTTGAAATTCCCTGGAAGATACACTGAAAAAAAAACTTGTGGACACCGGTTGCACATGATTGAATTAGGTTTTCTTAAAATAAAATTTATTTCATTTTAAGAAAACTTGATTTAAGTTGGCGCGTCACAGGACCGGAGGAAGACGAGAAGTTGTGGTTTAAAAGTGCTTTTTTTTCTTGCCAAAACTGACAATCTTTTCTCAACTGAACAAAGAAAGACATCATCATTTTGGATGACATGGTGGTGAGTAAAGTATCTTGATTTATTTATTTATTTATTTTTTTTTTTTGAAAATAGACTAATCCTCTAAGAAAACTTAATTCAATCATGTGCAACCGCAGATTTTTTTCAGTGTAGCATGAAGGCATTTTAATCTAAAATTGTTTGTGTTCAACCAGGAAAGAAAGTCATCTGTTATGGCATGTAAATTATGAGATAATTTTTTATACCTGGGTCAACTATTTTGTTATTCTAAAATATCCATTTTGTCCCATTTGGGTTTTGTTAAGTGTTAAATTGCAGTTTTGGGCAAAATATTGAGCCAGAACTGAGATGCCAGGCTTTAACATTTGGTATTCGCATTAAAGATGCTTTGTGTTTTTTCTGCATCCAAAAGGTCTTGGAGTCTTGTCCCCATAGGTTGCATGTTTATGGGCAGCGAGACCTTTGCATAAAACTCCTAACAAACGGAGATAAATACATGATGGGCATCCGGTGCTCTTACTCTGCCTCCTGTCTCACACTCATGTTTATCACGTGAAAGTCTGTTAACCCCATCACACGCCGTCCGATCTCGCTCGCAGCTAGAGTCTTAAATCAAAGTGCAGACACATGGCTGATGGGTGTTTGACGTCCCCGAGCTCCTGTCACTGCTGAGTCAAAGTTGGAGGTCTCGTGTCCTTGTCTTTTTCCCAAGTGAGCAATCACTTCTTAATCTGTCCACAGCTGCCCCCCGATCACCGGCGGGACGTGCATCCCGAATGCGACCTCACCAACCGTCAGCTTGACACGCATGCTCAGAATCACGCATTGTTTGTTTCAACTTTTCTATTGACTGTTAAAAGGTTTTTCTGAGATACTTAGTTAATACTCCATTTAGGGTTTGTGTATTTGATCGTGCTAAATAAAAAATAACTAGCTCAGCTAGTATTATTATTATTTTTTTTTTTTTGATTTTGCACTCGTTAAAATAAAAGTTATATAAAGGGTCCATCGCGGCAATACTATAAAATTATAATTTTTTGGTTCTCCATAGAACCTTTCAGTCAATGTTTGTTGAAAGAAATTTTTTTTCTTACCTTTTCATGGTGCAACTACCGAGCCCCTAAGGTGACATTGGAGTAAATAAATGTAAAGTTTAGTTTCATGTGCTCACTTTTGTGAAACTTTTGAACTTTTGTGCTCACGCGAAACCTTCATGTGCAGAATTTTTTTTAAAGTTTAGTTTCATGTCTGCACACAAAACTAAACGCGATAGGTTCACGTGCGCACACAAAACTAAACTTTATTTAAACTTTATTTTCACATGCTCACGCAAAGTTTCATGTGTGCACGCGGTAGTTTCACATGCGAATGCGAAACTAAACTTTATTTTTTTTCTCTCCATATCTCCTTAGGGACTCCGTATGCAACAGAAAGGTCCAACAAAGGATAGTTTTGCTTTCACGTGCGCACGCGATAGTTTCACATGCTCGGGCAAAAGTTTCATGTGCGCACGCTATAGTTTCACGTGTGCACGCGAAACTAAACTTTATTTAATTTTTTTCTCCATGTCCCCTTAGGGGCTCCGGATGCAACAGAAAGGTACAACAAAGGATAGTTTTGCTTTCACGTGTGCACGCAATAGTTTCACATACTCACGCGAAAGTTTCATCTGCGCACGCGATAGTGTCACGTGCGCGCGGAAAACTAAACTTTATTTAATTTTTTCTCCATGTCCCCTTAGGGGCTCCATATGCAACAGAAAGGTCCAACAAAGGATAGTTTCGCTTTCACGTGCGCACGCGATAGTTTCACATGCGCGCGCAAAAGTTTCATGTGTGCACGCAATAGTTTCACGTGCGCAGGCAAAACTAAACTTTATTTAATTTTTTTCTCCATGTCCCTTTAGGGGCTCCGTATGCAAAAGAAAGGTCCAACAAAGGACCTTTTGGTAACCTTTTTTTTTTGTATTGTGCGGTTTGAACCAGACTTCAACTCTTTTTGGACAATGTTATAAGGTCCACTTTCTTACCCATATATATGCCAGTCTGCAATAACTTGCTCTTAGTTAACTAATGGTTGAGTTCTTCAAAGAATAGGCCTTCGTTTTTGCTTGCTTTTGTCTCCAATGAATCTTACATGCACTCAATTTTGCTCCTTTAAAAGAATTGTGCGACAAAAAAATGTCATTGTCTTTTCAGATCATAAATTATTCAGCCTTTATCCAACACAAAGCGTTGATGCTCAAGAACCCGAATCGCTTTGCCTCTTTCTTCTCCTTTATTCATGACAAACTTGCATCGAAACTTTAAATTAATTATGAAAACAAAAAATATATTTAGCTCCAGTCTGAGAATCCCCTGAACCCTAACAATGCCCTTGGTGTGCCGTCAGAAATCAAAACGAAAGACAAATGTGAGGACTGAAGACATCGTAACCGCATCAGCTGAAGAACAAAGGTGAGGGAACATCAAAACAATAAAGGGACATATCACTGATGTATTTTTCCTCTTGATGAGTAAGTAGATAAAGTCTTCTTGTGACTATCAAATATATATTTTTATTATTATTATTTTCGGTTCTGTGGGACGTGGGCGTGTGAGAGCGTGTAGTCGGTTGGGAGGAGGGGTACAAATACATTTTTAATTTGATGGGTGAGGATCAGGGTTCAGATGTTTCCTGCATCTCAAAGCTGACTTCATCTTCAACGCGAGTCCCACGCGGTCAGAGGAAAACATTCAAAGTGATGAGCGGGAAAAGGCAAGCATGCAGTGCGACACCATAAAACTCTCGTGCTTTGATGGAGGCAAATGACAGATATTCCCCAACCATTGTTAGATGTCACACCTGAAGATGAGATCTGATTTAGATGAGGCCTGGCTGAAGAGTCAAGTTCATTCAAACTTGTGAACGAATACAAAAAATTGTACAAAGGTATTAGAAGTTATAATAAATATACACAATTATTTTAGATTGATAAAAGCTAGTAAAATATAATGATGCATTCAAGTGATCACTGATATCACTGATTTAAATACAACATATTTTGTTTTGCCACGACATTCATTACTAATGTAAAGACACTGTTAAAAAGCTCAATTTTAGTGTTTTATTTTAAGTGCAGTTAAAAATTTTAAAATTACAGCAATATACTGCAAATGCACATATCCACTGTAAAATCACGTCAATGTGCAGTTTTGGAATGTTAACATTATTATTTTCTTATTTATTAATATATTTCTTATTACGTATTTTATTATTATATGGATGTGAATTGTGAATATATTACTACCTAGCTTTGTGATAAGACTTTGGCCGGTCCGTCGCTGCGTTCATATTTAGTATTCTCATCCTCTCGCGTGTTTTCCTTCAGACAACCTGTCGTTCCTGGCCAAGTCAGCTTCAAATAATTAGCCTACAGTAATGTGAGATCCCGTTCTCAGAGAAGAGACACTTAAAAGCACGCATGAATCATGTATAGCTTCATTTTAAACTGCTTTGTAGACAAACACACTTGCAAAGTCAGCTTCTGAGGAGAATGCAAATCTTCTGCCCTAAGCCCGGTTTTAATGTGCTAAAACGAATGAGGACAGGCTTTCTTAAACTCCTCTTTAAATGTGTCATTACCTGTCACCCGGGCAGGATCGTTCAAGGTATTTTCTGTTTGCCTGCCGTTTTTAGCCCACCCTTTGTCATCCTGAAAAATAAATGATGCAGAGAATGATGGAAAATGTTTAAAGATTGAGGGCACTCATGCAGCAATTAAATTTGACTCTAGGGGAAATTATCTACAAAAATGGGACATGGGCCTGGCATGTGGTCAAATGGCTTTTCCTTGTTCTTTATTCCTGTACTCGCGTAACACTTTGCAACACGAAAACTTTATTTTAAAGCAAGATTCCTTCTGTCCGCCTGGTTACTGTGACCTCCGCTGTCCAGTAAACCGAGATTTAACACCTGCCAATATAGCGTTTGCCAGCATAGTCTTTTTTACCTATTTTACAAAATTATATATTAACTAAGATGTTTTGCATTTTCTGCAGAACATATAAATGATGTTTGATGATGCTAGGGTGCTGGGAGTGGATGCTTAGCACATTTATTTAAAAATAAAGGTGCTTAAAATGTTCTTCACAGTGATGCCATTGAAGAACAATTTTTGTATCGCCAAAGAATCATTTAGTAAAAGGTTCTTGGGCGAAACCAAATGTTGGGTTAAAAAAAAAAGGGTCAATATTTGAACAGACAATGGGTTGATACTGCTATAGAATTTAAGAAATATGGACGTAGCGTCTGTGACGTCACCCGTAGGTTTGTGAAGAGCATTTTGAAACCTAAAGTACGCAGAGCCTGCCATCGGCATTTTGGCAGCGTAGCACTCACGGAAAACCGAAAATCGTAAAAGAGGTGGGACATGGGTGCACCTAAGGTGACTGGTTGCTGAAACCACTCTTGCCTAGCTCAATGGTAGTGACAGCAGTGGCAATTTACTTGTCACTCAACTAGTCACGCATTTAATTATGCAAAACTTTAAGGCTTAAAGTGCGCACATTTCATTGCTAAAAAACACTGTTATTTTGTGTATATCTGACGTCACCCGGAAATGTAACGCTCTTTACCATGTTTGAAAGATTCGCTCATAATGCAATGCTAACAGGAGTTAACTTACAGGCTGGGAGTCCAAACCGGGAGGAATTATGATAATGTCGGTCTTGTCTACATCACCAATCCCAGGAAGTAAACTGTTGCCTACAATCCGTGTGTTTGTTGTAGTCCGAGAAAAGAGATTTACGTTGGAGACGATAACTTGGGCCATCGTTTACTTTGGGGTTTGTACCTTTTGCATATCGTTAACATGTATTAATACAAATTTACACACCAAAGGAAATGTAAAACCGTGAATCGGACCATTGGTGCTCTTTAATATATTTTAAACGGATGAGTTATAACCCCCCCCCCCCCCACACACACACACACACAGCTGCCATGAAGGGCAAAATGTGCTATATAGACTGAATACATTTTTATTTCTGCTGTAAAGTTGGGCATTTTAACATCGGGTGTCCATGGGAATGACAACCTTTTGGAGCCAGCCTCTAGTGTCCAGTCGATGAATTGCAGTTTAATTCACTTCCGTGTTGGCTTCACAACAGAAACCTGAAGATTGGCTCTTGGTTGATAAAAGCCCTGCATAGGTTAATTTTAAAGTCAATGGTTTAAGCCAAACCATTGACTTTAAAATTAACCTAACATTACCAAATATTTTGGGTTGAATCATTCTGCTTTTTTATTTATTGTATTGTTCTTGTACTGTTTTATTTTCAGCATTTCATAAAATACAATGAATTAAAACAGTTTTAGTAAAATATCTCCAACTTTACATCACGCTAATGCCGGCATAAATGCATTACACATGAGTATTATATCGTCAGAACTGTATTTGATGTGGTAACGCATAATAAAAGTGTTTAACAATTAAAAGTGAGGAGCTAAATGAACTTCCCTTTTTCCGGAATATCAATAACTGTGTGTGTGTGTGTGTGTGTGTGTCGGAGTTTGTGCCGATTAGAGTGAGGTCTGTTTTTATAATTGCTTTTCTCCCCGTGGCAGAGAGGGCCCAGAGGGTCAGATCTGAAGAACCGAAGCGTCTTCTCCAGGGGAACTGCGCAGGACCTGCAGACGCAGATTAATTGTGTGAGGTTCTGGGGCTTTAATTTGCAGGGGAGGAAATGACTGTGTAACCTAATTAAACACTGACTCGTTTCAGATATCTGTCCAGCTGCAACCCGAACGCGGCGTCGCACAATGTCGCCGCCCGTAATTGCCTCGTATGCAGTCAGAAAGCGAAAGGGTGGGATTCAGGGGGGTGACAGCGTGCGGGTGACATAGAGGAGAGTGCAGAGCGCGATTTCCTCAAGTGATCAATTTAAGGAAAAACTCTATTGCTCTTAACAGCAACATCTTTAGCTCGGATGGCAAGCCGTCGCTAATTAGGATCTGCATTCGGAAATGTATGATCATCGCGCACAGCTGGAAATCTTTTATAGAAACGTCCTGGTGTCTGCCCTTATGGGACACCAAGAATAAAAATGTCTTCGCTACTGCGCTCTGCCATACCTGTTGTTGTGATGAGAAAGTGAACAATGGCAAAATGCAAATCTTAAAGGAATTTAGTTTATTCCAAAGTTTTCTAAAGCCATACATTTATTTTATGGCATTGTGTAGCACCTTAACTTTTTAAGCGTGCATTGCTTTAATTGAGATGGTGGTGAGATATATGGTTGATCAAACTCAGTGGCAGATTGTGTCTGATTATCCTCTGTATATCTGGCAGGGAGGGAGGTATGATTCCAGTATAAGCCCTTGCCTACTGCCTGGCTCAAGGCTCGCCCCCAGCTGGACGCTGCAGACCTGTCCTCAGGGACACAGAACGGCTCTCTGTTCGAATCCGTATCGATCTGTGATGCTGATGAAAGAACTCACTGGTCACCTTGAGCCCTGCGTATCCCGCGGCAACACTGCAGCCCCCCGTGTCACTTTAGTCAGACCAAGAGGCTTCGGGGCACAAGAGGTGTGTATGCAAGGGAGAGAAAGAGAGCCAGAGAGAAAGACAGAGGTGAGATGGCCCTCAAGGAATAATGATATAGAAACATGTTTTTAATATTGCATTTTACCAAAAAAACTACAATTGTGAAGTTATGATAGAGTACAAGATGTCACAGAGAATTACAAAAGATCAGATTCATTTTATTGCTGCTACTTTTTACGGTTTGTTACTGTAAATTTGTATCCTGTTTCTTGAACGAAGAAATTATAACTCAAAAAAAAAAAAAAAAAAAAAAAAAACGTTGGGGTGAACTGTAGCCTTTATTGCCATTTTCAGACAGAAATGGGTGCAACAGAAAGCAATAGATGTGTTTCCGCTATTATTATTTTTTTTTGCATATCTATAAAAGAAATCTTTTAATGATATAACAAATGGACAGTAACGGTAGTTGCTTATTACTTATGAAGACCCCTGCTGAAGAGACCGGTTGACAGGACCCTCTTTGGTTTTATTTGCACACTGGCCAGATTTCTTGAAACATAATTATTTCCTAAAAAGTGGGGGTACATTAAAAAGTCTCTGAGCTGGTCAAGTTTTGTTGCCACAGGTACATTTTTGAAAGCATTATAAATTAAAAGCAATAGTATGCGTTCAGAAAAGAAGAAAAGCCATTTAATTCTCATGCTATGTTCACCAAATGTGGGGCATCTCTTTACTCGCTCTAAATTACTCGCGGGATTTAACTTCGTGTTAAGCAAATTTTATGCAAAAGGCGCGTTTGAGGCAAATAGCGCGTGTTTTTGCGGCAAACGTGCCGCCCATTTCGCATCATTCACATCGTCCCACCCCAAGACGCATCTGACCGCGTATTTGCATTGACTTTGTGTGTAATCTACACGCACAAATCGTTAAACTTGCGTCTGGTGTGAACCCACAGTCAGGTGCATAGAGCAAAAAGGTAAAGGTAATGTCAACAAAATAGCAAAAATGTTCTGCATAGTGAAAACATGCAGAGACCAAAAAAAGGTCTATCAAAAACATTTTATTTTACATTCGCAAGATGAACAAGTAAAAAAATGCTCTGTTTTTGTTGATTTTCTGTTTTTTTGTTCTCGTTCTCTTTTCTCCACTGTCTGTCTTCTCAGATCCCGGACGAGCCCCCAAACTTGTTACGATCCCAGATGGTGTTTTAGGGGTATGGATGGGAAGTAACAATATGAAATGATTGAAGTTTTATTTTTGGTGCGTGTATGGGAGCCAATGACAAAGACAACAACGAGAAAAAAAAACAAGAGCAGATGCTTCAGCCCAAGTTATATTTTCGATAGACCTTTTTTGGTCTCTTTGCATGTTTCGAGTGTGTAAACATTTTTGGCAAAACGTTGAAGATTATGAATAAAAATATTTTTTTTAATCACATTTTTTTTAAACTAAAGTTATGATAAAATAAAAAGTGAATTACACTGCATCTATTTGTGCTACCAAAACAAAACACAGGTAAACTTCAAAAACCAGGAGTAGATCAGTAGACCATCAGTTCTTACCAAAAGATCTTACAACAGAGTCCTGATCACACACATCAAGCTTCTCTATGGGGAATATAATGACTTCTCTTACCATTTAAAACTGTGTTTAAAACTGGGTTTAAACAGAGATGTTGTAAGAAACATGGACGATTGATGCCTCACATTTGAAGATCACACAAAAGACAAAGAAAAGCTAAGTAGGACACCGTCGGACGCTCCCAAAACACAAGACGGGTTAAGGAAAAAGTAGAAATGAAAGAGAGCAGAGAGATAAGGCTTGGGAATTAAGTTAAATATAATTAATGACAGCAGTCTAAAACTTAACTGTATCAGAAATGTGTTTTAATCGTAAGAAAGTACATCATACGCAGGGAAGTCGTATGGCTCAGGGCGAGTCAAGATTTAAATACCGGCACCGGAGTACAGCAGGAATATCAGCCTATTCCCACTCTGCGCGACTCTGGGAATTTGTTGTTTGCGGCCTTATGGGAGCTGGATGGAGAGGAAATACTTAATGTGCTTCCGACTGTTGGCTGTAGTCACTCTTTAAAAGAGGAAGAGATTCCGAGATTGATCTTCGGAAAGCAGCATGGGACTCAGGTAAAGGAGTCAACGGCTGGCTATTGGACAGCTGGGGAATCTCCTCAGAGATCACAGACCATATTGAGGAGAATAAACTCCCCTCTCTGTGCTTTGTCACTATCAGGACCTTGTCCCACAACCTTGAACACATATTCCCTTGGTTAAGTCACCTGGGAAAAATTACAGACGGAAAGGTTTGTTCTCTATTCTTCTTTTCGTTGGACTCGAGGTTTAATCTTCTAGCCAGTACTAGAGACTCATTTTTTAATATCTCCTAGGAGAGCTGCCAGGTTAAAAGCCTTCCCAAAATACACCAAATGACCAGCAAAAAAAATAAAAGGAAAAAAAACTACATAGAGATGAACCTTACAGATCACTTTTAAGTGGTTTATTGTTGATTTATTGACCTTGAAAGACTTTTGAAATTGTTACTGTAAATAAAAAGTGTCATTCACATCAAGTATCATTCACATTTTGATATATTTGGGAATGATTGTTTTTGTGAACAATAGTGGTAAACATCCCACATCCACAAAAAACTATTTGAAAATATTTTAGGTAATTGGCACTTTAAGCTGTAATTTTACACCTCATTTATTCAGAAGAGTCAGATGGTGACTTTCAAACTTCAAAAACTTTATTATGTGTAAAAATCTAATATTTTGACTTTGAGCAATATGAGCTTGGATAGACTAACGAAAAGACAAAAATGTGTGTGAAAACATGTTGAAATTGAAATGGAGTCCAGTTTAAAAACGTTCAAAGCCAGGTCATACAGTAAGTCTAGTTCAAATAAAAGTCCAATGACTAAAGTTAAATCGCAAGAGTTTGCTTCTGGTTAGGTTTATAAACCCTGACAAAGTCCAGTTGAAGTATTGAAACTATAAGGAGTAAACTTATTCATGCAGTCAAAGCTATCTTATGAAGGACATCATAAAAGTAAATAATCTTTAAAAAAAAAACAGAATATTACAACCTAGTTATTAAATATAAAAATACAATTAATTTTAGTCTAGTTAATAAATGTAAAAATGAAAAATAAAAGTAATTTTTGTCTAGTTAATACATGTAAATATAAATATAAAATAAAAGTAATTTTCGTCTAGCCAATAAATGTAAATATACAAATAAAAGTCATTTTCATCTAGTTAATAAATGTAAATGTAAATATAAAAAATAAAAGCAACTTTACTCTAGTTAATACTGTAAATGTAAATATAAAAAATAAAAGTCATTTTGTCTAGTTAATACATGTAAATATAAAAAATAAAAGTCATTTTCGTCTAGTCAATAAATGTAAATATAAAATATAAAAGTCATTTTCGTCTAGTTAATGAATGAAAATATAAAAAATAAGAGTCATTTTTGTGTAGTTCATAAATGTAAATATAAAAAATAAAAGTCATTTTCGTCTAGTTAATAAATGTAAATATAACAAATAATAAAATACCAGAATATTACAGCCTAGTTATTAAATTTAAAAATACAATAAATTTTTGTCTAGATAATAAATGTAAAAATGAAAAATAAAAGTAATTTTGGTCTAGTTAATACATGTAAATATAAATATAAAATAAAAGTAATTTTTGTCTAGCCAATAAATGTAAATATAAAAAATAAAAGTCATTTTCATCTAGTTAATAAATCTAAATATAAAAAATAAAAGCAACTTTAGTCTAGTTAATACTGTAAATGTTAATATAAAAAATAAAAGTCATTTTCGTCTAGTTAATAAATGTAAATATAAAAAATAAAAGACACTTTCGTCTAGTCAATAAATGTAAATATAAAAATAAGAGTAATTTTCGTCTAGTTATTGAAAGTAAATATAAAAAATAAGAGTAATTTTGGTCTAGTTCATAAATGTTAATATAAAAATAAAAGTCATTTTTGTCTAGTTAATAAATGTAAATATAACAAATAAAAGTCACTTTTGTCTAGGTAATAAATGTAAAATAAAAAATAAAAGTAATTTCCGTCTAGTCAATACATGTAAATAGATCTTGCGATGTTTCTCACTTCCAGACTTGACTTCACACAGTAAACAAACATGGCAAACAACAGGCATAAAGAAATGTCAATAATACAATGGAGCACTTTTTTACACCTCTGATGTCTATCTCACTTTGGACTGTGCATGCTGCGCCATGTAGTTGTTATGGTTTTATCTTTTATCTGCTCGCTTTCTGATTGGGTATCATTAAACATGTTGAATATTTACGATTTGCGATCGGAGCGGCTCCGATGTGCTACCGAGCAGATTTAGACACTCTTAACGCACTGCACACCACGAAAACCGCAAAAATCTGTTTAGACGATTGGGACTTTACCTAGGATTGTTGAAAGGGGGGGAATCATTCCAAATTCAGCCCGAATATCTTGTGGTGTGTACCCAGCTTAAGTTTTTACTATATTCATACTGTGCTTTGTTTTTTGTCTGTGTGCTGATTGGCTTGATCTGTAAGATGTGTTGAATACAAAACAACAGAGGCATTGTGAGGGGGACCACAAAGTGCAACAAATCCCCCTCCACATCTGACCATGGTCCTCCTGGCACTCTGAGGCAGGGGTCCAGCTGGGACTTTACCCAGGATCACATGGCTTTCATAGGCAAACGCAACTTCACCTGCCCCCTCCTTCCCTATACCCATCATCACAAATCCCACAAACTCCCCCCTCCATCCGTCCCAGCTGAGCTTTGCTAATCAGTATGGCGGCGAGAGACAAGACTTGGTTAATTCGACCAATTAGGCCTGAGAATTGTTTGTGGCCAGCGACATTTTGTATTCGTGAAAATGTGTGGAGTGCAAAACATGCCCTGGAGCGACAGTATGATAGTGCCCCGGCCGCGACCACATGTCAACAAAACAGACACGGGGTGAAGGGGCTGATCCGGGCGTTTTAAGGAATACGTGTGTTCAAGCATGAATATGTGAATTTGATTTCTGATAGGTTTGTGTGTTCGGCACAGGTATATTGTGAATAAAACCATGGCTAAATTTGCGTCATAGCTGTTAACAGTATTGATTTAGCATGCATTGACCAATCAGTATCCAGAATATATAATTTAATTTTATAATTTTGTTTATGAGTGTCTCTCTCTCTTTCTCTCTCTCTTTCGCAGGAGCGAGTCAGCAGAGGGGTCTTGGTGGCAGATGGGCAGAAGTATCAGGGATTGGCTAATCCCAAATCTGCCATCTTCTCACCACACCGAAACCAGGGGAGAGGCACGAGCCAGCTGCTACATTTCTGCTTTTCATGCTCGTCTGCACACAACAGCTGCAGCAGGCCTGCCTGCTTGCTTCTAAATTATTAAACATCTTTTTAGTTTGTTCCAGATGCAGAGCCCGATGTGCTCGTTGAAGTCTTTGTGCATTTTACATACCGTTCCTTTTCCCCTCCTCTCATCAGAATGCTGTTTGTAAAAGTCATTATCCCATCTGCGCCGCCAGTTTGGACAAAACAGCCCGAGACGCATCCAGCTCGTACCTCCTTTCCGGGACAATTTGGGAATTGAGGATGATGGTGATGACGAAGGGCCGTAGGGGTTTGCTTGTGCCACCTCTAAACACGGGGCCACCTGTAAGCCGTGAGCCGCCTCTGTCTGCGTCGCTGCTTCGGGGCCCATGCACGCCTGGGCGGCAGTGAGAGTTTTGCAAGTAAGATTTGTCCTTTGGAAGCTTAAGAAAGACCAAGGCTCGGTTACGGGCAGGTTGAAATAATCTGCTACTCACAAAGTCTTTCCCCCAAAGGCAGGCTGGTCTATTATTGCCGTGAAAAGGCTCAAGAGTCGTGAATATTCATCAGGGAGGTGGAGGAGGGATGGGAAGGGCCCTGAAATCCCACTGCTGTGACGGTCACGTTCAAATCATCAGATAATGGGTCGAGATACACACTGAACCTGTAGATCCAAGAGTATGACACATGTAAATAAAATAACTTTATTTTCTAATTTTTACACTTCTATTGTAGTGGTTGACATGCTGTTTCTTTTTTGTGCACTTATGGCCTAGTATTAATTATAACTTACTTTGATTATTTTAAAATGATTTTTTTGTACTACAGACCACCTAAAATTGACTAATAAAGCAAATAAAAAAACTGACGGCACAATATTGATGAAAAACATGGTATGCCATACCACTGATCTTTCCGGGTATTGCAATATTCGATATGCTTATTCGTTGTGATATGGTGATGGTTTTAGTTTGTGAAATATATTTGATAAAAAACTAGATAAAAACCAAAATTATATGACCTCCACGTTTCACATTTTTACTGATCTTCCACACATTCACTATTATTTGCATGTCACTCTCTCTGCTATCTGCATTGACCTAAAACTTTAACTTTGAAGTCATTTAAAATGTAGTTATTGCAAACAATTGCAATGTGCATGTGATTGATTTTTCTCTGTAATTCAAATATATTGATATGTCCTACTAAAAAAACAAAATTAATAACACAATCTTGAAGGAAACAATGGGTCTCATTCACTAAACATGCGTACGCACAAATTTGATGTGTATGGATGTTTTAACTTACAAATTATGGGTCAACAAAAACTTTCATACTAACATTTATTTTAAATTTATGCAAAAACGTATGAACAACTTAGACCACACGTACACAATGTGAATGTTGAACAAGAGAAAAATATATAAAATATATAACACATATATATATATATATATATATATATATATATATATATATATATATATATATATATATATATATATATATATATATATATATATATATATATATATATATTATAGGGTTATTTTTCCTTGTTCATGATTATTGCACATGTGAATGTAACATGAATGTAACGTATGAACGTTTTGTTGAATCATGATTTGTAAGTCAAAACGTCCGTACACACATTTTACGGACAAATTTGTGCGTACGCATGCTTAGTGAATGAGACCCATTCACCTTGAGCAAGATCAATGAAACATCAAAGTTTCCAATCTTATAGTGAATGTTTCACACTGCAAAAAAATCATTTTTAAGAAAAAAAATTTGTCTTGTTTTCAGTAAAAATATGCTTTTACTTGATAAGCAAAACGACCCAAGAAAATAAGTCTAGTTTTTAGACCAAAAATATCAAATTTAAGTGATTTTGTGCATAAAACAAGCAAAAAAACCTACCAATGGGGTAAGCTAATTTTTCTTGAATTTAGTGTTTAAGAAAAATTTTCAAGATTTTTTTGCTTACCCCATTGGCAGATTTTTTATTTATTTATTTTTTGCTTGTTTTATGCACAAAATCACAAATTTGATATTTCTTGGGTCGTTTTGATAATCAAGAAAAAGCATCTTAATTTAATAGTTTTTGGATATTTTTACGGAAAACAAGACAAAAATACTAAGAAAATATTTTCTTAAAAATCATAATTTTTTGCATTGCATTTGTGTATATTTCAAGTGTTTCAATTGTATTTATGGGCAGTCAACACAACCTAAAAAGTGTTCTCTGGAATAAAAAACAAAAGATGTAAAAATGTTTTGGGAGAAGATCACTGTATTGAAATTACGAAGGCGAGAGATTTTCGGCTCTCATCATCATCATGATCATCTCCCCCCATCCAGATGAGTCCTCCACGGCCCACTCTCACCAGAGACGATCTTCTGCTGGATCTACAGCACCTGTTGTTTTTACTCGCTGAAGACAGACAGATAGACACTGGGGCTCAAACACCGTATGGAAGTGTGGTGAACAGCCAATAAAATAATTTTTAGCATTTTGGTTTTTGCTAAAGATACCAAACACACTTAAACATAAAGCACCCAAGTGGATCCAAAAAGGTTTTGATGTCACAGAAAATCTTTAGTTATGTTTAATTCTATTGTTCTGTAGAAACCCATTTGAGCTACATATGTCAACATTAAATGAAAATTGACCCTGTTTACTTTTATAATTATTCGTAGGAGCATGTGATTTCGATTTTTTTTTTTTACTTTAAGTTTATCTATCTCTGAAGCTCTTTTCCTTTCAGAGTCATCACAAATCGTACTTTCCAGCTTTTCTCCAATCACCAGGCATTGAATGAAGGTCAGTGGCAAAAATAACTGTCCATGCCTTTCCAGCACAATTTTTTCACTGCCTTTAGTAAATTTGACAGTATTTTTAAAACCAGGTGATGTTTGTGGCACAAGTTGTTAGTAAATCTGACCCCAAGTCTTCATAATGCAACACAAAGAACTGTTTTAACATCTCCAATGAACCATAACTAACTTAAATACGATATACCATGTAAATTGATTGTTCAGAAAATGCATTTTTAGTGCTTGATTTTTGCTTTCATACAAAGACTACATACAGCGGCTTCAGAAACACCATGAGAGAAGCTAAAACAGTTGAGCTGTGTTTAGAAACACAGCGAGGGGCTGACACCCATCACGTCCTCGCCAAGTTTCGCCTCATCACTTTCTGGCCACAGATGGTGCCACGGTCATTCATCTAATATCTCTCTCTCACTTTGTTTGCCTGGCACGAGCACTTAACACTTCACAATTAGGCTGTGCTACTTTGCAAAAGAAGGCTCGTGTAAAGCTAAAAATGCCCTGATTCTGACATCCATTCTGTTACAATGGACTTTAAAAAGCATTGCTTGAGAATGCATGATGAATTGTCAATAATTTACCTTTGAGTTGCAATTTTGCAGCAATGTTTTTTTAAAGGCTTGCATTATAATTTATGAGCACAGACCGTATGGATGGCAATGGATGTCTCTGTGGTTTGCATTTACAGTACAGACACTGACCTTCTGCATCTGCTCTTGATAAATGCACCTTCCCGGAGTCTGTAGTAGTGTTACTTGCCATCTATTGGTTGCTCCTTTAGCAGTTTGGATCTTTGAATGTTTATCAGCCTCCTGAGAGGTGCTGAACGATCCAATCAGATCCGTGTGGTTCCCATAGAAGGGAAACCCTCAGACCGTTTTAACATTCTCCACTGAACCGGGGCTGACGGGTTAATCGATGTCGTGATCAATGCGAAATGTAAGAATTGTTTTATTTGAATGGAAAATGCAAACTGTTGTTTCTCAAGTCCTGATTAATTGCATCGTTTCTGAGCTGCGAGCAGGCTGGTGCCAGATTTTATTTATATTGGAAATGAACAAAGAGTAAGAATGGCTGTTATTGGAAATGAATAATTGGGAAATGGTTAAAATACTGACGTTTAATCAGAGTCGTCGTGTTTTAAAATACAGGTGTGCTATGAAATAGTTTGCTCAATTTTTTCTTGAAGTTTCCTCGAATTACTTCAGCTGCTGTGTGCATTCACGTGTTTTCCTCTGCATTGTTATTGCAGTGTTGTGTACTGCAGGTTCAATTGTGATAATGCAATAGGATTCAGCCACACATTAATTAGCCGAGAACGACCCAAGAGAGTCAGACTGAATTCGCTATTACTGCGAGAAATGCAAGAACACTCAAAGACAAATTATACAGTGCTTGATAAATTAACTAATGCCTCTCTGATTAAAAGCCTGAAATGCAATCTCATTTTTTTTCTCTTCAAATTACCAATTTGTCGGAACAAATGAATCCAATATGCTTTCTGTTTCCATTTGCCGAATGCAAACTTACATCTAATTTCATATGACAAAAATCCTCTCTTTCCATTATGCATGTAGCATTCATGTCCCATTTTCAATACAGCTCGCCTGTTTTGCAATTTCCCAAACTAATATGCCACTTTAACTAAGCCGGACACAATTTCTGTTAACTGTGAGAGCAGTTTAAAATGCTATTGAAATTACCATTTTTATTTATTGCAATTTTATTTATTGGATTCTACAAGTCTGAGACAAGTGAAAATAATATTTGATTTTATCATTTAATACAAAAGATTTTATTATTTAAGTGATTGAGTAAAAAACATGAGTTATTTTATTTAGCATTTTTTATTTAGCCTAAAGTGTGGCTTGGATAAGTTTTTGCAAAAAACCTAACCTGACATGATTTGAGAATAAAGTTTGCATGCTCAGTATTAAAAAACAATTACTCAGATTTGACCTAGAAGTTAACAAATAAAACTTTTATTTTACATTTCTCAAAATCCTTAAACTGTTTAAAGGGGCCATGGCATGAAAATGTTAGCATTGCCACTTTGTAGGTGTGAGCAAAAATAGGTCATTGAAATTTGGCTTTCATTATGATGTCATAAGGATATCTTATTAGAATAATACCGCCCCCTTAATCTGCACTATCCAACCACTGCACTGCTATTTAGTGCAGAGAGAAAGAGAGAGAAAAGAAGGACTTGACATCACAATTGAGTTTGAATTACAACAACCCACCATCATTGTGATCAGTGTTTGCACTTCATCCGCTCATTTGCATTTTAAAAAACACACCCAAAACGACACATTTTTGCTCAAACCTACAAAGTGGCAATGCTAACATTTTCATGCTATGACCCCTTTAAAGTGAAAACTACTGAGCCCCTAAGGTGACATTGGAGTAAAAAAATCTAAAGTTTAGATTCATGTGCTCATGTGAAACTTTAACGTGCCCACGCAAAATCTACATGTGCAGAATTTTTTTTAAGTTTAGTTTTGCGTGCTCACACGAAACTTTCGCGGGCACATGCGATATATTCACCTGCGCACGCGATAGTTTCACGTGCACACACGAAACAAAACTTTAAATTTTATTCCATGTCCCCTTAGGGGCTCCGTAGAAAACAAATCATATGCTGTAAAAAAAAGGTGGTTCAACTTAAAAAGGTAAAATGATTGCCTTAAAATTTTTAAATATTTCCACTTGAAAATGTTGAAAGTTTTACCCAACTTTTTTGAGTCTCAAACATTTGGACCCTACGATAGTACACTGTGTGTGCATTTGTCATGTACATTTAATTTCTTATATGACAAATCTTATCAAACATCTGTGATCATCACGTTAGCCTCACGAAACATTCACAGAATATTTACCCCAAACTGAAGTGTTAATTCACATCTGCAAGTCACATACAAACAAAGCTGCAAATTTAGCTTGATAAGCTCTTTCCTAAATCTGCTTCTCTCACACATTTTTATTGTTGGCCACTTGCTAATTTGCCAAGTGTAAATACATTTTCATACAGCGTAGTGTCTGAATTTCAATCTGCACCTCCGGCTTGGGTTAATTAAACAAGTGAGGTTGACACCACATCTGTCCTTCATCTACATCAGTGAGGAGGGACGCATAAATCCCTCCCTCTTCCTGTGTATTTCCACATTGTTGTTTTTATACGTTAAGTTTTCCGTAAGTTAGTATGTTGACGATGATGACAACATATGCGTCTCTCTGTGTGCGTGAACATCCACACAGACGCCAGGATTCACACTGTGCCAATTGCGCTCAAAAGATGTGAAAATGTCCCGCAAATGAGACGACGGTGATAAATTCATTTTTATTCAAATTACTGTCATCGTACATCAGCACTCTTCCTGTAAACATTTCACTGCGGTATCATCCGACAGGTTACGCCATTAATTCATTAACATCACCTACTGTTAGGCGTGCTGGCATTCACCTCTGAAAAAAAATTATGATGGATGCAGGGATTATACAGACACCAAAACATCACCACACACACTTTATTAAACACAAAACTTTTAAAGCACCTATAAAAACAGTGTTTGAAGCGGTTTACAGTCATGCACTGTATGTTATAAGTAATGAATAATGTATAGGCAGCCAGGATGCCCGACGCAAAGTGTTAAGGGGCTTATTTTGGGATAACAACTGGCTGCTTATACATTATCCTGCTTATTACATGGCGATTTACCTCATAAGTAAGGTAAGGAATATTAAATATTGTTTTGAAATATTTGATTTGCTTATTTTTAATGAAAACAGACCTTCTGTGAGGATAACCAGTTTATTTCGGTTTTAAGATAAGACAAGATGTTCAAATGTCACGGACACACTATTTGGTTTAATCATTTGAAAATAAAATGTCATGTATGTTATTAAAATATATATTTTTATATTTAATTTTTGTTTGAAAAATGATTTGCAGCATCCAGGTTATCATGTGTTTTTAGTTTTAAACGATTGTTATCTGGGAAAAACAAACCTACAAATGTCCCGACTGTCCAATCAGAATTGAGCATTCCAACAAGCCGTGTAATAATAAGCAAGTTATTACATACATAAATTCAAGCAATTCCAAGTAAAAAAAGTTTTTAAAAGATTAGTCTATTTTCTTAAAAAAAAAATCCAGAAAATTTACTCACCACCATGTCATCCAAAATGTTGATGTCTTTCTTTGTTCAGTCGAGAAGAAATTATGTTTTTTGAGGAAAAAATTCCAGGATTTTTCTCATTTTAATGGACTTTAATGGACCCCAACACGTAACAGTTTTAATGAAGTTTAAAACTGCAGTTTGAAAGGACTCTAAATTATCTCAAATGAGGCATAAGGGTCTTATCTAGTGAAATGATTGTCATTTTTGTGCGTTTCATATGTAACACGTGACCTTTCAACGTCATTACGCAATTACGTGAGGCCGCTCTTGCGCGTCACAGGACTGGAGATAGATGAGAAGTTGTGGTTTATAAGTGCATATTTTAATTTTTATTGTCAAAAATGACAATCCTTTTGCTAGATAAGACCCTTATGCCTCATTTGGGATAGTTTAGAGTCCTTTGAAACTCCACTGAAACTGCAATTTTAAACTGCATTAAAACTGTTACGTGTTGGAGTCCATTAAAGTCCATTAAAATGAGAAAAATCCTGGAATGTTTTCCTCAAAAAACATAATTTCTTCTCGATTGAACAAAGAAAGACATCAACATTTTGAATGACATGGTGGTGAGTAAATTATCTGGATTTTTTTTAAAGAAATTTGAATAATCCTTTAAACCATACTGATATCTCAGATATTTAGTCGCTTAAATAAATACCAAAGCAAGGTCTCTGTTTATGTTTTTTTAAAAATTCCATAGTTTGTTAAGTGCAGTTTCAGAATTGTTACATAGATAACGTTGTTTCTTCCTTGTACCTGTAAATGCACATATGAAAACTTAAATCATCTCTAATTAAATTGCGTTCATTGTAAATTAACCCATAAAACTAAATCAACAAGACAAGTTAAAGCGAGTGATCTTTAATTCACAAATTGTTGGTATGAGTTATTTTCTGTCTTTCTCCAGTTTCTTTTTTACAAGCAATCCTCTCAGCCGGATTCCCCACAATCCTCTGCAAATGTGTTTGGCATTCCAGCTCTGGGTTTAAGTGGCTGAAAGCATCTCACTCCATCCAATACCTGAACCAAACCCAGTTCAACTCAAACACCATCCACCCATCATCCCCTCTGTGTTTTCTGTAAGGGTCTTGATTAAGCAGGTTTGGACAGTGAGCATCTTGTCTCTCTCCAGCTTTAGGCCTTTGATGCCGGTTTAACTCTAATGGCGCAACACTTCCAATCCGGTTATGGATTTCAGGCCGCTGGAGCGTGGAGAGGCTGCATGTCCGACTTTAATCCCGAGCCCGACGTGGTTGACTCGAGAGGTGAAGCCGGCCCACTGGTGCTGCATGCGATTGCTGATAAAGAATAATTCCAGTTGTGTTTGTATGGGACACATGGAGCCGTCCATCAGTCAGACCGGGATCATCTATTGATGCTTTCTGGAGCTAATGTTGTGCCAGAAACATACTTAAATCACACGCCATTCCTTTCATAACAACATGCATGTCCATAGCTGTAACACAATAAATGGAAAGACTATTGTTTTTGAAGATTATGGACTAAACCCATTTGGGATGGATGAAGCCATGCCAACATTCATTTAAAACATTAAAATCAAGTGGATTTTGAACCGTAATTGTGTTGACCACTGCTTTTCCCATATTTAAAGATATGCACCAGAATTTGGTTTTGTTGTGACATATTCAGTTTCAGACTCTCTTTGGTGACCAATTAAACTTTAATTTAAAAATATTTAGTTATTATTAAATCATATTTTATCTTAAATGTACTTTATGTTCTTGTTGAATATTAGGTTTCACTCAGAATACCCTGCAAACATAAAATAGGTTACCAACACTCATGTTGACATACAATGTCGATGTTGAAGAACAACTCAAAGCTTTTATAAAACTCAATGCCAGTGACAGTCCGTCACACACAGTTTGTCACAAACGTCCCCGTGCAGCATACCTGTCAAGGTAAGTTTGATATCACAGAAAAGTTTTCTTTCTCTCTTCATCCCGAGACAGAGAAGATCCACACAAGACTGACGACTCGCAGTGACAGTTTGTGAATTTTTGGGATGGGTCAGTGAATCATGCAGAGAGGGTAGATGTGAGAGGATGAAGGTGTCGTCTTCCTTCCCACCATGTAATCGCTTCCCGCTTCCTAATGTTCACAAGCACTGCGTGACTCCTTCATGTTGCGAGGAGACGCTTTACTCGCCGGTCAAACTGCCTCTGTTGTGGGCTAATGAAGTGAATGTGTTTACTGTGATGCAGCCAAAGTTATAGAGAGCAGAGACCACATAACTAACAAAATTAACTTGTGCTGAGAATAAGCAGTGTTGGGGAAAGTTACTTTTAAAAGTAATGCATAACAATATTAAGTTACTCACAAAAAAAGTAACTAATTGTGTTACTTGGTTACTTTTCATGGAAAGTAATATGTTACTTTTTATATTTCAACACAAAAATGTCGAGCTCTGGCCTGCCATCTCAGTTTCTGACTCAAACTGTTCCCTGAGTACACAATGTGACTACGTTTAGTTTAATTCAGTACATATTTTTTAAATCTAATTAATTAAACTAAAAAAGTAACTTGAATTACTTTTTTGAAAAAGTACCTCTGATATTAATGTGTTCATTTAAAAAGTAATGCGTTACTTTATTTGTTACTTCAGAAAATTAATATTACGTAATGCACGTTACTTGTAGTGCGTTACCTAGTGATGGAAGAAACTAAGCTTTTCGAAGCTTCGAATCAATTGAACCAATTGTTTCGCAAATTGATTCAGTTTTTCGATGCGTTCGAAAAACCATACACGCTGGCGACACTTGGCGGACAAAATAGTTTAAAAGCAGCAAGATCTGTCCAAACATTTTACACTTTTTACAAAATAAAAGCAAGATTGTTCTAAAAATATGTTTTTAAGAAAAATAAATTATTTAATTTAATTAAGACATAATTAAACGTGTATTCTGTGTTTTTAGTTTTATTTATGGCAAACTAAAATGAACTCCCTTTTAAATGATGCACATCTTTGTCATTAAATCTGTCTATGAACAAAAATGTAGACAAAATGGTAGTGTTATTAGGATGAATGTTTTATTAACTTTAATAATAAAACTGACCCGAGTTCACCTACACTGGTCATTTGTGATCAACTCCCCCTAGTGCTGAATTGTCGGATTTTCAAAACGTTTCGAAACAGTTATGACGTAATTAAGCCTCGTTTGCTAAAGGCACGTGACTTTGGCCAGTTTTAAACAAGCTCCGAACCAAAGAATCGAAACAAAAGATTCGTAAAAGTTTCGAAGCCTCATAAAGCGTGCTACGAAATCGCCCATCACTAGCGTTACCCCCAAAACTGAGAATAAGAGATAAGATGAGAGGAGATGAGATGAGATATTATTGGATAAACAACGATGCCGGGCCGGATGGGCACCAAATCTACACCGGAACTGCTGACTTTGGCACAGATCTGGGGCCTCATTTATAAACTGCTGCGTAGAAAATGTCCTAAATTTGATCTTACAACATTTTTCAAAAGTGCGTACATGTATGTGTGATTCATAAAACGAATGCACGTGTAGAAAACTTTCAGAAGTGACATCTACAAATTGCAAATGAGCTTGAAATTGTGCGCATCTAAACAATTGCAGATTTTCGCCTTTAAACGATGCCTAATTAAAGTCATTGACATATAAAAAGAGCATCTGTCAATGTTTAAATCCCTTTCGAGCAGCAAGAATGGTTCATATTTTATTCAAAAACCAAGAGGCAACCTTCCGATCTCTCTTATAAAGCCAATACGGAAGTGATTTAAACTGCAATTCATCGACTGGCCACTAGAGGCTGGCTCCAAAAGGGAGTCAATTCCCATAGACCTCCATGTTAAAATGGCCAATGGCCAGTAGCCTTTTAAGCTATTGACGGTTGAACAGCCACTGCCGTCACTAGAGTCGAGCTAGGCGGGTGTGGTTTCAGCAACCAGTTAACTCAGCTTCACCCACATCCCGCCTCTTTACCCATTTTTTGGATATCCGGGATTGATGCGCGATGGCGTGCGGCCAAGATGGCAACGGCAGGCAACACCTACTTTAAGCTTCAAAAACGATCTTCAGAAACCTATGGGTGATGTCACGGACACTTCATCCATCTTTTTTTACATTCTATGCCAAAAACCTGCAGCAATCGGACAAGCAAAAGTGCGTATGTCTGCTCAGACCTTGACGTGGGGCTAAGCACTTTTCCAAGTCAAACACTTATTTTATAAATATGGACTTTGTCGTGGATTTTTGCGTACACACACTTTACGATCAAATCTGTGCATACGCACATTTTATAAATGAGGCCCCTGATTAGATTTTTCCTAAACAATGATTTGTGTAATTTTTTTCAGAAGCTAAACTTGACAGTGGCCGTCAGATTGACAGGCTGCGGTTCTGCCCAGTGACCACACCAGAACACATGACACATGAATAGGTAATTTTACCTTTGTGTTACCAGGGTCATAACCTATGATCTCAGAGGTCACGGCTGTCAGTGTTGGGATCAGTTTCACCCTCCCTGCCAAACGCTTCAAAAGTCAGGGACAACATTTTCCTCACCATCCCTGCGGCTCTAAACACACACACACACACAAACACACACGCACACACATATAAACACAAGAAACTGGCAGAGCTAGAATAAGAGCGAGAGAAAACATAAAGAAAGTGACCTTCCTGCTTCATGGCTCAATCCCAAGAGCAGTCGAGGAATCTTTTGATATCTTACAAACTGTCATGTCTTTCCTTTCTCTCTCTCTCTCTCTCTCTCTCTCTCTCTCTCTCTCTCTCTCTCTCTCTCTCTCTCCATTTTTGTATTGTTACACACTGATCCGTCACATTGTTGTTGAAATAAAATGCAACACTTCCCGGGTTGATTTTCTTGTTTGTGGGAAACTCAGTAGTGTCACCTGTACAGCTGACAAGCTTCGTGTTTCGCTCAGAGTTTCTCTGCCGTTCCAGAGCCAAAAACTTTGATGGTTTGAGGTGCAGGAGTCCGGAGAGGCCGATGTCTCTGTCGATAGTTGCTGTTCTGTTTTCTTTCACAAGGGTTTTATGTGCATTTACAAGCTCTGGACTCATACTGGTAGGGACCAGCTTACTGAAGCATTCAGCTGTTTCTTTGTTTCCCACCAATTTAAGCGACTGAATGAAGTATCATCTCAACACAAGGAATTCTGGCTTATTTTTGTCTCCTAACGTGTTCTTTTTTTCATCTTATATACAGTACAGTGCAAAAGTCTTAAGCCACCACAACCAGCTTTGTTGGTTAAGCAAAATGATTATGTCCATCCATATTTATTTTTCACTCTTTTTTATTAAGATACAAACTGAAGATACAGGAAATATGTACACAAAATTACTAAATGTCTTTTTCAGGCATCAGTCAGTATTAAGTGTGACCTCTCTTGGCACTCATCTTGAGCTTTTTTTAGGAGACTGCAGTCATGCGATTAGAAATTAGGATTTAATTTTATATTTTATATTTTATAATTTTATTTTTGGTTGGTTTCTAATAAAGAGTCTGAAAAATAATTATATTATTATATATTATATTATAATTAAACCATTGCAAAAATAACAAATCTAATGGTGGCATGGTGGCCTAAGACTTTTGCACAGTACTTTATGGGGTGGTTTCCCGGACAGGAATTATCTTAAACTAGGACTAGAGCTTAGTTAAGTTAGTAAATATAACTAGTTTTAACAAACATGCCTTACTAAAAACATTACTTGTGTCCCTTTGAGGCAAAAGACAGGGCACTGATAGATTTTAAGAAATGTTAAAAAGAGATGTTATTAGTTTGGACAGTACTTACATTTATTTTAGGACTAGTCTAATCCCTGTCCGGGAAACCGCCCCTATGTGATCTTTAAAGATATGTGATTGCACATGCAAATTCAAGATTTGTTTATTGATTTATTCAAAAGATATTTTTTATCCATTTCTTTGTATCAATTTATAGAGTCATATCCAGAACAATGATCTTGAAAATTACCTATAATTATTTCATATGAATCTGTATCAGGTACCTTGAATAAATGTTTTATATATATTTTTTATTTACTTGTATACAACATTTCCTTATTGAGATTTGTATTTTGGTTCATTTCTTTGCATTGCATTTATTACTTCATTATCTATGAAATCATTTGTATTGTTTATTATGATTTTGACTGTTCACATTTGTTGTTTGCAAACAATGATAATATGATGTTGTACTGTATACTACATTCATGCATTACTTTCCAATCTATGAACTTCAACTAAATTTAGTAACACCTGTAAACAACCTGGCAATGTGTGCTAACATTTGAACTCCTGAAGACAGGATCACTAACATTACAGTTAAATGTTTACATGATCAGAAAACACAAGCAACATTAAAGTTATAAAACAGTGAAACATCTGCAAGCAATGATTACTAGTTTATTACTAGAGATACTAGTTAGTCACTGATGACAGTATTCAGAATATGAATCCTCTGCTGTTCTTGTTTACTCAGATAATGTAATAAATGAAAGGAGATTCTGTTCAGACACTGTGTTAAATAAACAAATAAACTTACTTTGAATCGTCTGTCACTCTTTTAAATGACTGAATCGTACATCCTTTGAAATGTGCGAAGACGTCAGTTTTTTCTCCTTTTTTCTTTCTCTTTTTGGATAATGAATGACCGCTGATGTCCCATCTCATGCAGAAATCATATTCCAGCATCCATGAGTCTAAATCTTCCTTCTTCAAGAAGAAAAACTTCAATTCAACAATCACTAATGTTCATTTGCTTTCCTGTGCTATTTAACTACTGATGTTTGGATTAAACAACACTTCACGCGATGTGCAAAGGAATGAAAGATTATGGAGTTAAGAAATGTTGTGAAATAAGACAGAAGTACTAAATAAATATTAAAGACCTTAGCAAAATCAATTTTCTTTAAAAACAACAAAACATCCAGGGCAGAGTCAAACTAAATTTTAAGACTGAATCGTCTGTAAGAGCAAAGACTGAATGAATGTTTAGTATTTGTTTTATAACTCAGTGTTTATAAAAATAATAATAATAATATAGTAGTAAGATATACCCAAATAAGACATGCTGACTGAATTACAATATGTAAAAGTTTAGGCAAAAGCTTTACATTAAAAGAAATGCAACTATGATATGTGAATCACAAACCAATGTATACATTAATCTTCATAATTCACCTCTGCTTATGGGTAATAATCTTTAATAATAAAAGAAGTCATGTGTTAAGATTACTCTTAACCAGATAAAGTGTTATCAGCCATTACCCTTAGAGTAGCTGGACCTTAACCTAAGCAGCTTTAATTTGTAAAGTCTCAGTCATATTTCCCTATAATGTGTGAGATCAGATGCAGTTAAAAGTATACATTTACGTGAAGTTGACTGTAACCCCTTCATCTGAATGTTGTGTGCTCTTTGTCTTAAACTCTAAACACACACATAAGCGATGCTGCCTGATGAAATCTGTGGCATTAGAGCACCACCATCTGGCCACAGCATCCCCACCGTCCTGCTTTCTGCTGTAGGTTACACACAGATTATTGAGTCTATTTACTTATCAAAACAACCAATATGTTAAAATCACAGACCGCCATCCTGATAGGATGTTTGGGGGAAGGGAGCTGTTAAAAACCGAGTGAAAACAATAACCGGTGCTCGGTTTCTTGTCACCTCTCGTTTAAAACACTCAGGGCTGGGGTGCCACCATATCCATCATAATGCAACTTTAATGGAGAAGGCCTGGCCTGCCGGTGTCGAAGCCACAGCGGTTGCTGGGGGCTAAAGAGCCAAAATGAGCGGCCTGTCGTGGGGCGCACCTCCAGAGCGGCGTTGGCTACGCGCAGAAATAAGCATGCCAATCGATCGCGGCGGTAGGTTGATGGGCGCGCGTCGTTTTGATGGATATAACTGTACGGAGAGGGGAGGTGTGGCGAAAAAGCCCAGATTGCTTGACGATGGACCTGAAAAGATGTCAGCCGAACGCAGAGAGTGGCAGCTGCGGCCGGCCCTCTGCAGAGTGGCAACGGCTGCCTTGATTTATAGTTCCATCTGCTCACCGCGGTAAAGACAAGCTTCCCCCCCATTTGGTTAAAATGAAATGGACCTTAGAGAGCAACCCGGCACATTTGAGGAAATGTGAAACTTTTTCCTTTTTTTACCTTTAAACAATGGGGTGGTCCACGTCGGAAACCTCGTGCGGAGAGGTTAACTTGAGATAAAAGGAGTACAGTAAAATATTAAGGCCTGTTGTTGTTTTTTATATCATTGCCATTTCTTCATTTTCAAACCAAAGATGACGAAACCTTGAAAGATGAAAACGTCCAGTTTACGGCTAATTTCCCCGGGAAACGGACGAGAGTCGGGAACTGCCTCCTAAACCTCGCCACACGCTGACCCCTGGCCTTGACCTCTGTCTCTGGAGCCTTGCAGACACTTCCTGTAGAGCGCTTTGGGTCGTGTACGCCGCAGTCATTCCCGGGTATCCACTCTCAGGAAATTCCTGCTGCCAGGAGTGTTTCCTGAATGTGAGAAAATGGTTTTTAAAGCGTTTGCTTCAACATTAGTTTAAGTATAGTACCACTATGCATACTAGGGCTAGTTTTACATGCATTGATATATTTTAATATTATTTATTAATATGATAACACTTTCTACTTTGCATCTTTCATTTTACTTCAATTAATGACTACTCCAGTGCAAATGCAATGTTAAGATATGAAACTATAGTTACAAATCCATCATAACTTTTAATGTTTATAATCCATAATACTTGTATATATGTTAGAAATCATCAAAACCTATACAAATAATACAAATAGGTAAGTATTATAATGTATTGTAACTGTTGCTACAATTATTTATCATATGATACAACCAGCCCAGTCACACGAAATTACTATTAGTCACATAATTTTTTTATTATTTTTCGTGATACTGTCCGAGTTTTTTTCGTAATCGTATCACAAATTTTTGTTTATGTGTCTTGTCACGTATTGGTTACGCAACTGTTTTTTTCCTATTTTCAAACCATTTTCGCTTCGGTTTAGGGTTAGATTTACAAAAAATGATATCCTTACCCAAACCCAACTCTAACTCTAACGCCAGGCGATAATGTTTTAAAATTATATATATATATATATATATATATATATATATAAATCAGAAAAAAATAGTATAAATCAATACTTAAAGTGACATCCTAATGCAAACACCAAATCTAACCCTATACCGAAGCGAAAATGGTTTGAAAATAGGAAAAAGCAGTTACCAATATGTGACAATGACACATAAACAGAAATTCGTGATAGGATCACGAAAATCCTCGGAAATTCGTGACATTATCAAGAAAAAGAATACAAAAAATTACTTTACTATATGTACATAATTTTGTGAGACTGGGTAGCAGCGACAAATAAACAGAAATCCGTAATATGATCACAAAAAAAAAAACACGGGGAAATTCGTGACAGTATCACGAAAAATAATCAAACATTTACATGACTACAGGTACAAAATTTTGTGAGACTGGGTAGGATACAACATATTATAAAGGTTTTTATAAGGCATTACAAATTATTATAATGTATTAGGAGTGCCCTTATAATGCTTTATAATTTTTTTACTATAATTATAAATTATTATGACACAAAATTCAAAACAAAATAAATCTAAAATAAATTCCATAATATAAATTATTATCATTATCTGTTTTTTCTCTTTCACTGTGTTTCTACATTTGCACAGAAAAGGATAAAAATCAGTGTGTTTGAACTTATTCAGAAATAATCCCTTCCTCACTGTGTCTGTCAGTCTGCATAATTTACAACAATTCAGACAAAAAAAGGAAGAAACAGCGAGTGTGGACAGCACACTGCCTTCACAGTAACTACCTTAAAAAAGCTTTGCCACGACATCAATCGAAATATATGCAAGTGGAAATCCATATGTATGTGGTCCCGTCCCAGCTCATTTAAAGATAATGCCAAGCCTCATGTCGAGGACACGGCCGTAGTGTTTTATATCCTGGGCTTCACTGTATTAACCTGAGGGGCACAAAATCTCTGTACAGCTGCCCTAACAGAGCCACAAAACACATTGATTAACGCTTGGCAGCGGACGGAGCTCCCGATGATCTGCTAATGAGAAGTGATAAGCACACACACACACACAGGGCTACACCACCATTGAAGCTGCCGAATCTATTTTAATACGCCGGGGTCCAAAAACCAGCGGCCGTCCCCCCTGCAACTACGTGCACGCTTGCATGCGATATATTACAGAGTTGCACCCCACAAGAAAAATCCAGAAGCAAAGAGCAATCTCCTTCGAGGGCGATTTAATAAATAGACGGCCGTTTGCATCTCAGGGCTTATTTGTGCAAAGCAATGGACTGTTAGAAAGCGTTTATTGCCCTCGGACCATTCTGATAGATTTCTCTGCCGCAGACAGGCAGCTACAAACATAATGGACTGTTTGACAAGCAGAATATTGATACGTGAAATTCCTTTGCATCCATCAAAACATTTTCCACGGCGTGACAGCTACAGCGCGGAGGAAAATAAAAGATGCGGGCAGCGATGACAGGTTGAAGACATGCGTTTTACTGACACTAATAACGGTTCTCCAATAAACCCCTGGCAAGCGGCAATAATAATTACAGTGACAACGTACGTAATTTGCCTGTAAATATCTTCGAGCGAAAACAGGGAAGCATTTCAGCGATCTGCGAAGGACTGTTGACAAATTAACAGTGTAGGAAAATAAACGTCAGGCGTGTTTGACATGCAGTCGTTGCTGCAGCGCTGCATTTGTCTTGGAGGGACTCCAGTCATCCTGCACAGAGACGCCGCAGTTTAGAGCCCGAGCTCTCGGCTAATATTTACACGAGACGAAGCCCTTACTGACAAACGCCCCACGCTGGGTGTGCTCAAGGGTCAGAGGTCACCAAAAAAATACAGCGGTGGAGAAACAGTCCGAGGGATTTAGAATCAAAACAGGCATGGGGAAAATCCAACATCTGCGATACACAGATCGCTCATTTACTTCTCGCCAAAATATTTTATTAAGAAATCAATTGCATGCATTTATTTTTTATTATTATGTTTAAACAAAAATAAATCTGTAGCACGATCCCTTAAGTGCTTAGTCAAGAAAATACAACATTTTTTTTGAAGACAAAATATTTTGAAAATAAAAGTGCACATAGTCTTATTGTTGTCAATCTGTTCTTACTTTCAGCTTTGGGATTTCCGAATTTTGAATCAATTCTCTGCATCCACTGAACAAAACCTTTCAGTAGTGAAGATGGAAAATGTGTGTTTGGAGATGCAGTGTTTTGGCAAAACGATCTCTGCACACTTGATTACATTTATTCTACAGAGAGTCTCTCTCTCTCTCTCTCTCTCTCTCTCTCTCTCTCTCTCTCTCTCTCTCTCTCTCTCTCTCTCTCTCTCTCTCTCTCTCTCTCTCTCTCTCTCTCTCTCTCTCTCTCTCTCTCTCTCTCTCTCTCTCTCTCTCTCTCTCTCTCTCTCTCTCTCTCTCTCTCTCTCTCTCTCTCTCTCTCTCTCTCTCTCTCTCTCTCTCCAGCTCGCTCAAACATCGTCTTTCAGTGGTAGCCCAATTGAACATCTCGGATATCTTAAAATTTGACTCCAGACATTGACAAAATCATTTCAACTAATACCAAACTCATGTACAACATCAGATTTCCTGCTGTGGATTCCGGAATTTGAAAACTCTTTTAAAAGTCGCAGAGCAAAACCAAGGACTCCGAGGTCACATAATTTTACCGTTTAATTGTGATAAAAGCGCCAATGTGTTTTGTTTCTGAAATGTTTGCTTGTTTTGTTCAGTTCCCTTCCCGCCAGCTGGACCCTGGAGGAGAAATAAATGTTTTCAACAACGCTCCCCCTTCCTCGAACCTGCGTATCTGTATTCCCCCGGCCGTCTGGTCCTGAGCGTGTACATATAAAAATAGGAGGCCTGTCATTTCACATTCATTAAGTGTGAAACTCAGAAATTAATAATGTAAAAATACACTTTTTAATTAGTCTTACATTCGGCCCGATGTACTAAAACGAGATCAGGAGCTCCCAACAGACCCTGTCTTAATAAAGCATTACTGTGTGATGTTCAAGTACTGACAGGTAGAAGAGCTTAAGAGTTACTTTTATACGCACACCAACAATTCAAAATGACTCCTGATTTATTTAAATGTAATTAACATCAAGATCCGATTCGACACAGGCAGCAATATATAGAATACAACCATACGTATTTTTTTATTACGAGCTGTAATCTCTCTTTTATTATGCCGAATCTGAATGTTTACATAAGCATGAATGAAGCCGATGATCCGCTGTGACATACTGTGCGTGAGAAGTCGACATGTGACTTTATTTACATTTATAAGGCCGTGCAGAGATTATGTAGCGTGTTTGCCCTGTAGACTCCTCATATTGAATACAGGGATAATAGGGAACGGAAATCCCATGGGAATTCCCATCTGAAGATGCATTATTAAACTGTGTGATCTGTTTGTTTACATGTCATGAAATCAAGGAAATGTTATATCAAGCTGTGTTACAAATCTATTCTTTTGTGTCTACTATATATAGGTCAGGTGCATACAGTCACACCTGAGGTTTTTGATTGAAACTAATCGTGTATGTTTTGTTATGCATGTTGAAAAAATATAATCACAATTTTTAATGGCCACGATACCATGTATCCGGATATGATACAATACGTTGCATGTTGCGATACATTGCAATAATCTAAAATTTAGCTGATTTTTTTTTACTTTTTTTAAAGCCAAAGTGCTTCCACACATTGGCTTTGAAAGCTGCAGGCGTTTTTTAATTTTCTGCTATTTTCTTACTCCCACTAACTTCTGAGACACTGGTCGAATGGACGTACATGACAGACTGGACAACTACAGCAACCGCGATGGAGGTCATTTGATGCACACAGAGGGAGATGATGTGTTTTTTGAAATACCGATACTAGAGATTGAAATATCGATACACTATCGTGGAAAATTTTATCACGATAGTTAGCTGTATCAATATTTTTGCACAGCCCTAATGTGTAAGTGTATGAAGCAGAAGATTCGTAGCATCAAAATTCCTGTCTGATCTAACCAAAGCTGTTTTTGCATAGGCTTGCATTGTTTTATTCCCAAAGTGAGGTGGGAACCTTTTCGACAGAACGCACGGCTATTAAGGCGAAATCACCCGGTGCTCCTTAATTTGAAATAATTAAATCTTTCCTGCTGTCCTCCAAATCCCCTTGAAAAATTCATGCACAGGTTAGAGATGGCGAGGTGAACGCAAGGCTATCAACGCCCGCTGACATCTCGCTGTCTCTCCGCACAACAGCCCGCAGATGCCGCGGCGTTTAAGAGCAGATTAAAACTGACACTAATTATAATCTGACTTGTGTTATATAACTTAGATGCTCAGGTGAATCCCCGGACCGTTGGCCCGCGCTGACAGATCCTGTCACTTTTGCTTAGGGGCCGAATTACGGGTGGAAAGAGGCTCTCGTCTGCTCTGCGTCCAGGCCCGTTGCCAAATTGGCTGAGGATTCAGACACTGCTATATCCCTTTTTTATTTAATTGAAGTGCTAATGAACGGGGAGACGGAGATTGCCAGTCGCTCGCACACACACAACAAAAAAGAGAAAGAAGAAAGAGCTTTGGGAGAGATAAAGGCTTAACCGGACGAGATAGTCGCTCTATCTGAGCACCTTTTACACTTTAAATAGACAATCCATAAAACACTTGAGTTGTTACAGATCTGCATCTATATATTTTTTCTCCATTAATCTACAGGGACCAGTCATACAAACTGCACTAATGTCCAAATCGTCTGTCCATTAGAGCCTGAAAGCACATGATATTAACCTGGTCAATCTGCCTGCACCCAAGGGATTTTACAGAGAGAGCGAGATTCTAAATATAAAGCCTTCTAATGAAAATACCTTGTTTCCCTTAGTCGTAATTTTAAATGTCCATCACAACATGAAATGTTGCTCATAAATCTGTAAATCATACCGATTACAGAATTTAACCTATATTAACCCAGGTCACATCCCATATGTGACACCGCAGCCATATTTATGACAGTTAATGGAGACGTAATTAATTCCTCATTTATAAAGAAAAAGCAGGAGTCAAAAGGAGATGAATGGAGCAATTTAAAGACTATTAGTCAAATTAAATGAGCGAGAGCCGAGCAGAAATGTCTCACACAGCTCTACAGGTTAAAATCATAATGTTCAGACATGTTAGGGGAATATTAACAAAACTTTCTCGACAATATATTTTATTCATTTACTGTAGACGTCCATTTTGCATGTAAGCTATTAACTCATTCGTCGCCAGATTTTTTTGTGATTTTCATAAAAGTTTCACAAAATCCCTTCCAGGAAAATTTTATTCTAAAAATGTATAAACATACAAATTTATCAAATGAAAGAAAAGACACTCTGCTTTCAAACAAACAATAAACAAACATACAAAATGAGATTTTTTTTCATCTTATCTATATTTTTTCTCTGCTTATAAAGTCTTAAATATCGGTAATATTCTTAAAAAATAAAACATTTTTAGCAAAATGCAGAAAGAATCGTGTTACAGATCAGATTCAGAAGGATTATCAAAACATACACGGATTGTAAAATTAGTAAATAATGTTTTGCTTCAGTTTTTTATAAAAATTGGTAAGTGCGACATCTAGTGGATAATCGCAGTATTACAGATAACCATAAAATCTCACCAGGAACACTGAAAAAAAATATTCATTCAATTTACTCATTTTTTTAAGGTAAGTGGTCTCAATCAATTTATTTAAGTTACATTTAAACAAATGTTTTTGGTTTTGTCATGTTTTTCTATTTTTTTTTTTTTCATTTGTTTAAATGTAGCTTAAATAAATTGATTGGGACCACTTACCTTAAAAAAAATGGGTAAATTGAATGAATCATTTTTTTTCAGTGAACATGTTTTTTCATGCAAATGTTTCCTCTTAATTGACAAGATAACTTAATGGCGAGTTATCTCGTCAATTAAGAGAGTTATACATATTCCTTGCATTGAAGTCTAAAAATGATCAGTATAAAATCATAAAAAATGTAAAACAAAACATTAAGAAACCAAACAATGCAACATTAGACAACATCGATTCATGTCATTTCAAAAATGATTTGTGTTGTTGGGCTTATGCGAGTTATGGTGGCAATCTGATTATATATCTGCTTCCTATATTTTTTTTCCAATAAACTGTTTTGGTAAATGTTCAACATTTGATGCTCAATATCTTTTCCATTGGTTTACAAAGCCGCTGGTTATCATTCAACTCATACGCACTAAACGTTCCCGAGTTTTCTCATGACAATTTATTTGCGGCCTGCTTTCCAGCGCTGTGTGTCTGATCCACAGCAGAGACTGATGTCAGATCAGATTCCGACTGTATGCACAGACAGCTCATCATAGGTGCACATATAATGCATTTGAAACGCAGAGCTCACCGCAGTATTAACCACATAACATTTTAATGTACGCTCAGTAAGTCCGCAGTGATTGATTCCCCCTCAGGCGCTAACAACTCTCCTAAGGTTTTCGGGAAATGCTGGCACAACGCTTTGGGAATGACAGACTGTGGTGGAGCTCTCGAGATTCTGTCTGTTCTTCGTTCCTCATGCTAACGCTGTAACTTATTCATAACTTATTAACTCAGGGTCTGGCAGACTGAATCATTCAGACTGACTCTAAGGCACCGGCGACCATGACTGACTCTGGCTAATGTTAGCAAATGCCAGTCATTCCTTTAAGATTTTTGTATTTGACCGATAACCAGGCCCACACAGAATCAAATGCTGCTTTATCCCTGCAGATTTCACCATCATTTACACTTTTCTATTAATCTGCAATGACTTTTGATGAAATCTGATAATGCTTGCAGTTGCTTTACAGTTATCATGGCATCAGCTGTAGGCTGTTATCTCTTTGTGCAATGCCATTCATTTTAAGTATTTACAAATTAATCGCATAGAAAAACATATTTACTAGGTTGCATATGAATTTATACGATGTTAACCATACAGAAATGTATGATTACTGGAAAACAGCAAGAATGAATTTGTAAAAATTTAGATGAATTAGCTATCCCGTAAAAAGATATGAATTGCAATGATGTTGGCATTTATAGTTTTTATTCATGTTTACGTCCATCTTCGCAACTCTTAGTGTTAATGCAAAAATCATTTAAGAGTCTTTAAGAGAAGATTTTTTTTTATTTCTATTAATTCCAGTCTGATATTTGTAATTTTTTGTGAGTGGCCAATTCGTATTAAGTTAATCGTACAAAAACGTGCAATTATCATTAAAAACAATAATGAATCCTGACCCCTAACCTCGTCGTCACAGACACGAAAGCAAAATGTACAAAAAAGTTTAGTTGTACGAATTAATGAATGAATGAATTAGCTATCCCTTAAAAAGTATGAACTGCAATGAGTTTGTGTTGGTATTTAAACTTTTTATCCATGTTTACGTCAATCTTCGCAACTCTTAGTGTTAATGCAAAAATCATTTAAATGTGGGTTTACACCAAACGCGAAGCGTGCAATCGCATTGCGTTGCTCGCTCTAGATTACTTGTGGGATTTAACTTCGTGTCATGCAAATTTTTCCCTCAAGTTGAATATTTTCAACTTGGGCGAAGACGCGTTTAAGGGGCGAAAAGCGCATGTTTTCACGGCAAACGCGCCGCCCATATGGCATCATTCGCATCGCCCCACGCGAGGATGCGTCTGATAGCGTCTTTGCATTGACTTTGTATGTAATCTACTCGCACAAAATGTTGAACTCGCATCTGGTGTAAACCCACAGTAAGAGTCTTTAAGAGAAATTTTTTTTTTATTTCTGTTAATTCCAGTCTGATATTTGAAATTTTTTTGTGAGTGGCCAACGTACAATTATCATAAAAAAAACAATAATGAATCCTGACCCCTAAACCCAACGTCGAAAGCAAATTGTACAAAAAAATGTAGTTGTACGAATTAATGAATTAATGAATTAGCTATCCCGTAAAAATATATGAATTGCAATTTAAAGTTTTTATTCGTGTTTACGTCCATCTTCGCAACTCAAAAAATTTCAGTCTTTAAGAGGAGAAAATGTTTTATTTCTGTTTATTCCAGTCTGATATCACACAAGTTTGTACATTTGTTGCTAATTCGTATTCAGTGAATTGTACAAAAACATACAATTATCATAAAAAAATTAAACCTGACCCCTAATCCCAACATCAGAGACACAAAAGCAATTTGTACAAAAAAATGTAATTGTACAAATTAAAATAAATTAGCCTCTTTGTAAAATACATACAAACTGCCATGAGATTGCATTGTTTATTCTGTTAAATACTCACTAACATTTGGCACTTGCCATGTGTTAATTTTGGATCCTGGTTGGACCCAAATGCCTCGCAAACGTACGTTGAGGCGGGAAATGTGGTTAAAGGAAACGGCACATCCTTGTTTCCATGTTGTGGGCTTTATTGTTTGTTAACTCCACCTTTAATTGATGTGTGACAAGTAAATGTTTTGAACCTGACGTCACCACACAACAGCTGGGTGTGAAATGAAGTCAGTGCCCATGCCAGGTCTTCACCAAGAGGCCAAAGAAGAGAGAAAGTGTGTATTTGTGTGCATGCATGTGTGTCTGTGTGTGTAAGGAGGAAGATTCTTGTCAGCCTGTGTTGTGCACTTCCCTATCGCTCGTGGGACCTCGTGGAGACCGCCTGCAATCATCTCACTCGAGACCATCACAGCTGTCAGATAAAAATCAATTGAATTTTAAAGGGCTTTAAAGTAAATATTTAATTCTTGCCTTGGGAACCAATTAAGTGTGGATAGTGAACTGGTTGAACTGGAGATGTACTGGAAGCAGCTGGTGAGCAATGGGGATCAAATGAGGTGTGTGGTGGGGGTGTCTCGCGCAAAAAGATGCAAATCTTTGCCGCGAAGGTTCGCTGGCAATTACGTATTGATGTTTTAAAGATGCGGCAAACGTGTAGTGGCAGAAAGGGGCTGGATGATCGCTAGAAAGGTGTGTTGCACAGCGAGCTGCCTGCTAGCTTGTTTACAGTGCGTGTTTGTTGCTATTTGCTTCGCGGTTGATGTAATTCCCGCCGGACCGAGACAGGCATGTTGGAGCATGCTCAGAACAATCTGATGCACCAAACAAGTGTGCACTAGTGTGAATGTGCGAGTAAATGACAGAGAAACAAGCCGGATTATATAGTATGAGACATGTGTTATGTGTGGACTTTGAACATAAATGGATCTTCTCCATCTTTTTCAATTGATATTCCTAAATGTTTTCCAATATATAATGGAAAGTTCATAGATGAAATTGCAATAGGTGTATTTGTAATAGTTAAGAAGTAGTGAGTGTTTTTACTTTCTGATGACTGTGTATTTTTTCTCTCTCTTAGTTTCTCTTGAGTTATGATGGCCTGAAGGTTGAGGGACTTCACCACAGCAGGACGCTGATCTCCACTTGAGCTCAATCAGAAAAAACAGATCTCATCTTTAACCCATCAGAATTATGTCTAAGCCAGCACGTGTGGGGTAAAGGAGAAGGTGTGTCTATAAATATGAAGCTATTTTGCATGTCACGAAGGAACCCCCCCCCCCAAATTTTTTTTAAAAATAAATCAAAGCGACTTACGGTGTGTGTTCCCTGGGTTCGAACCCATGACCTTTTGCGATACAGAAGCACTTATTCATTAAAAATCTTAACATGATGTGTCACACCTTGTTTGACAATGACTGACATGAACTTCATTCTGACCAGTCCCAGAGAGGCTCGAATATATGAAACTGCAAATGATTTTAAGTAAATATTTCAGCCGAAAAAAAATAATAATAATAATAATGTAAGTCGATAAAGGCTGAATTACTATTCCTTACTATTTCTGTAAGGTCACAATTAAAACTAATAATGGTTTAACAGGAGACCCAAATCCACAACAAACTTTTAGTAACTTTCCAAAGTATCTCCAAAGTATCATATGACCAGCTGTGAAAACATTATACTGTATAGCAAAAAAATGGTGCTTGATAAAAATTTATTTTTTGATAAACCTAAAGTACAATAGTTCAAAGAAGCATTTTAGCTCTGTATATCTCTAACATCTCTCTAGACTTTGAAAAAGATTGTGTTTTGGGGTAAATTTGAAGACAGGCTAGAAAACACGACTAACATTGTATGTGAGAGAATCAAATAAAACCATCAGGTCAAACAAATCCTGATGTTTGTGGCTCAGTGCGATTTTTGGCATTTTAAATTGAAAGTTATAAAAAAACCTCAGCAATACACCTCAGACATTATTTGTTGCTTAATGGTGCAACATTTGTCTGAATTTTATGCACACCTCCAGACTTTTGTAGCCATGTGTACTTTCAACTCCACCTCAAGGCATTTTGTGGTATAGTCACAAAAGATTTGACACAATTTTCCACTTTTTTTAGTGTCACTCAGCACAAATTGTTTTTTTTTTGTGTGTCATTTGTTTTTTCCTATTTTTAAATCATTGTCACTTGGGGTTAGATTTGGGGTTAGTGTGTGATTTTATGTATGGGTTTTTACATGTTTTTCTTCCAATTTTTTAACTATTTCCGCTTGGCGTTTGGGTTAGGATGTCTGAAATCTAACAGAAAGTAATTCTAACCCCAACCCTGAGCGACAATGGTACTTTGTATGCGTGAGTCGCACATAGGTGTTTTTTTTTTTGTGTGTGTGTGTACCTAGCTTGACTGTCTTTTTTGTGTCATTTAATGTATAGTTTTTTTTCCTATTTTTAAATTATTGCTACTTGGGGTTAGAGTTGGGATTTGGGTAAGGATGTCTGAAATGTAACAGAAACTCAGTCTAACCTCAAGTGATAATGGTAGAAGTAGACATTTAAAAAAAAAAGAATCATAAAATTACACGAAAAATAAAGTCATGCTACGTACACGAAAAACTATTTATAGAAATTTGCCTTGAGTGACATGAAAAAGACATTTGTGCTCAATGAACACAAATAAATAAATCAAATTTTTCATGACTATACCACGAGATGGCTTGAGATTGGAATAGTACTTTGTATGCGTGGGTCGCACATAGACATTTTTATTTTTGTGTGTGTGTCTCTAGCATGACTTTCTTTTTTGTGTCATTTTATGTACTGTTTTTTTCTATTTTTAAGTCATTTTTCGCTTGGGGTTAAAGTTGGGGTTTGGGTTAGGATGTCTAAAATGTAACAGAAAGTGTAACCTCAACCACAAGCGACAATCTTAGAAAATAGGAAAAAATGTAGAAACCAAATCATACAATTACTTGAAAAAGAAAGTCGTGCTACGGACACGAAAAACTATTTATAGAAATTCGTGCTGAGTGACATGATAAAGACATTTGTGCTCAATAATACAAATAAATAAATAAAATATTTTGTAACTATACCGCGTAATGCCTTTAGATTGGGTTAGTACTTTGTATGCGTTGGTCAAACATAGGCTTACACGAGAATGTAGTACCGTATTTTCCAGACTACAAGTCACACTTTTTTCATAGTTTGGCGGGTACTGGAACTTATAGTCAGGTGCGACTTATACGTAAAAATTATTGAACCAAGAGAAACTATTACCGTCAATTTACATCATTCATAATTTTCTTTATCAAGAAACCACAATATACAATTAACCTGTCTTTAAAGATTTTAACTTTAAAACTATAAGCAATTATGCTAATTCTAAATTAACTTTATTTTCCTCTTCAAAACGCATTTTTTGACGAATGCGACTTATACTCCGAAGCAACTTATAGTCAGAAAAATACGGTATGTAGGCTAGGAGAGGTGTTGCATTTTGTCGCAATGTGCATTCGTCGAACGTCAGTGTACAGATGTGGCCTTTAAAAACGCGCGTTTTCTCCCGCGGCATTCGCCAAATCGTCTCGCGGAGTCACGCAGAATTCTGCAAGTGTTTTCGGGGGGGCTACTTTCCCTTTTCCCTTAATGTGTTTCGCTTCACAGAAAATCCACCAGGTTGCGCATAAAAAACTACATTTTTATATGCGTTGTCATTGCGGTTGTTTCCAGAAGTTAATAAGGGCATTGCTGAATATTTAACATTTCTATTAAAACAGCAAAGTGACGTCAACCACTTCTTGCCAGCATAACAGCGCATACATATATTAAGATGACTGTACGTGCAATGGGCATTTATACTAAGTGCAACAAAGAATTTAGTGTGAGCCTAATACACTTAACTCTATTTACAATGAATATCTTAATTATTTGTGTTGTCGAATTTTGACACCGTTTCATTGTTTGTTCATAATATTAATAATTATGTCAGTTTTTCTAAAAGTATTCATATTTTAAAGAGATTCATGTGGTATAAAAATACATGTTTTAAAGTTAAAAATGTTGTAAAAATATATTAGTAGGCCTATTATTGTTCTTAATATATTAAGAACAATAATATGACACATGTATATTGCGCTAAATTGCTTTACATATGGAAAGAGGAATTCTTCTCAACCACCACCAATAAAGTTTAAAAAATATTCTTTAAAAACGGCGTTTAAACCCACGCAGAGCGAACAAGAAAACATGGGCCTATGCTTACATACTGTACAGTGGGCATATGATATCTTTATTTAGTTTGACATATTTAAAACTTTAATAATACCTTTCTTGCGCATATAGGCAGTCAGTGTTATGATTTTTTTTAATCCTTTTAGCCGTTATTCATAACAGTAAAAATATTCAGTGGCTTTGTAAATATATTACTAAAATAATGGATTAAAGTAACTTTATAAAATCTCTTAATGTCACTTATGTATTTTTTAGTTGGTCAAAACAAAATAAATGGCTAGAAATAGAACAGACATTTTAATTTAAAACGTACATATATTATAGGCGTATGTTATAGGTCCTTCCAGATATCTTATCTCAGACGTTCGCAGTCAACACTTTTAAAACGTATTTATATAAAATCTAATATATATATTAAAAAACAAAGTTTTAAGTTAAGACAATAATAAATATGTTTATTTTTATTGAAAGAAAAACGTAGAAAATGTTATTATGGGTATAGTTGATGCAAATAAAGTGTGCAGTATACAATAAATGCAAACAAATTATTTCTAAAAGTGGCAAGATTTTAAAAAGATAAAGGTGGTATAAAGAAAGACATGAGAAAAGTAGAGGTATGCAAAAGAGCACAGTTTAGTTATTGTTAATTAAAGCGGTTTTATACACCTTTGTTTGAATTGACAAGCATTTTATTCGCCACTTTCAACACATTTTGTGGTTGATTTACTGATTTATTACAGAAAATTGTTGTCAGAAGCAAAGCTATTGTACAAAGCATCTTTATATGTATGTTTTAAAGTTAAAAATGTTGTAAAAAATATATTAGTATTCTTTTATATTAAGAATAACAATATGATACATTTATATTGCGCTAAAATGCAATATACATTATTCTGCAATATAAATTATTCTCAACCACCACCAATAAAGTTTAAACATTATTCTTTAGAAAAAAAACGGCGTTTAAACCCGTGTTGCGTGGAGCGAACAAGAAAACATATGCTTACATGCTCAATCGGCATATGATATCTTTTTTATTTAGTTTTACAGTTTTAAAAGTGGCAAAAAAGTTCTTAAAATCTAATGAATACTGGTTTTGTAAAATGTATATAACTGCAGATGCGTGCGTGGGATCCGGGCAGGTATCCTTTCCTTCAGACCTTGAAGCATGGTCGCGGGAAAGCGAGAAATATATTTTTTTTAAGTACAAATATTTTGCACAATTGATATATTACTTATGAATATTTTAGGAAATTATTTTTGACACACGTGGTTATTACGTGTATTTTGGATATTAATTTCATTACTGTCTGTGCCTATCCGTGGCCTCATCCGAGCGCACTTTCTTTGCCTTGCGTCTTTTGAAGACATTGGTAAGCAGCACCATGACCCAGAAAAGACTCACACACCTTCCCCTGATGCATGCCCACACAGAAATACTGAACTTCCTGGACATTCGTCCCCTAGCTCATGAAAACGCGAGTTTTTTCTGCGCGAGTAAAGAGCGCATTGATAATATGCGTATTAACGGAATGACAACGCGGGTTTGTTTATTACATACATGGATGCGCAGCAGCACAAAAACGCTTTTTAATATGAAAAATTAAAGGATTAAAATGTAACAGATTATTATTGAGTCTCTTGGACATAAATGATGACCAATTATGAGAGGTTAGAAGGCTTAAATAGCTGCTTCATCTGTAAGTTCATCTGTAAGCTAAGTAAATAAATGCTTTGCTTTAAACAAATGCATCTACTTTTAAATGTTTTTTTTTAAATGCTACCCAACGGATTTATTGTATATAATGACTCTGCACCTGTAGATATGGTGAGATGAGAAAACATTTTAAGTAATTCTTTAAAAAAAAACATTTCGCTGTCCAAGTGCTGAAATGGCTCTCCACAAGTTTGTAAATTCTTTATCTTTTGTTTGTAACAAATAGAGTATTTTTACAGTACAAACCTTATATAAAGCCTATTCTAAAAATGTAATTATACACCATGTATTTCTTTATAAAAGTATACAATATCAGAACTAAACCCATTATTTTTGTTCAAATTATGAATTATTTATAAGTTTAAAAAAGACAGTAATAGTACTATTTAGTAAAAAAAAGATCTATATAAAAATATACTAGGTATGTTAATGTGAGAATGTTTTACATCTGTCGTGTGATTCTAACTTAAAAACGAAAGTAAAATATGTTCGTCCGCATGGACATTGAAAATTGTGAAGTTTAATTAATATTATATGTTGTTATAATATTATATGTTGTATGTAAATTGTAACGAAAGTAATTCCCCCTGGGATAAGTATTTTTGCTTCTGATTAATAGCGCATATTCATCTGAGAACTGATGATGTCTGTGTGTTTGGTTTCAGACCCTGGCTGTGTGCCCTGAAGTGTATATGACAATAAAGTAGTAAATCTCAATATATTTATTTTTAAAATGTATTTTAAATAGGCCTATAGGCTCATAGGTTTTTTGGTAAAAAAATTCACAGCACCCCCTGTTCAAAATGACTTCCAGCGGCCCTGCCTTGACGCTTTGTGTGTTCGACTTTAAATGGTGCGGCGCTGACATCAGAGTACCGCGAGAGCAAAGGTAAAGTCGGACCATTTGTAACATTTCGACTTGCCTTCGCGGTACTTTGATGTCTTCGTTGCCGAACTGTCTGCGCAGCGCCACATAGAAACGCCCTTTGACTCTTTAAGGCAAAGTACCAGCAACATGAGCAACAAGGGTTAAAACATAACCCTTTCATTGTTAAGTATGAGAAATTAAAATGAATTAAATCACGTTTAAACGCCACAGAGATATCAGAGCCAGCAGTCGATTTCTGATGCGCTTGCCGAGGCGAGGCTGCGCTGGGCGGGGTGTGAGCGCTTAAGCGCCGGTGATTTTCTGGAGCTCATATGGAGCTCATCTCCGTCCGAAAGTGTCAGAGCACACGTTTAAATAGACGCTATCTTTATTAACCGACCGCATATTTAAACTTTAAGCACATACATTCACGCCTGAACAACTCTTACAATTACATTTTGTGACCAAATAACAGTAATATTAGGAGCATTTTGCTGTCAGAAAACATAGCTGTCATAACTCCACATATTTACCTGATTTGTCTTAATTAGTTCAGTCAACATTAGCCATTCTGAATGTTGACTGGATTTGAAAATAACCATTCATTTAATGTTTTAAACACAGATTTATCTAGACTTAAAATAATATGTCTTCTCAACTAGCTCAAACAAAAAAATTGGTTTAACTTATATATTTTTGCCCGTCCAACATTTCATTAATTGGATTTTTTACAGTGTAGGTTATATCAACATATGTCAAATTAAGTTACCTGATATCCACTTAATTTTATAAGTTATAAACATTCATTTAAAATAACATACAGCGTATGTATTAGGCCTATTTGCTTAAATAACATTTTAACAAAGAAACTGCAAGGGTTGATATTAAAACCCAACACGCTGCTGAAAACTGGATAAACCGGTTTTCTTTGATGAGGTGATCGATTAGCATTGGGGGTTGGCAAAGAATTGGCAGACCTAGGGGTGGGTGGTTTTTAATTTCTTGACTCTGTGTCACTGGTAGCTGCTAAAACAAGCAGCTAAACCATGTACAATTAATTACATTTTGGAATTATCTTCCTTCATGTCTTTTTATTTATACACTGTAAAAAATATTTTCTGAATTTTTAAGTAAAGTTAGCATTAAATATGTTTTACAAACAATTGGTTTACAAACTCTGGGATGTTTGTGATTATCATCATTCAGAAAAGTGGTGCTTGTGTTTAGACTTGTGTTTTACGTGATTAAATCAGGAAGATTACATTAGTTTCTTTTCAGTGTTGAACAGTTTGTCATCAAAATGCAAAAATATAGTATATTTATAAACATCGCTGAAACAAAGAGTGAATTAAAATTAAAAAAGTAATAAAGTTAAAGCTGCTGATAATTATGTTTATATTTACTAGCATTTTCTGAGTGAAAAATGTTTAGATTTTGTTAAGTAGCCTAAATCCTACTCCAATTTATTTCAGTGTAGGTTTCTCATTTTTATCAGCTTTCTTTTGCTTTTTAAAGGGCCGTCTACCTTTGCTACCACCAGTGCTTTAATGTGGGCCGGTAGGCGCCAGTACTCAGTACCGCCACTTCCAAATATAGCTCTTGAGCGTACCACTCTCCCTGCGTCCAGAACGTACTTCTAGCGTACCAGAACGCTCATTTGCACATCTGTTTAAAACAGAGGCTTAATTTAATTATTTGGCTGCGCTGCCGCTTTTCAAAGCGCCCTTCACAATAGCTACCTAATTCGTCCCACCGAGAGCAGAGACTACATTACCCATACACCATTGAGTTTTACAAGTTAAAAGCGCATGCGTAGCTTTTGCTGCTGTCAATAGGCTTGTTCGACTTCATGCGGCGCCCCGAGAATCGACAGCCGGAAGACGTCACAGTATCGCGAGAGCGAGGCGAAATATGATTTCTTGAATCATTCTCGCGGTACTCTGACGTCATCCGGCTGTCGGTTCTTGCGGCGCCGCATGAAGTCGAACAAGCATGGTGTTAACAACGTGGTTTGGAGAGGTGTGTGAAACGCGCAACCATAGCTGCTCTAATACTTAATATGGCCTCCTGGTTTTAGACTCTGAGGAGTAAAAGAACAAGGTCAGAATCAGAGGACTCTCGCTGGCTGACATCCCACCAAGCCAGAATGATATCGCTGCAGGTCAGATGCAAACTTTTTCCAGTACCCTTTTGTAGGTACGTGACAATCTCTGCTGTCGCGGCTGTCAGCTTGGTTCCCCTCGACGCAACTTCGGATTTCCTCAGACGATGTGCAGTGTAAAAACATTATTGAAATTGTATTACACATACTTGCTAAACTACAAGTGAACGAAATTTCAATGAATTTGAACGACGCGCACAGGAGTTTTACCACACGCAAAATGGAAAACAATGGGACAAAATAAAGTGATGACTTTCGAGTTTCAAATGGCCAATATTTTGTTATTCTTGAACCCATAGACATGGTCTTGGTGTCCAGAGAGTATCTTTGCCCGACAGCGACAATGTTATTAAAAAATAAATAACATCATTATGGATAAATGAGTGCTTGCAGAATATATATGTTTGAGAATGCTTATCAGTACTTTTTTGTTTCTTAAACTTTAAAGATGAATATTCTCCTTTAGAGATGGGCAATTTTCAGCAATAGCACATTATATTCAAAATTTTGAGCTCATAAAAAAGATTTTTCGCTTATTTAAATGACTTTTTTTATGTTTTTATGCACGTTTAGTTTTGGTGCAATTTCATCAAAAGCTTGTAATTAGGAAATACACACAACATGCTTAACGTATATTTTATATATGTTAAAAATGTTGTAAAAATTGCGTATTCTTATATAATAAGAATAACAATATGATATATTTATATTGCGCTCAAAATGATTTAGAAATGGAAAAAGGAATTCTTCTCAACTACCACCAATAAAGTTTTAAAATTCTTCTTTAGAAAAACGGCATTTAAACCCACGTGCACCGAACAAGAAAACGTATGCTTACATACAGTCCGTGTATGATATATTTTTTATTTAGTTTTACATATTTTTATTTATATGCATTTAATAATAGTCTACCGTAAGGTCATAATGTAGCTACACACTGTTAAAATTGATTCAGTGGCTTTGTAAATATCTCTAAAATAAATGATTAAAGTAACTTAATAAAATCTCTTAATGCAGTAATGCGATTTTTTTAGTTGGAAAATAAATTACTAAAAATAGAACAGATATTTTGTGTAAAATGTACATATATTATTTGATGTATACGCCTTAATAATATAAGTATTACATTTACAGATTATTTTAGTCAATATATTTAAAAAGGTCAGAGTAATATATTTAAGTTTTTAAAACTGTAATAATTGCATATTTCAAATTATTATTATTTCTATTTGACATAAAAAATGTGTTAGTTTTACGCCTAACTTGAAGTATGATTTACTTATATTTTCACATTGATATTATTTGAGTAAATGTAGGCAAAAAATTAATTAATAATAAGTAGAAAAAATGTCAATTTTAAACAATCACATAGCCAACGGTTTTTAATCGGCAACAAAGAAACTGCGCATTTTGCCGATGACAAACACCTCAGAAACTCCTCGAATTTATGAATATTTACACTCACAATATGATTTTATTTCCTTAGTACAAGTATAACATATTATACAAATTCTCAGTGAAATGTATTAAACACCAATGCATACTTTTTATCGTGTTTCATACCATGTAAAGGGAAACATGATAATATAAAAAGTAGCCTACTGTTCAGTAATGCAGAAAAGCGCACCACAACCATGTTAAAGCTATTAAAACGTTCAGATGCAAAAATGAACTAAATGTAAAATTAGATAAACTAGTTAATGATATTGCGTAAATGCGCTCGGTCTCTTCAAAGGTCTTCGCGAATTATTTTGTTATAAGACTCGATTATCATACATCACGTCTCTTCTACTGTAAGTACACGGAAAAAAATAAGACAAATGATGCGCGTTTGAGTCGGATTTTTATGAAGAATATGTGACTGTTTATGTAACTGGCAAAAGAAAACTTCGCCAACAAAATGTTTGCCAAAAAGCATGCATTTGTATGACATCAAAGTCTATCGATAATCCGTGTCATGTTACTTCAATATCATACAGTATACGCTCAGCATGAAGTCGAGCACACACATTGTCGTCAGTATGGCCTACAAGAAACACGCCTGCCCTCTACAGGTTTTTATATTTCCTGCGTCCCCCACCGAACCCCCCTTTTGCGGGATCTCGCAGAATTTCGGAAGTCTCCGCGGCATTCTGGTCTCAGAGACGCGCATTTTTAAAGGCCACATCTGTACACGTACGAGTCAAATAAACTACACTACGCATGTGTGGTACATGTTAAAAATGAACTATACTCCAGGCTTAACAATACAATGCAAATACCTCACAGTTCCTCTGCAAACGCTTAAACTATTGTACTCTAATGAGACCACAAATCTGAGGCTACTTGAACCTTGAAGGTAAAAGCATCAGAATTTAGAACCACCTGCAAAAACTCTCACATTTATTCCAGCACCCCTGCGTCTTTGTTCCCAGAGTCCTTCCTCATTGGCTTGACAGACTCTACTTTGCATCAGTCAATCTTTTGGCATCTGGAGAAGAAAGGAAATGTGTGAAAGAGAGAGAGAGAGAGAAAAAGAGAAGAAGGAAGGAAGGAAATGTAGCTGTGAAAAGAAGTTTTAATGTCTTAGAGAAGAAATGAATGAACAAGTGAGGAAGACAAGGCCTTAGATATATGAAACCACCTCCAGCATTGACTGTGAGACATGTAAGTGACTGAAACTGGTTAGATACAAGCTTGTGTATGTCTGGAGTGAGTCTCTCTCTCTCTCTTTCTCTATGTGTGTGTATATATGTGAGTGCCGACAGCTACATGGTGACAAAGCAGTGATGAATTATACAGAGAGGGAGGCATTGCTTTGTGGAAACCAATGTAACTGTCAACCTCTGCAGAAACATGAATGTTTTTTGACCGAAGTGGCATTTCTTGTTATTGGAATAAAAATGTTTGGAGGGCAACCGTAGGCCTCAGCTTTCCGCCCCACTGAGGAGTGAAAACAGCAGGTCTCAAAAAAAAAAAAAACTACAGATAGAGAAGAGGAAGAATTCAAACATTGCAAGCTTCAAGCGTACAGCGATTGACAGCAAATTATGAAGTGAATATCTTATGACTTTACCGTATATCAATGAAAATCACTGTAGTCAAACTCTTAAGTGGCAGGTGGTGACAAAAATTAATTTAGCATCCACCTTAATGATATCTAGCAGCACTTTTGCAGTTTTGTTTTAATTTTATTCTGACGCTATGTGAGATCTCGTGAACGATATGTTTATTCATTATGTGTTGACGGCGGGGAAGCTGCAGAACATTTCCTTGTAAATTACAAAAGGCGGAGATGTAAAAAATGCAGAGATAAAAAATGTAAAACTTTAATCATAATTTTTGACAGATGCATTGTTTCGATGTTAGTTTTTCATGCATTCTTTAAGTATATCATATAAGTCAGTTTTGCTTGTTCAGTTACATTTTAAATTAAAGTTTACATTTATTTATGCTTCTACACTCAAAAAAATGATTCAAGCCTTCTTAGAAATGACACATTAAAATTGTGTTCAATAAATGTAAAATACCTCATTAAGAGCAATAAGTATATATATTTAATTAGTATAACACAAAATAAATACGTACTATAATTTATTGATTTCTTTTTAATTGCGTTAACACAATTAGTTTGAGTCTGGGTTCTGGAAAAATAATTTCCCAGCATGCTTTGCATGCAACTGCTTTTGGTGAGTATTTTTTTTAATTAAGTGTTATTTTATGCATTTTTAGGTAAAGAGAAAGACTTAATAGTGTTTAATGTCCGTTTATCTTATTGATTTAGAAGTGTTTGTGTAATTTTTTTTTCAAATTTTTTGTTTACCATCGTGCGAAGAGTGGCGCTTGTGGTTAGGTTGTGGATGGGACATATTTCTCTCAATGAGCACTGACTGTGTTAATGCCTGTTTGGAGATCAGTCTCTTCTCACATGCTCATCCAAATTATCAAATGTTATTATTATTAGCATGCTAACATGTGCTAATGCTAATTAGTATGATAATAAAAATGTTTTATATAAAATAACAGAATTGAGTTCTTAAGACTACACTACATTGAGTTATTCAAACTATGATAAATTGAGTTATTCAGACTACACTAAATTGAGTTGAGGCAACTAATTGACTATTGCCATTTACTTTCAATTGAGTTGGACCAACTCAATATATTTTCATTGGGTAAAGCAGTTTTTTATGAGTTAGGGGTACACATTCATATTGGATGGAAATCCTGCCCACAATTTTATTGAGTTAATCCAATGAATCATTTTTTTGAGTGTAGTAACGTTTAAAGTTTTAAAGATATCATCCTCAGATTTTAAACACAACAACGTCAGACCTGTGGCAAACTGCGGTGCATTTCTAGATTCTTTTTGGGAGAATTTCAATTTGTTTTTGATAAAGATGTATAAAATGAAGTTTGTAAACTTATGCCTTTAGTGCAAAGGCTTCATGAACTGTATATAATTTAAGTTTGGGTATGTCTTTTTTTGGGGGGGGGGGGTTCAAAAAGGGGGTTGACTTTAACTGGTTAAAAACACCAAATTACATACACAAATTTATGACAAGAAATGCACGGATACTTTCCTATTTGATGTGAATAATATAAAGACCAAAAAATATAATTGTGTAAACATTATGACCCCTTACTGTACATTTGTAATAATGAATGTGGTGAAGAGATTAGGAGCATTAAAGTTTGATTTCAATCACTGATTTCACAATAATTAGTCAAATATTAATCAAAATTTGTCAATATTAAAAATATCAAGAATATATTTTCAAAGAATGTTTTTTACATTATATAGGATATCATTTTATGTAAACACAGTAAATCACAAAAAAATGACTTTAGCAGGGTTTTCACATTTTCTCCTAGGGCTGGGTATCGATTCAGATGTTCCAGATCGATTAGGTTTCGATTCACAAGCTATCAAATCGATTCTCCTTGCGATTCCGATTCTCGGATCGATTTTATGCTCGATTCTCGATACGACTCGAATATAGAATAAAATACAAATACTATATTTATAAAAAAGAACAATGAACATAAGTTTACAAGTGGGTTATTAATAAAAAGAAATTAAGAGCCACAAACCTGTATATTAAACTCTTTAATTTTAGGTAGGCCTACACTTGGGTACATTAAAACAGAACCCATCTCTAATTTTCAAATGCATACAATTATGTTAAATACAATACAATGTTGATGCAAAATGAAAATTGAATGTTAAAAAAGTCAGAACAGTCGCATTCCTTGATCAAACAGGATCAGGTTATTTCATTATTAAAAAAATTATTTGTGGCCTTTGAGAATCGATTTTTTTAACGATTAATCGAAAAATCTATTTTTTGCCCAGCCCTATTTTCTTCTATAGTAAAATACTTGGGCTGTTTGGTTAACATCAGAAACTGGAACCCCTTTATGTTCCCATCATGAAAGCTAATTTTCCTAGCTGTAAGTTTTTATTATTAAAATAGAGATTTTGTCATAGTTTGTTAGCCTGAGAGAAAGATAGCATGCAGTCTTATGACAGCTGTTAAACGCTCGCTCATTATACAACTTGAATTTAAAGTATTTTGTGAATCAGGCAACTGTAAAACAATCATCATTCATCTGCTATTTGCTGGCTGGCGCTTGTTATGTTTTTATTAGGCAGTCTGCGAGGGAATGAAATATGAACTTCACTCCGTTCACTCCGAACGAAGCTCTTCGGGATGGCAGGCCTTGTTAGCTTATTTCCGACGGCTGGATGCCGCCTCGTGATAGATTCATTAAACCGCACCGCAACAGCAGCCGAGACTCCTGATAAATATTCCAAAGCTGTGTGTTTTTCCCATCCGTAATTATCAACACGCACTAACTGTTTCACACCGAATCAATTAGCGCATTTCCAAGGAGTTTTTCTTTTCTTTTTTTAATCCGAAGCATTTATTGACATGATCTCCACAAACTGTGAAACAAACACGACGTATTTCTCAGCTCACATCGTGCGAGGCAGCTTGCCTGGACCTGTACTCGCACATTAGCACGGCCACACACACATCATTTGGTCCTGTTGTTTTGCGTTCACGCTGTAACAGATGTTGGCTCCCATAAGCTCTAATGTCTTCCAGTGCAGACAGACGGGATAAGATCGCTTTTGTTTACGCCCCACTCGCTTGGCTTTCAAAGCTCGTCGATATAATTTTGATGAGCGGTTTTAGATGATAAAGGCCTTAAAGTCCTGTTTTATGTGGTGAAATGCAAACAAACTACAAATATGGGATAGCGTTTTGGATTGATTCTGCCTGTCAATGTTTTGGGCCTGTCGACTAAATGACTTGATTTGTGCTTGTTTTATCTTGTTGTCCACAAACTGCATTTAAGTAGATCTGTGTGTTATTTTTTTAAGCAGTATACTTTAGCTGCGATTCTTTGATTCGCCATGTTATATGCTGAAACACTTGAAACTTTAGCCTGGAGTTGGCAGAAACTTTGAGGTATTGGTTTGTGTCAGACCAGGCAACATCAATAAAGCATGCAAACTTTAGCTCTAAATGCTGTAAAACAATTCTGTAGAAATAACAGTATAACTGGCAGCTGGTTTCCAGTAACTTACTGTAGATTTTACATTTATGTTTTTTACTGGCAACAGTTTGTTCAAAGTTAAATGAACATGAAACATATTCAGTCTTTATCTTCTACAGTAAGTTACAGGCAACCAGCTGCATAATTACAGCACATTTTTACAGTGTATGCTAAAAACATGCTAACTAGAAAGAATATGTAACAATTTACAATAAAGTTATATTTTGTAACATTAGTAAACGCGTTCATTAACATTAACTAACATTTAGCCAAAAACTTTGTTAATGTTAGCTAATGCTAATATAATTGCTCATTGTGCATTAACTAGAATTAGCTGTAGTCATGCAGCTGTTTGCCAGTAACTTACTGTACATTTAAATGTATGTTATTTACTGACAACAGTTTGTTCAAAGTTAAATGAACATGAAACATTTTCAGTCTTTATCTTCTACAGTAAGTTACAGGCAACCAGCTGCAAAATTACAGCTAATTTTCATGCTAACTAGAAAGTATATGTAACAATTTACAATAAATTTATACTTGGTTACATTAGTAAACGCGTTCATTAACATTAACTAACATTTAGCAATAAAGTTTTCAGCATTTTTAATCTTTGTAAATGTTAGCTAATGCTAATACAATTGCTCATTATGCATTAACTAGAATTGGTTGTAGTCATGCAGCTGTTTGCCAGTAACTTACTGTAAATTTAAATTGATGTTATTTACTGACAACAGTTTGTTCAAAGTTAAATGAACATGAAACATTAAAAAGTCTTTATCTTCTACAGTAAGTTACAGGCAACCAGCTGTATAATTACAGCAATTTTTACAGTGATATGCTAAAATCATGCTAACTAGAAAGTATATGTAACAATTTACAATAAAGTTATATTTGGTAACACAAGTAAATGCGTTCATTAACATTAACTAATATTTAGCAATATAGTTTTTCAGCATTTTTAATCTTTGTAAATGTTAGCTAATGCTAATACAATTGTTCATTATGCATTAACTCGAATTTGCCAGTAACTTACTGTAAATTTAAATTGATGTTATTTGCTGACAAGAGTTTTTTTCAAAGTTAAATAAACATTAACAAGTCTTTATCTTTACAGAATAAAACTATAAAATAATAGCCTCATGCAAAGCTTTCTGGGAACCAGAAATCCTCATCAACCCTTTTCAGTTTTTCAGGCTGTTATTTTATTTTTATTTTGTAAAGATAAAGACTTCTTAATGTTTAATGTTCATTTAACTTTAAACAAACTATTGCCAGTAAATAACATACATTTTATTCTACAGTAAGATACTGGCAAACAGCTGCCAGTAATACTGTAATTTCTAGAGACATTTTTAACAATGTAAGATTAAAAGTTACAACTTTTAATAAAAAAATATACCAGTAAACGCTGAAATTTACATAAATTAAGATTAATAAATGCGGTAGAAGTATTGTTCATTGTTAGTTCATGTTAGCTAATGCATTAACAAATACAACCTTATTGTAAATGTTAGCACTGAAACCAATATCACCCAGAGCAAAACATGTTATGTTTAGACTTTTCTATTATTGCCTCTAAAGTTGAAATTATAGATGTAAAACTTCGCTTAAGGAATTCTGGGAGATGTTTTCCTCCCCAACATACGATCGGCCTGACCTTCAAGCTCAATCAAACCTTGGAGCTGCATTGAGTTTTTCTCTCAGCTCTCTTGCCCGGCGCGGCGCAGTGAGTTATGTGGCTGAACGGGCGATGTCCGCGGCGCTGACAGACTGCTACCTGTGTGGGGGGTCTTCATCTCGGCTAAATTAGCCCATATGGCCTGAGTTAGCTTCTATTGAAGCCGTGGCCTAATTACGAGGTAGCGAGAAAATGTTCGCGAATGACGATTGGGCTTCGGCGTTTGTGCCTCATCCAGCCCCCGCAGTGACTCGCACCTGTTCCCTTCTTTAAAACCTCTCTTTCAGTTTAGCTTTTGGCCAACGCCACCAAATGACCTATCCAGGGGGCAATAACGCTTTTTCTGTTTTGCCTGTCGTCAAGTCGTGGTGTCAGCATCGAGACGCAACTGTACCCCGGGCAGCGGAGAGAGGGGCTCATGCACACAGCTGCTGGCTTTTATAGCTTTTAAATGTACAAAACGCAAAGGAGTCGTTATATATTTACTCGCTGGCACATCATAAGGCAGACAGATCTGTAAGACGATGTAAACACCGGTTTCTTCTAGAAATTGTTGGGCAGTAATTCACTAAAAGTGAACTGTGAGGTCTTGCATCTTAAATGTTGATGCTTGTCACTATGATCGTTACTATGACTATTTTTGTGTTTGGCATAAATTTGCCTGCCATCATCCTCATGAATTCTGTGTCAGATAAATATTGCTCTGATTATATAAAATGTCATCTATTTAAAAAGTTTACTCAATTACAAGTGTCACCAAACAAACCAGAAAAAATAAATAAAAATGTGAGTGCCAAGACTCGGAAATAAATAAATAAACAGAGATTCAAAGACATAATAGTAACATTTTACTTGAAGGGGTATAACCTTCATAATCATGACATGACAAGTGTCATGAACATAAAGGAAATGTTATGCACATTTATGACAGCTGTCATTAAATGTCATTCATTCAGTTATAACATTTAAATGTAAAGATGACATGTTTGCATTGTCTTTGTTATGACAACTTGACATAAACCAATACATCCTAAATTGTCATAAACATGACATAGTAGAATAATTATCAAACTTAAGAAACTTCCCAACTTTATGGGTTAAACTGTCATTTAAATGTCATTAAGTGTTAATACTATGTCAAATCATTTTAAATACCTTAACAAAATGTAACAGACACGTCAAAAGATTATACTTACTTAACTTTATGTATGTGCACAATGCATAAAAACACAACAGAACTTTTTCTTCCTCACACAGAGGGTTCTGAAATTTTCTGACAGAAGAAAAAAATAACAAAACCTTTAAATGAATTTAATTTATTGTAAATAACTTTGCAGCAATATGGACCCAATGCTGCATGGCTCAACCTATTATTGTACTGTTTTCATTAAATTTTAGGTGAATCTCTCTCCAAATGCAATACAACGTAATTTTATCAATTTTATTGTTGTCGTTGTTGTTATTATTATAATTAAATGATTGATTTCATTTGTTAAACACATAAAGGAATCTTAAAAAAAAACATTATGAACTGAAGAATATTCATGATATTGTTATAAAACTATTTGACAGAGTACTAACGCTTATTGACATTTTAATGACAAATTCAATTTGTATCACCGGTAAAAGGTCAGTTATGTTGTCTTGGTAATGTCAAGTTGTTATGACAAGTTATGATGTATTGGTTAATGTCAAGTTGTCATAATAAAGACATCTCAAACTATGTCATTTTTGCATTAAAAATTAAATAACTGAACGAATGACACTTACTGACCGTGGTCATCATAGACGTGCATAAAATCTCCTTCATGTCATGATTCTGAATGTGTCATGTCAGTCTTATACAGGACCCCAAAGCCCCACCCTGACCCACCCCAAACTTACATCCACCAGTCAGGCCAACATTTAACTCCGCCCCAAACTCATGCTATTGGCTGAGCAATTGTTGGGATGTGGGGCTGGTCTTGATGCTGAAATAAAGCAATTTAAACTTTGAGAAAAGCAATTTATGAACCTAAACAGCACTTCCAGCCTGATCTCATAGGAATTGAATCGTACAAAAAAAAACAGTGATACCCCACCCCTAACCCCATTATCACATACAGGGGGGAAAGCAAATTGTACAAAACATGTGGTTGTACGAATTAATAAGAATTAGCCACCTCGTAAAATATATTGCATTTCAATATTAAAAACAACCTAATCTCACAAATTTCTGTGGTATAGTCCTGGAATATTTAGTTCATTTATCCGTTTCATTGTCACGGATCTCCACATTTTCCATGTCTGTACCACGGACTGTCTTTTCCGTGTCAGTTTTCATGTATTGGTTACTCAATTGTTTTTTTTTTATATATATTTTTAAACCATTTTTGCTTTGGTTTGTGGTTAGATTTGGGGTTTAGATGTCACTTTAACTATTGGTATATAATATTTTTTCCAGATTTTTAAACAGTTGTCGCCTGACGTTAGGGTTAGAGTTGGGTTTGGATATTATTTTATGTAACAGAAAGTCATTCTAACCCCAATCCCAAGCGACATTGGTAATATACCCAACTTTAACCCTAAAGTCCGGTGACAATTGTCTGTAAACTTTTTGGAAAAACAATTGAGTAACCAATACGTGAAACTGACATGGAAAAGAAAGTCCGTGGTACGGACACGGAAAATGCGGGATCTGTGAAAATGACATGGATAAATGAGCAAAATATTCCTTGACTATAACACGGAAAAATTACATTTCAATGCAATTTGCTACTTTTTGTGACCAACTATTGTTTTTAATAGTTTATAAGTTACAAAGAGTATTATTTCAATTCTAAGTTGTAGCTTATAGTGGGGAAGCTACAGTTTGTAGATAAAAAATATCTATGCATAGATAGCATACCTGAATGGTACAACAACGATATGTAAAGCATGTCAATCCTACTGTCAGGCGATCCATTTTCAAGATGACGTCCTGTAAACACAGAGAGATTTGCGTGCTTTGAGCTTTAGTCTGATTTAACATCATTCCCCACTGCTTTAGGACTGTTGCTGCTGGGTGAGAGACATTAAAAGAGACCTAGAGAGAGAGAGAGAGAG